>NW_016107838.1:1267978-1269663 GCF_001604975.1 Cebus imitator
TGGGGCCTAGAAAGCTTAGAGGACATGTTGAAGGTCACCTGTGTCCTAAGTGGCAGAGATGCAATTTGAAATAAAATCCCCTTCTCTTCAAAGCCCATGTTCCTAACCACCCCCACACAATCACCATGGTGTCCTGATCACCTCCCTCTTGATCCTCCTACAGCCCCAGAGCCTACAGTAATGCTCTGCCTGAGGCCAGAGTCCATGGAGCTACTGTGGACCTCTCCCAGCTCCTGAGCTGAGTGGTGAGTCCAGAGCCTGGCCTGGCCTTGTAGGGGGTGAGGAATGAGCATGCAGTTTCCACCACCTGGTGGCGGCTCATCTACATGACCCTAAAACACAGATGAAATCTCAGTTTCCTGCCTGTCTGAAGCCTGGGTGTGCACCTGAGACTTCCTGTGATTTTTTCCCCCTTGTAATGAACCTAGTGAGAGTTCTCACAATTGTATGCATTCTCTCAGGCAGTTAGCTTTCATTTATTTATTTTTAACGTTTTATTTCATGCCCACTTTCTTTTTATTCACTCGTTTTCTTTCAGTTCAGTTCTTTTTTTTTCCCCAGTATTTTCACAGTAAAACTTTAGGTTGTACATTTCTGCATTTTTCTGCTTCCCTTTGTAACAGCAGTGAAGGTTATTAATTTCTCTCCAAGCGCTGGTTTAGTTGTATTGCCACAAATTTTGTTATGTTTTCAGTTGCTATCACTTCAAATTATTTTCTAATTTCTCCTTTTACTCATTAGAAACATGTTCGGTAATGTCCTAATATTCGGAGAATTTTCCAACTCTCTCTTCATGACAGCTTCGTACATTCCACTGTGGATAGACAGTATGTTTCATTTGACTTTAAATTATTTTGATTTTTTGAGACTTGCTTCTTAGATCAGTATGAGCTCTCTTAGGTAACGTGTTAATGCATTTTACTGTTATTGGGAGGAGTGCCCTGTAAATCTCAAACAGGTCACAGTGCATGATACTGTTATTCAAGTCCTCTCCATCTCTACATATATGTGTCTGCAAAAAAAACTATATCAAGGAGAGGCCAGGCGTGGTGGCTCACAGCTAGAATTCCAGCACTTTGGGAGACCAAGGATGGTGGATCACCTAAGGTCAGGAGTTTGAGACCAGCCTGGCCAACATAGTGAAATCCTGTCTCTACTAAAAATATAAAAATTAGCTGAGTGTGGTGGCATGCACCTTTAATCTCAGCTACTTGGGAGGCTGAGGCAGGAGAATTGCTTGAACCCGGGAGGTGGAGGTTGCAGGGAGCCGAGATCGCACCACAGCGCTCCAGCCTGGTTGACAAGAGCAAAACTCAGTTTCAAAAAACAAAGCTATTAAAAAAGTGTTGAAATATCCCATTGTAATTGTTAATTTGTCATTTTCTTCTCTCAGTTCTATCAATCTATCTTTAAAATTTCTGACATTCCCTTATTAGGTGCATACTAATTTAATAATAATAATATCTGTCCCTGGTGACTTAACCACTTTAACACTGGGAAAAATACCCTCTTAATCCTGATTATACACCTTGTTTTTAACTCTACTTTGATTTAGAGTCAGTTAGCCAATACAACTAATTCTGTTTCTATTAGATTAACGTTTTCATACTGCAGCTCTTTCCATCCCTTTATGTCAAGCTATCTTTGTCTTTATATTTGCTTTGTAGATTGGGTGTTGTTTTTTG
>NW_016107838.1:1270257-1301590 GCF_001604975.1 Cebus imitator
AAAAAAAAAAAAAAAAAAAAAAAAACCACACACACAAAAACAAAAATCTTCTCATTATTTTTGATTGAAAATAATTTGATTATTGGTATTGTTTGGCTCTGTTTCCCCACCCAAGTCTTAACTCAAATTGTAATCGCCATAATCCCCAGTGTGGGGTGGTGGGACCTGGTGGGACGTGACTAGACCCTGCTGTTGGTTTCCCCCATGCTGTTCTCATGATAGTGAATTCTCACGAGATCTCATGTTTTTATAAATGGCAGTTGCCCCTGCACACGCTCACTCGCTCTCTTTTTCTCTCTCTCTCTCTCTGGCTCTCTCACTCTCTTTCTCTCTCTCTCTCTCGCCTGCCACATGTAAGGCTTGCTTGATGCCTCTTCACCTTACCAGTGATTGTGAGGTTCCTGAGGCCTCATAGCCATGCTTCCTGTTAAGCCTGCAGAACATTAGTCAATTAAACCTTTTTTAAAAAATACTCAGTCTCAACTAGTAGTCTTTACAGTAGTGTGAAAATGGACTAATATAATTCTAATATCCTTGCTCTTGTTTTCTTTATAATTATTCTTCCTGGATGTCTTTAAATACCAAATTGTGTTATAGTCTCACCAAATTTTAAAAAATGGGCTATTTTCTTTTTTCTTTTTTTTTTGAGACGGATTATTTTCTTAACTTTATCCCTTCCCTTTCAACTTCTTTCTGCCTTTAAACACACAAGGTGATAGGTTGCTTGATATTTCTGCACAGCACGCTGTTCATGGTTTATCTAATCTTTCTCTCCCTTTGTGTTATTTCTTCATGTGTTTGTATTAATATACAGATTTATTGATCTTTTCTTCAATACCATCACATGCCATTAATTCAGTTCAGAATATTTTTTATTCACATTCTTATTTTGTTTTATTGCTGGAAGGTCCATTTGTTTCTTTGCATGTGTCCTCCTCGTCAAAAAGTTTTTCTCTTCAGCCTTGCACATATTTCTGACTTGTATAATCCACCCCTTACACCCCTCTTTCCAAACCTAGTGTCTTTGTCATCATTGGGCCTGCTTTGACTGAATGACTTTGCTCCTGGTTATGAGCCCTATTTTCCTTCTTTGTATGCTTGCAAATATTTCACTCGATTCAGTATATTATAGAGCTGAAATGGCTGAGTGACAATTTTTCTTGTTTTCCTATGAAGACTGTTAGACCTTATTCACAGTCACGTGTACATTTGCGATTCTGTAGATTTGTCTGGACCTTTCGGGAACGGCTTCACACGTTTGTTGGAGCTGTTGCAGAACACTTTTATCCAGAGCGAAATAGCACCACGACTCGCTGATGGCTTTCTCGGGTCTCTGAGGGTCTCTCGACTTTGCTGTGGGGATGCAACGTGTTCAAGCCTTGACTGTCCTCATGAAATCGCCATCACTTCCTTATGGCGTTTTTGCTTTTCTCTAGCCTGGTGACGTCTTACCCCCAGTGCGCTCAGATCACAACCTAGCCCTAGAGTGAAGGTGTCCCTGCCCTTTTCCAAGAGTCAAGACCCCTGCCTCCTTCCAGTGACCCCCTCTCTGTTATTCTCGGCTGTAAATTGGGGTGTGACACAGTTTGGATGTTTGCCTTTCCGAACATCATGTTGACATGTAATCCCTAATGTCGGAGGTGGGGCCTGGCAGGATGTGTTTGGCCAGGGGAGTGGCTCATTTGTGAATGGCTTGGTGCTGTCCTGGAGATCATCCGCAGGCTCCTGCTTTGACTCACGGAGTTCTGCCTGTTGAACATGGTGTGGCACCTTCCCCGCTCTTGTTCCTTCTCTCACCCTGTGATACGCCTGTTCCCCCTTCACCTTCCACCATGACTGGAAGCTTTCTGAGGCCTCACTGTACCAGATGCCGGCACCATTTTACTCATAACGTCTGCAGAACAGTAAACCAAAATAAACTACTTTTTCTTATGAATTACCCGGCGTTAGGTATTTCTTTACAGTAGTAAAAAATAAACCAACACAGAAAACTGGTACCGTGGAGGGGACTTTGCTAGGAAGATACATAAAAAATGGGGAAATGGCCTTGTAACTGGGTAACTGGCAGAGGTTGGAAGAATCTGCAGGGCTCAGCAAAAGACAGGCAGAGGAGGCTGGGCGTGGTGCCTCAGGCCTGTAATCACAGCACTTAGGGAAACGGAAGAGGGTGGATCATCTGAGATGAGGAGTTCAAGACAAGCTTCACCAACATGATGAAACACCATAACTAAAAATACAAAAATTATCCGGGTGCGTTGGCTCACCCCCGTAGTCCCAGGTACTCGGGAGACTGAGGCATGAGAACCGCTTGAACCGGAAGGTGGAAGTTGCAGTGAGCTGAGATCATGCCACTGCACTCCAACCTGGGCAACAGAGTGAGATGTGGCCTCAACAATTTAAAAAAAAAAAAAAAGGACAGGCAGCTGAGGGAGAGTTTGCAAGTCTAGAAACATGTTAAATGTATGTGACCAAATGCTGATAAAGGGATGGACAACAAAGTCCAGGATGACGAGGCATCAGGCGCTGTCTGTCTTCCTGGGGTTTGCTCCGCTCTGCTTGTGTCCCACGCTGTATTGTCCTCATTTAACGGTGCTCTCAAACAGGGCTTGTTTTTAACAGCATTTACTTGGATCCTATTATGTTTGTGTGTAAGGAAACTCTTGTACAACTCCATTTTACCATCCAATTTATGAAATAGTTTACGAATGACCAGCACATAAATGAATAAGACAAACTCCGCACTAGTAAGAATCTCATAGCTAAACGGAGAATTGAAAACTCATGCACCCTGTAGGAAGTATAATTGCATAAGAAACATAAACCAAACCTAAAATGCAATAAAATAAATAAATGGAAAAAAAAAAATAGAAACATAAACCAGAAGAAGGGAGCGCTTGTGGAGAACAGAGGACTGGGCATCTCCTCCCTTGGCAGGTCTCCCATGATTCCATGAGGGAAGTGGTCTTTGAGTTGGGCTTGCTATTTTTAGGGATGGTGAGGGCATTCAAGGGGAGGATGCAGGAGGAGCAAAATGAAAAATGCCAGAAATAATTGGGGAAGGTCAGGGGACACAATGGGACAGATGGCTGTGACCCTGGAAAGCACTCCAAGCACCACCGTGGTGTCCCTGATCACTGCACTGGTCTGCAGAGCAGAGAAGGACATTCCCAGGATGTCAGAGAGTGGCCTGCCCAAACCAACACCACAAACTTGCCACAATCACTAGCATCCAGATTCTGTGTCTTTGAACACTCGTTTAATTTGGTTTACATGTCACACGTCTCTGCTGAGGGAGCCCTTTCTGAATCCACATCAGCCACAGAAGCTTCTCGGCCTCCTCAATTCTTCTTGCAGCACTTTGTTCCAGGGAGACCACAGGTGCCAAGCTGTTTAAAGCCATTGGGGCAATATATGGGAAGGCATACACCACCGCTCTTTACGCAGCTGACAGGATTATTTATATGACCAAAAACACCTAACAGGAAAAAACACGGAAAAAGCAAACACCACGTTAGAATTCAAAACCCATGTTGCAAAACCACAAACTCCGTGTCAGCATGGCCCTGAGTAAATCAGCAGTGGGCGTCTTTCCCAAGCCTGGGCTGTTCCATCGTGATAATGAGACGTGAGCCAGTCACTGGGATCTCAGTTTCTGACATGGAGGCTGGCACTGCTGTGCTGTGGGGGATGCTTATTTTTGCAGGACCTGAATGTGAAAGACCCTGATCTCTCCTGAGTGACGGGGGCATCCAGGTGGGGTCAGGTAGGACCTCATCGAGGATCTCTTGTGATTTCAAGCTCCACCACGAGAAGATAACCTCAAAGCCACCCTACCTCCATTTTAACATACAGGCCAGTAAATTTTGCTTTCCAAATCATTCGTCTGTTAAGTATTAGAACTGAGATGGAATAAAAACGTGTATCTCGCTGGGCTGCATTGTCGAATATGAATCTCACATGGAGTAACTTACAGTTGAAAACCACAATGAACTGTAGTAACAGCTTTTGTTATGGCTTGTTTCTTCTATCTAAGTCCTGGTTCCAATGTCACCCTTCTTTTTCCCTCTCTCTCTCTCTCCCTCCCTCCCTCCCTCCCTCCCTTCCTTCCGTTGTTCCTGGTACTGTGTTACGTGTTGGAAAATATCGAGGTCCCTGGTGCTTCTAAGAGCTCCATTGTTCTCTTGTAACCCAGCATCCGTGAACAAAACTGATAAAAGGAAACTTTGACAACATAATATCTACCGCATCCGTTACTTTAGGTTTCAGTCTCAAAGTTTCTTTCTCCTTCTCTCCATCCTTCCCTTCCACTCTCCCTCTTTTATCCTTTCATGCTTTCTATTTTATTTCCATAATATCAAGGAGAAAACGAAGGTTCGGCATCCAGATTTAAAAGTTGCTTTCAATGGGCTGTCCCTGTCCTGTGAACCTGCAGTGGCCTGGCGGCAGGGAAGCGTTCTCAGGGCCTCGGATCAGAAAAGACCCAGGGGCAGACTGTCTGCAGCAGTAGCTCCGAGAGGGTACGTGGGGCCTTAAGATTCTCTGGAGTTCTCCAGGTTGCAGTATCTACCCTTCAAATGTAAACCCTTAGAAAGTGACATTCTGTCCTTCTTTCTTTAGGTAAAATAACATTTCTGACTTTTATTTTTAAAACGTCACCTAATGGGTTTCAACCATAGTCTTAGCAGTCATAGCGTGGAAAGCAGTGAGGAGATGAGTTTAAAACGCTACTGGGCCCTTCATATCAGCCTAAAAGAGAGGCTGAGGTGTCCGCTGGGTTCTCCAGCTCCTTCTATATGGAACCAATGCCTGGTTCTGTTAAGTCAGGCATGTGGTCTACTCAGTCTAAAGGTGTGTGTAGAAGAAAGAGAAAGACAAGCTCTGGGGGAGAGATGGAGAGGGAGGGGAAAAACAGAGAAAGAGGCTGGAGAGTGGGGAGAGAGAGAGGCAGGAGAGAGAGAGAGGTGGGGGGGCAGGACACAGATAGGAAGAGAGAGAGAGAGGCGGGAGACAGAGATAGGAGAGAGAGAGAAAGTTGGAGAGAGAGGGGCAGGAGAGAGAGAAAGACAGACAGGTAGAAATAGAGGGAAAGACAGGAGAGAGAGATAGAGGCAGAGAGAGATAAGAGAGGGAGACAGGAGGGGGCAGGAGAGAGAGGGGGAGAGAGGCAGGACAGAGAGGTAGGAGAGAGAATAGAGCGAGGGACAGGAGAGAGAAGAGGGACAGAGAGGCAAGAGAGAGAGAAGGAGTGACAGCGAGGGGCAGGAGAGAGAGAGAGATGGAGAGAGAGAGACAGAGGCAGGACAGACAGGAGAGAGACAGGAGAGAGAGAGACAAGAGAGATAGAGAAGGGAGGGAGAGAGAGACAGAGGGTTAGGGGAAATTAGAGGAGGCAGACACAGAGACAGCCTCTACCCCATTCTCCCATTTGTCCAACCTCCTGTTTCCCTGGCCCACCTCACCTGGAAGAGGCATCAGGAATACGAAGAGGAACGAGAGGAGGAGGTACAGGACCCTCATGGCTGATGGCTGGGAGCTTCACCAGGAGCTGAGTCTGGGAAGGGCACTGAGCCTTCCACCTTATAAAGGCCCTGGCCTCTGGTCACCGGGTAGAATTCAGACCCAGTATTGGCTGCAATGCACATTGCAAAGAGTAGAATTCAGCCACCTAGCTGGTGAGTCAGAGAATGGCCCTAATAGAATAGTGCACACTCAGGAGATTGTATGCAAATTTGGACTCGGGAAACCCCAGACAATCCCCTCCTCCTGCTCTTGGGACCAGAAAAGCCCCCCTGTCTTGCATCATTTAAAACCTAGTGTATGGTTGGAGTGATGGGCTGGGCCTGTCTCACAGGGGAACAAACAAACTCAGGGCCTGTAGCACAGAGCTCACCTGTCATGTGCTCTGTGGGACGTCCTGTTTTGCCTGAATATCTGGGGACGGTCTCAAGCCACATGGGAGCTGGTTCCATCTAATTGCATCCATTGCTGGAACATTCAGCTCCTGGGGATGCAGCAGGACTGGCTGAAACCCGGGGACCCTGGAGGGGTCACAGCTCTGGCAGCACCAGCAGTGTGGTGGGCCCAGTCCTCCCAGGAGGTCCCAGCTGGTGAGATTCATGTGAGAAGTTGCCTGAAATTCCCCATCATCCCCACGGGACAGAGATGAGGCAGACGGGTGCCCATTTCCTTCCTCTGGGAAGGAGAATGGAAGGGTGGGATTGTGACCACATGTGTCCCCTCAGATCCCACCCAGGCCCGGGCCAGGAGGTGGCCTACGGCCCACACTTGAGTCCTTCAGTTCACAGTGACTCAGAGAGCGTCAGCTCCACAGGGCTTCCTGTGCCTTCCACAGACGCAGCACTAAGGGAGCTCACTGCTGTCGGGGTTTGGTGGAGAAGCACAGAGTGGGGCTGCGAGGCTTCCACATGGTCTCCTTGTGGGTCTCTCAGGACCCTGTCCTTCCTCCGTAACCCAGAGAAATCATCGGTGGTCATGAACAATGAATAGAGCCCTATGCCAGGGGCTCAGGGATGGGGCTTTTCTCGGGAGAATAACTGGCCTTCTTTCTGCTTCCTCCCTCTTTGGATCTAAGGGACATTTGAAGGACGAGCAGTCCCCAGTGTCCATGTCTATGCTGTCTCAGGGTGTAGCAGTGACACAGCCATGGGGTCAGTGAGTCTTTGCTCATGGCCTGCCTCACCTCTTCTTTTAAAATGTCACATTCTGAAGATTTCTGGTTCCTGGGAGGCCAGAGGCGGATTTAAAAGAAGCTGGTGAGGACATTGCATGGTCAGGATCCTCAATGGCTTTTTCTGTGAGAGGGTGTTTCCAATGGGATATGCAGAGAGAGGGCTGGGTCAGGTGCTGTCAGAACTGCTGAGGGAATTTGCATCCAGGGCTGCAGCTGCATCAGGACTTTGCTTCCCTGTGTGTCCAGCAGGCTGGAATTGAGGGGCAGACTCATTCATTCCTGACACTGGAACTGTTTCTTCCTGATGATGAAAGCATACAGAGAAACAAAATGTGAAGTAAAGGCTTTATGTGCTTTGTCTAAGTTAATGACGTTTTTAAAATACATATATATATATATATTTCTGTTGCCTTTAGAAAGAGGGAAACATCATGATGCTTCACCTTAATTATCTCAGCATAGATCTCTTACAAATGAGGGAAAATGCCTGCCTCCATCCCAGTGCCATTTGCACCCATTAACAAGAGCAGCTCCCTGGCCTGAACACTGGGATGGGAGCCACAGGTGCTCAGGAAGCAAACCCTCTGTAAATTATTGCAGAGCAAAAGCATGCCCATGGACATTGCACTTGCTCCAAGAAAAGCTTCCTGGCTGTTGATTTTTCTGGGTACGTGTTCAGTCTAGAGTCACACATTGAATTAGGTTGTCACGTCTCTTTCTTTGTTGAGTAACTATCCTTAAGGAAATGCCGTGGTACTTGGCAAGGGGCTTTATTGGGGCTTAGAGTTTGAGTTAAGAGACTGATTCCCAACTTTTTCATGTGCGGCGTCACTCCTGATTGATATGTTCTTAATGACTCCCATGCTTAACATTGTTATTATGAAAGTAATACACTCGCATTTAAAAACTCACCCATAGCAGGGTGTGAATTTCTCCCACACTCCTGTTCGAATCCCAGGAACCCCGATAGCATTGTGGTTTTACACTTTTTGTCCTCTCTAGATCTCACTCCATTTGTGAGGCCTTGTTAGGGGAGGTGAAATTGCTCTGAAATAGGAAAGTCTCTGAGAAGTGCAGCGCTTCTGTGTCCCTGGGGAAGAAGCCACCAAGGCTGAGGTAGCATGGGCCTGTTGCTCAAGGACAGCTGGGCTGACTCTTCCCATGAAAAGTCCTCTGGCTGCAGCTGCTGCTTTTTTCCTGGCACCCTGGCACAGCCCAACGGGACTCCTTCACAGCCATGTGCATCCTGGTGATAAGGCTTGTCTGATAAGGACCATCGGAGTATCACCTTTGCTTTCAAAGGTAGTTATCAGCTTCAGCAAGGAAGACCATCCACCAGCACAGACATGGGGTTCTTCACCGAAACTAGAAATGTAGCTATTAAAGACTCTGAGGGCATGCCAGGCTTAGGTCAAATCTAATTTAATTCATTTTTATGAGCTCAAAGCAAAGCCATGTAAAAGGGGAGCCATCAAGCCTGACTGAGAGACACATGGCCTGTTTTTAATGGAGCATGAGCATCCATGCTGTGTCCCCAAACCTCTTTCCTATAACTGAGGAGGAACTTTCAGGCTGTCTCTTTGTGGCATCGTGGTTCAGTTGCCCAGGCGAGAGAGGGAAGCCTCGTTCCTACAGACAGGATCCCAGAAAGCAAAGTCTCTCATGTCTGTGATTTTAGAAAACAAAGTTTCTCAGCAGTAAGTCCTCAGTGTTAAGTAACAGAGGCAGTTTTATTCATTTCTCTTTCTGTGGAATGGCCAGCTTCATGGGCTCTTGAGGGCAGGGCAGTCCCACAGGGAACTGCTCTCCGAAGGCCCGGTCCTGGTGTAAGGACACCACCCTCTCGACATTCTGAGTAATTTTCTCTTTGAACTTGTTTTGTAAGCGGAGTCCTGTGAGTGGTGCATGCGCGTGGGCAGAGAGGACACACACGGACATGAGGTGGGCAGGCTCAGACCCCGGCACCACAGCCACATGATTGGTCATAGTTGGTCTCGCTGCCCTTAGCACTCACATCTCTGGAGCAGCCCAGACACCTGGGGCTGGGCATGGTGGCACATGCTGTAATCCCAGCTACTTGGGAGGCTGAGGCAAGAGAATCACTTGAACCCAGGAGGTAGAGGTTGTGGTGAGCCGAGATTGTGCCACTGCACTCCAGCCTGGGCAATAAGAGCGAAACTCCATTAAAAAAAAAAAAAGTCCTGGTCTCCACATGCCCCACTGTCTCACAGGACTCTACCTACGGTGGCAGTGCCAATCCTCAGCCCTGGGGTGAAAGGAGGGCCTCTGTGTGGGGGGGTAGCACTGACACTTTGTGCCTGTTCATCCCTGGAGTCACTCTTCTTGGAGCTTCTGCGAAATACGAACCTTCTGGCCTGAGCACTGGGACAGGAACTGCAGGTGCTCAGGCAGCAAACTCTCAGTAATTGATTGTGAGACAAAGTGTGCACACGGAAATTGCAACAAAGTCGGCCACGGAGTTGATTAGAGTTCTTCAGAGAGTTTAGAATTATGCAAGGAGTTATCATGGCCTCAAAAATGGAAATTACATGTATAAAGATAATTATATTCTGTATATTATATAGAGAAGAGTGCTACTTTTATATAAACTTTCAGATGAATCAAACCTTAACAAGGAGGACAATTTTTAAATGGTTTTTCTTATTATTAAAGATACAGAGTGGAATGCGTAAGCAGGTATTTTCAATAAACTACAGATTATGATGCCACTTTGGTTCTGATGCAGGCCCCTGCAAATTACAGGAAATATCAGAAGAAGCATCAAAATTCCACTGGATAAATTCACATGTAAAATTCAGTTCGAACTTACGTGAGAATGGTTTGCTTAAGAAGCTCTATCATTTATAAAAGCCGTTTAGAAAAAATCACCAGCTCCAGATATACTAAAGTTTCTTAGTATTTCAAAATAATTCAACCCCATATAGTCACAGCTTAGAAAATATTCCAGAAACCTTTGCTTCAGCAGATTCTTCTCAAAAGAAAAACTGAAGTTGCACCAGGTATAAAGTTTGATGGCCAAATTAGTTGACAGATGAGTGGACCTGAAAAAGTGTTTAATTCACGCACATGTCCCATTAATAAGATGTTAGGGTTCTGTTGTGATCATGACACTCATTCGGGGGGAGATTTGCATGATTCTATCATCACTCCTGTGTAACTATTATCTCTATTACATTTTTAAAACAATGAAACATATTGGCTTCAGAAAGCTGAATGTCCTCCGGCCTCTCATAACGCTTTGTTCTACTGCTTCTTGAACAAGGTACCCTTCGTTTCCATTTTGCACTGAGCCTTGGGAATTTTGTAGGCAGCCCCACCATGGCCATTTTCATGCAGATTATCTCACTGAATCCTCAAAGCAAACCTGCCAGGCCGGCATTACCCAAGATTACAGAGGCAGGTCCTGGGGCCTAGAAAGTTTAGAGGACATGTTGAAGGTCACCTGTCTCCTAAGTGGCAGAGATGCAATTTGAAATAAAATCCCCCTCTCTTCGAAGCCCATGGTCTTAACTACTCCCACACAATCACCATGGTGTCCTGATCACCTCCCTCTTCATCCTCCTACAGCCCCAGAGCTACCGTAATGCTCTGTCTGAGGCCAGAGTCCATGGAGCTACTGTGGACCTCTCCCAGCTCCTGAGCTGAGTGGTGAGTCCAGAGCCTGGCCTGGCCTTGTAGGGGTGAGGAATGAGCGTGCAGTTACTGCCACCTCATGGTGGCTCTTTTACATAACCCTAAAACGCAGATCTAATCTGTTTCCTGCCTGCCTGAAGCCTGGGTGTGCACCTGAGACTTCCTGTGATTTATTTTTCCCCTTAATGAACATAATGAGAGTTCTCACAATTTTATGGATCCTCTCAAGGAGTCAACTTTTACTTATTTATTTCTAATGTTTTCTTTTGTGTCCAGTTTCTTTTTATTCACTCCTTTTATTTACTTTGGGTTTAATTTGCTCCCTTTTCCCTTTCCGTTTCTTATGGTGGAACCTTAAATTGTTTATTTGTGAGCTTCTCTTCTTTCTATTATAACAGCATTTAATTATAAAATTGTCTCCAAGAGTTGCTTTAGCAGCAGTTCCACAGATCTTGGTATGTTATGGTTTCAATTTCTATCAGTTCAACTTATTTTCTAATGTATCTTGTGATTTCTCCTTTGACCATTAAGAAATATGTTCATTGATGTTCCAATATATGGGAATTTTACCAGATACTTTTCTGTTATTGATAGCTTTGTGAATTCCACTGTAGATCGACACTATATTTTGTATAATTTTAAACAATGCTAATTTTTTGAGACATTTCATAGGTTAGTATGAGTTCTATTGGGTAATATTTGAATGGATTCTGCCTTATTTCATAGAGTGTCCTATAAAACTCAAATAGGTTGTGCTGGATAATACTGTTTTTAAGTCTTCTCAATCTTTACTAATATTTTATCTGCTTTAAAAAATCTATTACAAGAAGAGAAGTGTTGAATTGTCTAATTGTAATTGTTAATCTATTTAATGTCTATTGATTTTTCTTTAAGAATTTCAAAATTCTGTTATTAGGTGCACACTGATTTAACACCTGCTCTTAGTGATGTAACTGCTTGATCATGAGCAAAAATATCCCTCGTTATTCCTGATCATACCCCTTCCTCTAAAATCTACCCCAATTTATGCCAATGAGCCAATATAGCCAACTGTTTTCTTTATAGTAATGTTTTTATATTATATATCTTTAACTCTGAATTTGTTCTTACAGTTTATACATAAAGTGGGTATTCAGAGACAGCATGCAGTTGGGTCTTGTTTTCTACTGAACTGACAATCTCTCTTTAAGGAACTTCCAGAATGTTAGAAGCACATTCTTTTCATCATATGGAACCAAATTTCTACCCGGCATCTTCCCTTTCTGTCAAAAAAATTATTTTTGCATTTTATGGTACAGACTTGCTGGTGAGGAATTCTCTTAGCTTTTATCGTTGTTACTGGAAAATGCCTTTACTTATTATTTGATTATGTGTTGACCTTTTCTTGGAAATACATTTTTGCTGAGATGGAATTCTAAGATGACTTTTTTTTTCTTTTGGCAGTTGAAGATATTTTATATTGCGGTTCTTCTGTAAGTAATATGTTCTTGTGTAACTAATAAGTTGAGATTTGTTTTGTTTTGTTTTGAGATGGAGTTTCGCTGTGTTGCCCAGGCTGGAGTGCAGTGGCATGATCTCAGCTCTCTGCCATCTCTGCCTCCTGGGTTCAAGAGATTCTCCTGCCTCAGCCTCCTGAGTAGCTAGGATTACAGATGTGTGCCACCCTGCCTGGCTAATTTTTGTATATTTTTAAGTAGGGACGGGGTTTCACCATGTTGGCCAGGCAGGTCTCAAACTCCTGACCTCAAGTGATCCTACTGCCTTGCCCTCCCCAAATGCTGGAATTACAGGGGTGAGCCGTTGTACCCGGCCTCAGGCTGCTTTTAAAATTTATTTTTGTTACTGATTTAGCTTAATTTGATTATGACATGCTTCATGTGGTTTTCTTCATGTTCAGCTTGGATGTCTTCATGTGGTAAATTTGTGCGTTTATAGTCTCACCAAATCTGGAAAACCAGAGGCCATTCTTTCCTTAGCTCTATCCTCTCTCCCAAAACTTCTTTCTGCCTCTAAACATACATAGGTGCTAGGTGCTAGATCGCTTGATGTTTCCACACAGGTCACTGTTTATCATTTTCCAGCCCCTTTTACCTCCCTTTGCTTTATTTCTTCATTCATTTGTAGTAATATAAATTCAGGTTTACTGATCTTTATTTTGGAATATATGCTACAATCCAATTCATAGTATTTTTTACTCAGATGTTTATTTTTAATCTCTGGAAATTCCATTTGTTTCTTTACATCTCTCCTCATCATGAAGAATTTTTCTCTTCAACCTTGGACACATTTACAACAGGTCTTTTATATCCCTTTTTGCCAGTCCTAGTATCCTTGTCATCTCTGGATCTGTTTTTACTGAAGGACTTTTCTCTTTGTTATGGCCATATTTTTCTGCATGCCTGCTAATTTTTGATGAGATTCGGTACATTATAAAGCACAAATTGTTGAGTGATAGATTTAGTTGCTTTCCTTTGAGGAATGCTAGACTTTATTCTGGCCCACATTTAAGTTTCTTATAGACAAGTCTTTCAAGAATGGTTTAGAAAAAAAATTGTTAGAGTAGTTGCAGAAAGGTTTAATCTAGAGCCAAATAGCACCACTACTAATGTATTAGTTTTCCGAGGACTCTGCAGCCTCTCCACTTTGCTGGTGGAAATGAAAACTTTTCCAGCCTTTAGTGCTCATGAAATTGTTATCCAGTCCATTTTGTGTGTTTTTGTTTGCCTCTGGCCTTGTGAAATCTTACCCCAAGTGTGCTCAGATGAAAATATAGCCCGAGACTGGAGATTTACCGTGCACCCCTGCCCCCACCGCCAACACTTGTGGGTCTGGTTTCCTTCTGGATACCCTCTCTGTGCTATTTTGCCCTGGAGATGGGACTGTTTTGTGCTTCGTGAACTTTTATCTCAGTCTCTTCAGTGCCTCAGAATTGCGGGTTTTCATGTGACCTCTGTGGGCTGTGGTCTGGACCCTGTGGCTGTAGTAAGCTGGGGGGATTCGGAAATCTCATTTTAATTGTCTGTTGCACTGCTTATTACCCAATATCTGAACACAGCTATCTCACACCTGCTGACAGGTTCCTCTTGTCTACTGTCAGACAGTAATTCTGACAGTAGCAGTGAGTCCATTCTGGATGGAAAATGAGAAAAAGGCTCATCTTTTTTGAGTCCTTGAGCCCTTCTTCCTAAGAGCCTCCTTGTATTGTCTTTTTTCCATACATAACACCTTGGGGTCTGGTGTCAGGTATGAAGGACCACACACTCCATTTGCTGAAATCTTTCCACATCAACATTAAGAGAGCACTAGATAGTTAAACTGCAGTGCCTCCATATCATTCGAATGATTGAAGGACTCAAGTCAGAACCCTGTGGTGAATTAGAGGAAAGACTGTAAGCATTGGGAAATCAGCTGTGCTTTTAAGATGGAGATAAAATGTGAGACGGTCTCTGAAGGACAGGCTAAATTTAGAGATGAAGTTGGAGGAGCAATTATGTATCAGACACAAGGTCAACCACAGCAGAGGCGTGGATGAGAGAAAGCAAAGCGAGTATTTGAGGAAGAGCCAGGTTCCCTATTTCTCTGAAGACAGTGGTTTTAGAAGGAATTGGGATGACCCCTGAGGGATGCATGAACACCTGAGAAATAGATTTGGTGGAGAGATGCCATCTGGGGTGGAAGGACTGAAAGATCTAAGGCTTGTGTGATACAAAAGCAAAGGGCATGTTTCAGGAGAGTGAAGAGTCCAGCTTCACTGGCGCATGACGTTCAGAAAGGAGGACTAGAACCTGGCAACCCTTAGATAATGTGGTCAGGCTCCCTTGTAGACTTCTCCAGAGATTCTACCCTCTTTGAATGAAAGGCGAGTCCTTAAGACTTTCTAAATTGCATTTGTGGAAACAACTACCAAAATAACCAGAATTTTTTGTAAAAAAATGAAGCTCCTAATTTTTAAAAAAAAAAATTTTATAAACATTATGGAGGCATTTCCACACTTCACAACATTCCCATCCTGTTTCTGGGTTTTTCATTTCTTTCTTCGGCAGCATTTTCGGCCACGCGTTGAGCACTTGCCGATCTGTTCCTCCTTTGGAAGGCAGCTGAGCACAGCACACCGGCCGCCTCTGACTCGGCAATAATATTTCTGTAATGCGTTTATGATTCCTCCATGGCCTGCAATGACAAAACAGCACACATGGAAAGATTTTAGAAAGACTTCTGGTACATGTCCAAGGCTTCTGGAATTCCTCAAATAACACATCTGTTGCTTTTCTTGCATTCTTTTGTTTCTTTTTCCTTTTTCTATAAAATCAGGAGGTAAAGGTAGGACTAAGCAACCCATAGGCGATGTTTCTACGGCTGCAGCTCAGCTGTGGACCCACAGTGGCACTGGGGAAGTGGTGTGACCCTGTGACTGCCGCAGGAACAGTGTGGGTGCTGGGGCTGTGGTGTCCTCAGAGGCAGCCCAAACACTCTGCCTCCAACCACTGCACTGGGTAAAACAGGAGGCTGTGCTTCTGTTCTCAGAGTAAATCAGTCTTCCCTGCTGTATTAAAATATTGTGTCAGTTTCATGTCTCATCAGCAGGCATAGCAATCTTCTAGGGGAAAGAGATAGCTTTTGGGAACTATTTAGTTTCTTAGGAATAGATCAGGAAAGACTAAGAAACCTGATGTAAGGTTTGTAATAATTATTGTCTGAAAGAAAAAAATGGTGATGCCTGGTTCCCATACAATGAACCTGCCTGGTCTAAAGGGCTCTGAAGGATGGAGAGGGACTGACTCTGAATATATGCTCCCAGTTAGTTCGACCCTTGGATTTCCCAGCCCACCTTACCTGGAACGGGCACCAAAAACAGGAAGAGCAAAGCAAACAGAAGATAATGGATCCTCATAGCTGCCAGGCTTCACTCCAGGCTGAGACTGGATCTAAAAGTGTGCTTGGTCACTTTATAAAGGTTCCAGCCATTGCTGCAATTCTTTTCATGTTACGGTGATGATGTTACGACATGTTTCCTGGTGTGTCATACCAGTGCCTCTCACCATGCAGAACACACCCATGCCAGACGTAATTGGGAACCCAGTGGTGAGGCAGAGCTCCCTGTGGAAATGTGGCTGTCCCGCTGCTCTCTGGACTCGAGGGGCTTGTCTGGGTATGGGTCGGATCGGGTTGTGGGCACATCTAGGAATGCTGTGGGCAAGAATGCCCCCTTTGGGGAGTAGTCTGAGAGCATGTGGCTGGGGCTGACTTGCTCGAACGGTGTTACTTTGGAGCTTTTTTCCTCTTTTTAAAATGTTGCAAGAGTCTAAGACCCTCCTGGGAACCAAATAAATCCAGTTCTGGACATACTCAGTATCTGGCAATAGGACTGGATTTTTGGTAGTGAGGCAAGGGAGCAAAATGGGCTTCATTCAAGGTTCCCTGACCCTCTGGCCCTTGGCCTGTGATAGTGTGCTATAAGTTGAGTGAAACATATCTGATTCTTTCATTTGTTTTAATTTTGAGAGACAGAGTCTCACTTTGTTGCACAGGCTGGAGTGCAGTGGCATGATTATAGCTCTCAGGCTCAAGAGGTCCTCCCACTTCAGCCCCCAGAGTAGCCAGGACCACAAACACATGCCTCCACACCTGCCTAAATTTTAAATTTTCTGTAGAAAATAAAGTGGGGTCTCACTATGCCCCCCAGATTGGTTTTGGGCCCAGATGTGAACTCCTGAGCTCAAGCAATCCTCCCACTTCAGCCTCCTAAATTGCTGGGATTCCTGGCGTGAGCCACTGGGTGTAGCCTATGTCTGATTCTTCATCATTATCTAAAAACTAACAAATTTATGAGTAAAGAAGGTGTTTAATTTTATTTCATCAGAGATCTGGGATGATAGATTTCATAGAGTGGCATCTCCTCCTAGTCGGTGACTATCCCTGTACAAGGAAGGGCTTCGGAATAGACATTTAAGACCTCAAGTTACTCTTGATTCAGAAGGATTCCGGGCAGTCCAGGGGCCAGATAATTACCCCTGGATATAGATTCAATGTTTAGAGGGAAAAATGCTAAAAAGAAAAAACAAAACAAAAACAACTGTTAGACTTAAATGTTTAGAAGTCCAAACAATGGTTACATTTGGTTTACAATTGCGAGCTAAGTAAGTCAATGACTACTCAATGGGAGCTGAAGTCACCGTGATGTCTCCTGGCTGCTGCTCTGTGCAAATGCAACTATAACGGATCCACTAGGGATCCAGGGTGTGTTCGTTCTGGCAGTGTGTGTTCAGAATTTTGGTGCACTACACCTGTCAGATACAGTAAACTCCGAACACATACTGTAGGAAGGGACAAGTGTCACGTTTTCAGTGTAGGTGAGGGTGAAATGGGTGAGATGCAAACAGGGATCCGTCTTGGATCTTTCTCTCCAGAAGCTCCATGTAGGGCCAGGTAGATGAGCAGGCAGTCAAATAGTATCTTTAGGATGGATTCTAATGGGAGTCATAGGAAAAGCTGAAGCACAGGGCTGAAGAAACGTAGAAGACAATTCATGCACAGAGTGGAGCTCAACAGCAGATTTAAAACTTCAGATTTGTGGATGTTTCTTTTTAAAATCTCACTTTCCTCTTAAGTTGATGAGCTGAGACAAAGCAGTTGGAGATATTTATAAGCGGAGGAAGGAGGTGAGCGTGGAGTGGGATGGGTACTGACTTCACAGTCTTACTATGTGAGCGGTAGCGATGCCATTGGGTATTGTAGGGGATTAGCACCAGCTCTCAGCCTGGGTTGCAGATAGTCAGACACTGGTGATGACTTGCTTTTCCCCATGGAGGCTAGACCTCCACAGGTGAACCCCTGGTCTGATCTGCTCCTTCAGAGACTTGGAGGCATCTTTGTGGCAACACCACTATTTCATAAAGGCTCCTTGGGGGGGAAAAGAGTGCCACTTTTTCTTGTCAACTGATTTGGGAGCTGCGAATTGGAGACTGGGTTGTAACAATCAACATTTTCAAGTTTGGGCACACACTTCACTCCTAAAATAAGTTTTGAGGGAAACTTACATGTTTTAAGAAAATCATAAAAGTAATGCATTTTTATGGTAAAATTTCAAACAATAGAAGCGAGAGACTGTGATTTACTTCTCTGCTCAGGGAACCACTAGTAACTGATTCCCCTCTTTTTTTGGCTTATTATAATCCTTTTTATGTCATAAATGCTTTTAGCCTCTCAAATGATCACAATTACACATGTACTAATAGTTGGGTGAATAATTTCGTGCGTGTGAAGCCTTACAACACTAACGAGAGCTGGGTCTTCTCCCTCCCTGCCCCTGGGCTCTGAGTCACAGCACTTGGAACTGCAGATCCTGCACAATGTTGTATTCCTTGTGCCTGATTTCCCTGCACCTCTCACAGCGAGCATTTCTACAATCTTGATTGGGTTGAGCAAGGAAGACAGACGTTAGTTATTTATCATCTTTGTTCATGTCAGACTTTCCTTTGATTATTTTTTTTTTAATTCTCTTCTTAAAATGTGGAGCCAAGATGCGATTGGTCCAAGTTTTTGGCTTAAGGGCAGAGTTATGTGGAAGACAATCACCAGGTCTGAAGTGAGGCATCATCAAGTTATCACTCAGCCCTACAATGTATGGCGTGGGTTTACCTGAATAAATTACCTAAGCTCTGTGAGCATCTGTAACTCAGCAACAAAGCACCGAGAGCAGTACATTTCCTGTTGAGGTCACAGTGAAAGCCATATGAGTTAATGATGTGAAATTGACTTGTACATTGCAAATTACCATGTGACCCATGTATCACCCGAGTATCGCCCATGTGACCCTCAGTTAACAATACTAAGACTCTAGCATGGTCTCCCGGCATGGGAATCCAGGGTGTGACCTCTTCTTCATCCTGACATAGTCTAAGATGAAGAGTGGCTCAGCCATTCTCCTTTGCAGCCATTAATCTTGTCACAACCACCATTATATAAGTTATACAGATAAAGGCAGACATTGTCCCAATTTAATAGATGAGGACACTGAGGCTCAGAAAGGTAGCGTGACATGCTGTAGTGAATGGCAGCGTCGTGACCTGAAGCCAGCATGGTCAGTCATTCCGCTGCTCTCAGAGCCATCCCCTGCCTGCCGGTGCTGGGCCCTGTGCCTTAGCAAATGACTGACGCTTCCTAGCACCCCGCCTCCAGGTACCATATAGGCTGGCCAGAGGGAGACACTGACAGAAGGTAGAGGGCAGGAGCTGATGAGAAGCAAAGGTAATTCTCTTCCTATACTTGAGGAGGCGTCACCTCTGTGGCTCTGATTCCTATTATTAATAGAAAGTTGCTTCATCTACAGTCTCAGCTTACACAGGCAGGTCTGAGCAACTCCAGCATCTCCTGGGTAGTCCATATACAAGTTGTGAGACTAGTACCTCCTTCCCGCCTCGTCCCTCTGGCCCTAGGAATGGGTGTGCCTTTCTGCTGTTCCAAGTTCTGCAGTGACATGCATTTTGGCTTTTAGTTCTCCTATCACCTCTATAATCAATCTTCTAAGTTAAATTTAACCAGTGTGAGATCTCTAAATTCACTTGTTTGTCTTACTGGGCTCTGACTGTCTGCAAGGTCCACACTGTAATCAGACACTTAGTAAAGTCCTGTTTCTTCCTCCCACTGTGCTGACGGCACCTCGCTTGATCAGCGAGGATAGTGCTTTGCTGCTCACCGCCTTCTTGCGTATTTTATCAGCCTCTTAAGATTGAGCCCAATGTGGGGCCTTGGCATATTGCAGAGTTCCCCTTCACTAGCACTTTATTGTGGCTACTTGTTGACACCTTGTCACAGTTGTGTAGGTACATGTATGAGGCCATTTCTAGCACACTGATTTTATTATCTTTATCGCCATTATTTTTGCTTAATTATTTATCTCCAAAAGAAGATAAGGAAAGAGGAAGAACAAAAATTTTCCTCAACTATGTCACTACGGACTTCTTTTATTCTAGAAGAGTGGAAAACTCTAGGCCTTCAGTCAGAAAGTATCAATGGGCCGGGCTCAGTGGCTCATGCCTCTAACCCCAGCACTTTGGGAGGCCAAGGAGGGCAGATCACTTGAGGCCAGGAGTTCCAGACCAGCCTAGCCAACATGGCAAAACCCTGTCTCTACTAAAAATACAAAAATTAGCCAGTCATGGTGGCAGGTGCCTATAGTCTTAGCTACTCAGGAGGCTGAGGCAGGAGGATCACTTGAACCTGGGAGGCAGAGGCTGCAGTGAGCCAAAATTATGTCACTGCACTTCAGCCTGGGTGACAGGGCGAGACTCCATCTCAAAAAAAAGGAAGTATCTATGGAAGTGTTATGTTTCGCCATTGTATTAGGCCTCCATGGAGGTTTAAAACTCAACTCAGTGAGTTTGTTTTATTTTCCCTGTTTTGTGCGTGTCTCTTGATGGCACCGCAGCTGTGACTCCAGGTCTTAAAGGCATTGTCTTCCCTGTAAACCCACGTCAGAAAGAGTCCCTTCACAGCATGAGGGATTGGCCCAGGAAATGTGTAGACTTTATTTTACACTGAGTAATGGAGTTGTCTGTCTCCAGCAAACCTTCTGGGTGTGGACTGATACTTTATGCTGACTTGAGGCAGCGAACTTTCTTGTCATTTCTGCCTCTCGCAGGTAGGTACACAGAGTGGAGGCTCTTTGGCTTCCCGGAAATGCTGTTAAATTGTAAACACTCTGTTGGATACTGTGATCCAACCACTATGCAGAAAGAGAGAGAAGAGGGAGGAAGTGTAATACAAAGACAAGAAGAGGGTGTGCAGAGAAGGGCCTACAGCTGGGCGTGAAGGAAACCTGCTCATCCTGAGGCATAGACTCCGGATCTGGCAGCTCTGGCGGGACAGACAGTCAGAAGTGCTCT
This sequence comes from Cebus imitator, assembly GCF_001604975.1. Taxonomy (NCBI): domain Eukaryota; kingdom Metazoa; phylum Chordata; class Mammalia; order Primates; family Cebidae; genus Cebus; species Cebus imitator. The sequence continues at coordinate 1,290,487 of NW_016107838.1, forward strand.
CAGAGCAGGAGCAGAGGTGGGGAAGCACAGGGCCAGTGTGGGGAATAGGGAACAATCTACAGGGGCCAAAGTCTGATGGGCAAGGTGGTGGGCAAGTTTGCATTTGATTTGGTAGATATGTGGAGGCCATACCATGAATGCATGAAAAACTAGACCTCACATTTAAATTATGTCAATTTTTGACCCCACCAATAATTCCTTAAGACTGATAAGGTGCCAGGAGAGATGTACATCCGATGAGCCTGGCAGTTACGCTGTCAAAAACCTGTGTGTTTTAAAGATCGCTTCCATAATCTGTTTGCCAAGGTTCTTGGTCAATGACTCTGGGAGCTTGGCCACTGTGGGATGGGCTGTGATGCCCAGGAGCGTCCACCTGCTTCCAGCCATTGTGTGCTACTCTGGCTCTTAGAACAACTCAACAGTTCAGAGAGAAAAGACTCTCAGCTGAAGGCATGGCGTGTTTTCCTTAACCAGGGACGGTGCCAAAATCCTGATTCAAGGACTATTGGGGGAGTAGCTGGGCATCTCTTCCCGGTGGTCCCACACGGATTACTGAGGCTCAGTGTCGGCCAAATCCTAAAGACATCTCAAATGCATTCCTCTTTCTCTTTACTTATCAGGAAAGATAAATTAATTGGAAGAGATGGTGTTTGAGATCTTTGGCTAAATCGGTAAGGCTGCTTTCTAAGGTTCTCCAGACCCATCGTGTCCTACTTTCATAGATTCATTGCCCAAAGTCCTAAAATTGAAACACTCCAATCCAGCCAGGCTCTCTCCCCACCACTGCCACTGGTGATGGGCCATGCCCCAGGATCCTACCCATTGGTTTAGCAGATCCAGACACTGCTCAGCTTTGACAAAGGAAGAATAAATTGAGAAAATGATTCCACGTCCACATCCTGCATCAATGTCCACAGAGAGCTCCTCTGGGTTCCTAATCAGATCACAAGTCCAGATCCCCCCAAATTACTCTCCTTGACTCTCCCTCAAGAGAGTGCCATGCTCACTTGATGTTGCCTGGGACAGGATTACAAGAAGAACAAAAAAAATGAGAAATTGCATGGTGTCACGGAATTTCTGAGGATTCCAGGAGAGTAGAGCCTAGAAGACTGTTTTCTCCAGTGGTGAGCCATTAGGCAGTGTCTGCTGGATGCAGTGCTGGAAGAAAGCAAACAGATATGTGTTATATAATGTTACATATATCATGTGCATATATACATAATATATATGTAACATATTTACATATATACTATATAATATATGGTATATATCACAGATTACTATATATAATATATAAAATTATATTCAGGCTGTGGCTTCAAGGGTAGACTCTTTCCTTGTGGATACAATCGAGTCAATTCCTTCAGGGAAAAAAAAGTGTCGTCTTAGTTAATGCCGTTGGGGTGTGTGTGTCTGTGGCTATTCCTATATTTCTTTGGAACTTAGGTATCTTGATATTATCCTTTTCAAGTAAAAAATAGTCAGATGGTTTAGAGAGCATAATTTTTTTTAAAAATGGAAAAGACCTATACAGCGCTCTAAATGTAATCCTTTGTTTCACGTTCACTGGAAGGAAGGCCAGACTGAGTGTCCAAGGTTGAAAGGCAGATAAACGTCGTGATTCGAGGTTGCTGAAAAGAGGCAGCAAACACTCCAGGCTGTAGCGGTGCTGCCGTTACTTACAGCAAGAGAAGAGACACAGAGTGCACGGGAGCCCCTCTTTGCATAGAGTCTGTCCCTGTGGCCAGCGAATCCCTGCGGCCCATGCTCGTGATGTTGTTTTGAACAGCAGTGGAAGGAGCTGGAGTGGGGTCTAACATACGGAAGGCTGGGAGTCATAGAGACAGGCACTGAAGCAGAACACAGCAGCTCATTGAGAGGGAACAGAGAAAGATCTTCCCACCCAAAGAGATGCGCTCTGCACAGGCTTCCCTTAGGGAAGTGGTCCGGGCTCCAGGCTCACTTTTTCGCGGCACAGTGGCATGGAACCGCCTCTCCCAATGCCTTCCCTCACCGAGCGTTTTACCTTAAGCAGAATAGAAGGAACCAGGGACCAATTCTCTTCCAATCAGATCTCCATGTTCCAGTCTCTCCCTCTAAGTTTTATATTTTCCCTGGTTCCTGCTTCTTTCCTTCTTGTTTTAGGGGGAGTTTTTTCTTCTAAGACCCTTCTACTTGGGAGTCTGCCTGTTTAAACTGTGCAGCATTGCTTAGCTCTCTGTTCTCTTAGAGCACTCTCTCCCTGCCTTCCTCCACAGGCTCCTTCACTGCAGCCCACAACCAAATTAGATTATTTAAATAAAAAATAACCTGTCTGTGATCCTTTTTTCTCCTCCCACAGTTACTCATGGTTTTCTTTCATTCATTCTCGAAGTTCTCAAATGAGTGGTCTACACTCATGTGTGGCGGCCTCTGCTCAGGTGTGTATCCTTTTCCATCACCCCCTTGTCCCTAACCCATTGCATCCTGGCACCTCAAGACATCTATCCAAGCTGCTGTCCAAACTGCTCTCCCTAAGTTCAGCCAAGGCTTTCACATCCCCAGCTCAATGGCTTTTCTGTCTGTGATCTTCTGACCTGACCACATTGCAATATGTGCCTTGTAAGGCCACTTTAAGAAACCTATCCCTCCGCTTCAGTTCAACACTCAGAGAACTTCATGGACTTCTGCTCTGTATCAGGGTCTTAGGACCTGGTGCTGTGCAGGATAGAAAAATAAACAATATTTACTCTCTATGCTCTGCAATTTTCACTATTTCTTAGTCTAATGGAAAAAGATACACACTGACATAGTAACACAATGTAACAGACATCCACTTTCCGTTTTCTCCTCCCATCCTCCTGACTCTGAAGTCCCCAAAACGGAGCATCTTCAAGAATTTAACATTTTTACGGCAATGATGATGATGATGATGATGGTAATGATTCTCCTCCTGTTCGTCATTGTCACGTCATCATGACTGAGATTTGTTGAGCACATATTATGTTCCAGACACTGTGCTAAGTAGTTTACTTGCATTTATTTCATTTGAATCATACAGTAATTTGATAATGTTGATACACTTATCTGCATTTCAGAAATGGGGAACCTGAGGCGAGGTGATGCTTGCATGCTTCTAACTATTCCAGGTGTTTACTCGCAGGCCTCTGCTGGCTTCATAGTCTTTGGGATGTCATTACCTATGCCTGCATGCAGCTGCCTTCCCTCTTCATCTCTGGTCTGGACCATTTCCCCAATATTTTCAGCCAATCTTTACATCACTTGAAGATCATTGCCATTTTGATAATACTAATACCTTGTACCTAGTTCTTTCTGTAAATATCAACTTCATTCCCCAGATTGGTTGCTGATAGGGGCTGGAAACTGATTCCTTCTGACTCTTCTCTTCCTTATTGCTCAAACACCATCACTCATGGCATCTTTTTTTTTGTTGTTTTTTTTTGAGACAGAGTCTCACCCAGTCTCCCAGGCTGGAGTACAGTGGTGCAATCTTGGCTCACTGCAACCTCTGCCTCACAGGTTCAAGTGATTTTCCCACCCCAGCCTCCTGAATAGCTGGGACTGCAGGCATGTGCCACCATGCCCAGCTAATTTTTGTATTTTTAGTAGAGACGGGATTTCACCATGTTGGCCAGGCTGGTCTTGAACTCCTGACCTCTAGTGACTTCTCTTCAGGCTCCCAAAGTGCTGGGTTTACAGGCATGAGTCACCATACCTGGCCAGACATCTGCCAATTCTTTCTACAAAATGGTTTGCACAATCTTCAGGGCCCAACCCAAATACCAGCTCCTCTATGATCCCAGTCACCCCAGTTGAAAGTGGTCCCTCCCTACTCTGCAGTTCTGAAGAGCTCACTTGGCATGACACTTGGAGTTTCTATCCAGTTTCATGATGAATGCCACATACTATTTGTGAACAGTTCTTACTATCATTAATAAATGGTGTCTTTTCATTTATGTCCTTATGTTAATGAGAAAGTACATCCTCAAGTCCTATGTCGCTTTCACCCTTTGGATAATAAGAATTATTTTCAAATCCTAGAGTATCCCCTCGGATGCTCAGGGATGCATATCGCAAAGAAGAAATAATTCCAGAAAAGCAAGGAGATAGGGAGAGAACATCAGCAGCTAATGTGAAGACAACAAATGATTTACAACATGAGAACAATCTGAACACACTGGGGTCTGACATGACATACATTCGTGTGATGCTGAGTGTGGCAGGCAGCCACTGCAGTGGCGCCCAGTAACCCCTGCCTTTAGGGAATGCTGGCATCATGCTTTGTTGCAGATAGAATATGCAGCATGGAGCAGAGGCTTACAAGACTGAAGGCCAGAAGCCCAAGAGCGGAACTCAGGGCTGGTATGTTTCAGATGCCAGTGGGAGAAGGGGGCAGAGTGCTAGAGCCATCTAGAGGAAGGAATCAAGAGTTAATTTAGCAATTGAGTATGAGAGAAGGAATTGAGAGAGGAGGTAGGCTAGGGAGACTTCAGGAAACAGGGTAGATGGCGTTCCCAATAATCAGAATTAAAGCGGTGATACCGGCAGGCTCTGAGGGAGACATGACCTGGAGAGAGAGCCAGGCTTAACATATGACGTTATTTTTAAATAGGCTCAAACTAGTTTAGGAATTTATAAGCTTAGCAGTGATGTGGGGTTGCATGCCTTTCCCATAGTTCCTGAAATCATGCCTGACACGACGGGGCTGACTCTCCTAACTCCTATGGGCAGAATGAAGGAGGAGATAAGTGTATGAGAAATTCATATAAGGCTACCCTAAAGACTTTTTTTTTCTACCCATTTGACAGCAATATTTTCACTACAAATGGAAGGAAGTGCATAAGAGTGCCTAACCTTCTGTTTACACTTTTATATTCCAACCAGGTTCTTTCTATTTAATCATGCCCCATCCCAGTGAAAACTCACCCTATAGTACCCGTTGCCACCAGCCTACACAGTTCTGCTGGCTGCTTCCTCAGGCAGGACTTTTAGGGGACAGGTGGCTCTTACAAAACAATCATGAGGTCATCTCATCCATGGGCTGGTAGCCCAGGTGGGGAAGTGATGCATCTGAGGGCAAAAGGTGCCACCCAGGGGACTTTTTTGTTAAAATAGGTCATCTGCCACTATGCTTTCATCAGAACTGGTCATTGAAATGAACCTATTGACTGATATGGGGATAGGCAATGGATGACTATGAAATGATTTGCACATCGTGGCTGGCATCTACGGAACTGTTAGTACATACCTGGCACTGCGGTTGGTGCTTTAATGCATTTCTCTGATAAAAACATAAAGTAGGTATCATTGTTTTTACTTAAGGATAAGGAGGCAGAACAGTGGCTCATGCCCATAATCCCAGCACTTTGGGAGGTCAAGGTAGGTGGATCACCTGAGGTCAGGAGTTCGAGACCAGCCTGGCCAACGTGGTAAAACCCCATCTTTACTAAAAATACAAAAAGTAGCTAGAAGTGGTGGTGGGTACCTGTAATCCTGGCTACTTGGGAGGCTGAGGCAGAAAAATTGTTTGAACCTGGGAGGTGGAGGTTGCAGTGAGCCAGCATCGCACCACTGCACTCCTGCCTCGGTGACAGTGACACTCCATTTCCCCCTCCCAAAAAAATGGAAACTAAGGTTAAGGCAAATGTGATAACCCAGGACCTCAGGCACACAGATTATGCTAACCACTTGCTTATTATTCAGATTATTGTAGTTATGTTTTATATCCATGTTTTTGTCAAAGGCTTTTGGTGTGGGGTTTCCCAGTGGAACAGTGAATGATTATATGTGGTGAAGAATAAATGAGAGGGCTTGGGGAATGGAAGCCACACCTCACCCTCTTGGCCCAGGCCACAGGGCTACTCTGGTTTTGAGAATTTCCAGCTAATTGCCTTATGAAATTATATAGCATGATATTTATGGTCCTAGAGCACCAAGAAAAATTCAGTAAAATGATGAATTTGACATCTCTGTCTCAATCTTCTCTTCCATATTTTTCAGGAGGTTTTATGATTGCATGTATTAGGGACCAGCAAACCTTCTCTGTAAAGGGCTAGACAGTAAATATTTGTAGGCATTGCTGGCCATGTGGCTTCTGTTGCAACTACTTAATTCTGCAGGTACAATGCAGAATCAGTCATAAACAATACATAGACAAATGGCCATGGCTTTGTTCCAATGAAAATTTATTCATAAAACTGGGTGGCAACTGGATTTAGCCAGTAGCCTGTAGTTTTCTGACCCCTGGCATAAATCTGTGAGACCCTGAGTGTGGCAGGCAGCTTCTGTGATGGTCGTCAGTGATCCCTGTCTCTGTGAAACGCCAGTATTCATACTCCGGTGTAAGCCACTCCTTTTGATTATGAGCTGACCTCGTTCACTCATTTCTAATAAATCGATTGTAAATCTATACATTATTAGATTATACCCTAACCTCAGAAGTGGTGAGAGTAGGCTAGGAAAAGGCTGTGGGTTCAGTTTTGGACAGCTTCTCACTCTTCTTGCCCTTATGGGAGCCAGCTGCCATGTTTGGAGCTGCCCCACAGAGAGACCTACAAGGCAATGAACTGAGGGGGTTCTCTGGCCACCAGCCAGGGGGGCACTCGGCCTCTTAAAATACCAGCCCATGTGAAACTAAGTAACTCCCACCAATAACCCTGTGAGTCAGTTTAGGGAAGTAGATCCTTCCCTGTGTAGGCTTCAGAAGAAACTGCAGACCTGGCTGACAGCCGAACTGCAACTTCATGACCGAGCTTGATCGAGAAGCACCCAGCGGGGCCGTGCCTCGTTTCTACAACCCACAGAATGCGTGAGATGAGCAGTGTTTGCTGTTTTCATCCACCAAGTTTTCAGATATGTTATGCAGCAATGGATAACTAATATACTGAGGTATAGTGCAAAGAATGGAAGAGATCTGGAGACCTGTGTTCCAGTTCCAGGTTTTTGGCAAATATACCGTGTAAATTTAGGCTGTTGACCAAGTCTGGACTTTGCATCTTTTTCTTCTACCTACAAAAGGGAAAGGAATCACAAATCTCTGAAGTCATTACACGTCTAAGTCTTCACGGTTCATTGAGTGGAGTCAAGCTGATTCCTGCATCTAAATCAGTGTCATGAATTTTGGAAACCCAGAGTCCACCAACATATTTTGAATATTAGCTATTGACATTTAAAAAACTAATAATTTTGTATAAAAATCCAGCTTTCTGGATTTTTTCAGAAAAACTCAATGATTAAGCCACCAGGGCTCAATTTTTACATGTAACACCAAGATGGACCCAAAACTCTCTTGTCCTGTTACATTGGGGATTTCCAACCCCTGGGCCATGGACCAGCACCAGTCCTTGGATTGTTAGGAACCGGGCCACACAGTCTGAGGTGAGCAGCAGGCAAGTGAGAAAGCTCCATCTGTATTCACAGCTGCTCCTCATCACTTGTATGACCACCTGAGCTCCACCTCCTGTCAGAGAAGCGACAGCATGAGATCTCAGAGGAGTGCAAACCTTATCGTGAACTTGGATGCAAGGGATCTAGGTTGCATGTTTCTTACAAGAATCTAATGTCTGATGATCTGTCACTCTCTCCCATCACCCCCGGGTGGAACTCTTTAGTTGCAGGAAAACAACCTCAGGGCTGCCGCTGATTCTACATTGTGATGAGTTACATAATTATTTCATTGTATGTTACAATGTGATAATAGAAATAAAGTGCAAAATTAATGTAATGCACTTCAATCATCCCAGAACCATCTCCGCCCACCTTGTGGGGGGTTACTGGCATTTCTCCATTTTCTGGAGACAGCCTTTTTGAAAAGGAAGCCTCTGTGTTTTTATTTCCGTAAAGGCTACTCAGCCAAATACATGAGATAGCTATTTATTTTCTTACCCTGCAGTCTATTTGCTCCTTTTTCAAGGTTCCAACTCCGTTTTGCTTTTTCCAGGAAGAAAAAAAAAAATATTTAATTAGCTCCTAACTTGAAAATCCAGGCTCAACACCTCCTGAGACACAAAAAGAGGGTGACAGTGTGCCTTAAGGATCCAAGCAGGCATGAGGTGGAGCAGGAAAGAAATCAAATGCTCCTTTGCTGGACAATGAGGTTCTCACTCTTGGGGAAGTGAGAAGCATCCGAGTCATCAGGGAAATATATCTTTCTTCACTGTGGGTTAAGAATGCACAGTCCTCAAAACCTAACATTTGTCCTGGTAGCTAACAGGTTGATGAGCTAAGAAATAAGCTTGTCTGCACTCACCCTGGTGGACAGGCATGGAGACAGCCTGAGGGTTGGAACAGTGCCCAGTAGACAAGGTACCTTGGAGAGCTCAGCCCCTCCAGGCTTAATGCTCTCGGAGCTTGGGTATCATTAGACACCCATGATGTTCCTGCTGCTGTTCTCGGTGACTGCTCCACCCTGTTTAAGTGAATGGAAAGAGATGCTGGGACAATTAAGTGGTGTCCTCACTGATGGTAGGTGGGAGGGAGGTATCCCAAGCAGTGAAGGGGAGAAGGAGGGTAAATGAAGGAGGAGGACAATTTGGGGACAAGAGACTGAGGCTGGAACACGTAAGAGCCCACTGGCCTTTTAAAGGACCTAAGCAAAGAAGCTTCGCTCTTGGAATCTGGGAAAAGCATACATTTTCCAGATTTTAATTTGTTGCCCTTCTTTGGTGAAATCTCCAGAAACTTCAGTAAAATGTTCTGTTTGTGTGGCATTAGGTCTGGTACAAAAGTGTGAGGGAGTTTGAGGGAGCTTGTGGTCAGGGAAGGGTCACTGTGGTCCATTGCTGCCGTCCTGTGTGTGCCTGGAGAGAAGGTATCACCTATTACATGGAGGTGATGACAGCAGAAGACCATGACCCGTGGCAGGGTCTCGGTTCTGGGGAATGCTCACAACATGTAGGAGGACCCAAAAACATTTGTTCAGGAAGAGCCATGACTGTGCTTCAAGCAATGGTTCTGAGCTCTGGACCCAGAATAAGCACAACAAAGAAATAAAAACAGCTAAGGATCCACCGCAGACAAGGAAGTCAGGACACTGCTGAAGGTGCTTCAGCATAATACTTAGTTTTCAAAAGCTGCCAAGATGGGACTGAGAACCACAGGATTAGAGGAAGATGACTCCTTAAAGATGAGGACTCTCATCTGGCTTAGAGACACAACCTGGCCTGTAGCTGGTCCCGTCTGCACCTCAGGCTCCTCCCGGTAACAACAACACAGTGACAGCAATAAAGTCAGATGTGAAGCTTTTCCAGTTCCTTTGGTTATGCTCACCTGTGACGTGCACCACACCTAGCTTCAAACATCGCAGCTGAATATTCAGTCCCGTGAGTCACCGTGAGTCTCTGCGATCAGCTGCTCAGGCAGATGTGAATTCCGGGAAGCCCGAGGCTGGCGCATCCCCCTGCTGGGAACAGACCCAGCCCCTGCTCTGTCTCGTGGCGTGAATGTGCATTCCTGTTGCTGAGGTTGCTCGGTCACGTTGACTCCCAGTCATGCTAAAGTCTGCGGGGCTTTCCTCACCTGGAGGAGGACACGAGTCTTGCAGAAGGAACTAGATAGACAGACACCCCCTCTTTAGAGGAAGAAGGATGGAGAAGCACCATGATGCCGAAATGCTGCCATCCAAGACTTCTTCAGCTCTAGCAACTTTCCCCACTTCCAGGCACCAGCACATGCGTGGTCAATCCTGTAGAGGGGCCGAGAGTCTCCTTGTTACCTGGTCCCCCCGTTGCTGCCCCTCCACCCGGCCCTGCAGCTGATGCTTCCCTCAGTGGGCGCCCCCACCCAGGATCCAGGCACTGAGTCAGCCGGGAGGCAGGAAGGGAGGACAGAGTCCCTCTGGCTCTCCCCACACTCTGGTGGGGCTGATCTGTCACTCTTCCGGGTGCCGGCCACTGGGCTACTCCTTAACTTCCTTCCTTCATTCCTTTCCTCCTTCCTCCCACTTTCATTCCTCCCCGCCTTTCTTCCTTCTTTCCACGAACATAGGCATCGAGCTAAATATTCAGGAAAATAAATGGTGCACAGGTCACAGGTGTGGGGTGCACAGGAGTCTGTAGAGCACAGCAGACATGGGAGGGAGTTCAAGGTGACAGACTCCAGCTCCAGGAGGGCCTGGCGGTGGAGGAGTCACAGCAGGGGCACCCGCCACACTCGGCCTGAGCATCAGCTTCTCAGAGAATGGTAGCCAGAGCTGTGACCTAAAGGGTGAATAGGGGTAAATGTGAGCAACGTCCCAGGTGTAGGAACCAGAGGGTGCAAAACTGGAAAATAAAAAAGCATGTGAGTTTGGAAATTTAAAACACCTTGGGGCTGGAAGTGGTGGATCACTACCTAAAATAATTAGCAGTGTGCAATGGTGCATGCCTCTGCTCCCAGGTATTTGGGAGGCTGAGGTGGGAGGATCGCTTGAGCCCAGGAGGTGGAGGCTGAAGTGAGCCACAATAGTGCCACTGTACTCCAGCCTTGGCAATGGAGTGAGACCCTGTCTCAAACAAACAAAGACCTTGGGCTGGTTGGAGATGAACAAGGTGGTGGTGCTGGCTGGGGAGTTTAGCAAGGGCTTCTGTTCAAGGGGTCTTGGGGACCCCGTTGGGAGGTTTGGGGCTAACCAGGAGGACAGTGAGCAGTTTCTGATGAGGTTTAGGCAGTCCATGCAGGGTCAGACTAGATATAAGGACATTAAGCCTAGTACCAAGGGAGATGGGAGAGCACCGGGCCCAGCATCGGGGAGGCTCCTGAGCTCCTTCCTGCCTGGTGCTTGTTGCCCCTGGCTTTGGTTTTGATATCTCTGTCTTGCTCTTAGAACAAAACCAGTTCCTGAATCCATGCCCACTGGCTGGGACCTGCTTTGCTCTCTGCCAGCCTCCCTACTGAACCCATGCCCACGGGCTGGGGCCTGCTTTGCTCTCTGCTGACCTCCCTACTGAACCCATGCCTACCAGCTGGAACCTGCTTTGCTCTCTGCCAGCCTCCCTGCTGAACCCATGCCCAGGGGCTGGGGCCTGCTTTGCTCTCTGCCAGCCTCCCTACTGAACCCATGCCCAGGGGCTGGGACCTGCTTTGCTCTCTGCCGGCCTCCCTACTGAACCCATGCCCAGGGGCTGGG
>NW_016107838.1:1302253-1330512 GCF_001604975.1 Cebus imitator
CTTTGCTCTCTGCCGGCCTCCCTACTGAACCCATGCCCAGGGGCTGGGACCTGCTTTGCTCTCTGCCGGCCTCCCTACTGAATCCATGCCCAGGGACTGGGACCTGCTTTGCTCTCTGCTGGTCTCCCTGTGCTTGCTCCTTGATTCTTTCCCACTTGTCATTTTCAGGTTCCATGCTGTACCAGGATCCCACCGTAGCAAGCCCGGTTCAGCCGGGCCGAGCCAGCTCACTCTGCTACATCAAGTTTACGCTTCTGTCTTGTCTGCACCATGCAGACCCAATTCGGTGGCTGGGGGAGTCTCTGTAGTGATGGGTCTCATGCCTGAGCCTGACCCTTCCCTCTTTCTGCGACCCTGCATTGCAGTCCCGGGATATGAGAAGGTGGTAATTCTAGGCCTTGACAGCCCGCTAAAGCCAGTGTCTGTGCCTTGAGTTCCATTTGTTTCCTTTGTTTATTTTTTGAGTAGGAAGTAGGAATAATGGATTCAAACTTCTCCCTGGAAGTCTAAATGGCAGGGGGAGAACCCTGCTATGCTAACATGGATCTAAGGGAGGGAGACTCTTGATTGCAAAATCATTCACCAGCTTCTCCCAGTACCCACCGCTCGGACAGACAAATCCCCCTCGCTCCAGGACCATCCTGCCAGGCTTCTGTCTGCTTCCTTTGTTCTGAGACAGGGCAGGGGTCCCTTATCCCCTCATCTTGAGGTGAACTCTGAAATACCTTGAGGTGGCTTCCCAGAGTGGCATGGAGCAAAGCCCACAAGTCGTTTTCCACCTTGCCCAAACCCAGGAATACAGGCACTTGGCAGAAAGTCCAAACTCCTTTCGCAGGTTCCCACCAAAGTGAGAACAGGAGACTCACCCTTTCTTCCGCTTTACTAGCGGTGCGCTCTTGAGCAAGCTTCTTAACTTGGGTGAGTTTCCATTTCTTCATGGCTAGGTAATAATGGCCACCTACTGCAGATTGAGTGTATAATGCGAAAAGCGATTCATAATGCATGGACTTCTGTTAACCTTGTCACGACCACGGTGATTGTCACAGCACTATTTATTAAGGAAGGGACAGCTAGAAGTGACATTGTGGGCGAACAGCATGTCTTCGATATTTCATGGTATAGGAACCGTGTGGCATCAGGGAATGTGGGCCAGGTTGGGGGCCCATCTGGGTCCACCTTGACTTGCTCCTTGCAGACATGCCTCTTGAACCTGTAAACAGACGTAGTAAAAGTCTGTGGGCTCCTGGCTGTGTGGCTGTGGGTAAGGGACTTCACATCTCTGAGGCTTAGGTGTCTCATCTGTAGTGCAGACATATTCATGCCACTCCATAGGTGGCCCGCGATAAATGCGTGAGCCGTGCTCAGCATAGGAGCTGGAGCGGAGAAAACATTCAGTCATCTCCAAGGAGCTGGGGGAGGTGGCATTGCTAGGTACACCTGCGGTAGGTGCCCGGGACCCTGAGAGTTCAGCACCAGAATTCTTCTCTACCTGTACACAGACAGATCTGTTCTGAGCTCTGCATCCGCCTGGGCCTTGGCTGTGCTGGTGCTCCTGTCCCATCCCAGGGGCCTCCCCCACAGTGACCACCAAGCCCTTGCTGGCCTGTCTGTGGGGTGGGCTGCTCCTCTGTGTGCATTCTCAGATTGAGGCAGTACAGGCACATCTTCCCTGCAGGTGAGACCTGTGACTAAGCCTCCAGTGGAGTCACCTGTGGAACAGCCTGCAGGTGACCTAACACACACATGGCATTCCATGGGGAGGAATCCTGGAAACAGCTTAAACATCTGGCAGCTTGCCTTCCCGAGGCCCATCAGGAGTTTAGAGATGCCCTTTGTGGTCTTCTGTGTGTGCGGACACTTGCTTCTCCCCAGAGTGAGGGAGGAAGCCGAGCGCCTTGGGTGAATTTCCTAATGTCCAGGTGTCCTTGGCTGAGAAATAAATGTTCATGGTAGACTAGCTTCATTCCACGCAGATGACATTATTTGTGTGCATAGAGGGGGATGCGGAAGGCAGTTCCAAAAGAGGATTTTGTATTCTGAGCTATTGCAGTGTTATTACTAGTGCGCATAGCCTATCGACCTGCAAGAGCAGCACGTTGAAAGGTCTCCTTGTTTGTTTTGTTTAAAACCCGTCTTATCCCTTTATTGAGAGGGATTTTCAGGTAGTTGATGGGAGAGCTGTGCTGCCCATCTCTGCCTCGTGTGAACAAGGAAAGGAGTTTGGAGGAGTTTCTGGCGGGATGGACCTGGTCGTCTCCCCCAGCATAGGATTGTCATGGGGGTGGAACTTGGTGGTAATAAATCACCTTCTGACATGGTGGCAGGACAAGAGCTTCACCTTTCTGTGACAATTATTCACATTCAAGTGTTCCAAGAGGTGGCAGGACAGGCCTGGCTGCCTCGATCTGAAGAGCCCAGATGAAATCTAAAAGGTTTAAACATGGAGCCTACCTGGGGGATTGGCTCACGCATGGATGACTTAAAAAACCGTTCTGGGCCAGGCGCGGGGGCTCACACCTGTAATCCCAGCACTTTGGGAGGCCAAAGAGCATGGATCGTCTGAGGTCAGGAGTTCAAGACCAGCTGGCCAGCATGGCAAAACCCTGTGTCTGCTGAAAATACAAAAATTAGCCAGGTGCAGTGGCAGATGCCTGTAATTCCAGCTACTTGGGAAGACTGAGGCAGAAGAATTGCTTAAATCTGGGAGGCGGAGGTTGCAGTGAGCCAAGATTTTACAGCTGCACTCTGGCCTGGGTGACAGAGTGAGACTCTGTCTCAAAAAAAAAAAATCCATTCTGGCTATAATTGCATAATGAGACACCAAGTGTAAATGTATACATGTATATGCATATGTATATTTTAGTCACTAAATTACTCCACCTGCATGATGTTAAAATGCAGCATGTACTCTTGAGGTTGACAATAATCTCCAATCGCATTTGCTGTCTTAGTTCAATCAAGAAGATTCAAATATTAGATAATAAAATGAATCACCTCTATAGTCCCAATCCTGTATGGTTCACAAAGAATTTCATGTATCCTTTGTTTTCAAAATCAAAGAGCACACACGTGTGTTCAGATTATCAAGGAGGGGCCGATGCTCAGTGAGGTCAAGGATGGCAGACACGGGACAAGGATGCAGGCGCTTTGATTCCCAGTTCAGGGCTTTTCCAGGATGCCATGAGGCCCACCAGGGGATGGCCTTGTTAAATGGCATCCTGGGCCGCTTTTCTGTCTGTGATTCCATGAGGGTGGGACAGAGGGTGCTGTTGGGAGGAGGTATTGACATATGTGTGATGGAGTATATGTTTGCTGAGAGGCAATGGCAAAGAACACCGAGCTATCCCCAGGCAGGAAACTGCTAGAATAAGCAAGCAGTATGTACTGGTCAGCATGAGTTAAACCAGTTCCCAAAACACAGGATACATGACCTTGTCCCCATTGCTGACTCGCAGAGTGCTTTCTGGCTTGTTTCTGTTTTAGTAGAGAACAGGCACTATCTGCCTGTTTATCTTTATGCTCTGAAGAAACACTGAGCACCTGCTGATTAAAAATAGTCACTTGTTCACAAAGAATGCATACGTGGGTCAGAGTCTGCTCTGGGCTGTCAGCTGGGAAACGCTGGCAGACCCCTGACGTCCCACTCTGACCCCACTTTTTCACTCTATCTTTGTTCTGTTTCTTAATTCCTTCAGCGCCGCCTGGGTTGGGGTCTCTATCACCGAGCTGGTCTCGGCAGGGTGCACATGTCGTGCTGTCAGGGCAGACACTCAGGATGGAGACTCGGGGGCCGGGGGCTCTTCACTTCTCCAGCCTTTGCTCCAGCCTCCATGCATTGGGTCTCCCTCCTCCCATGGGGTAAGAGTTAAGCCCCTGAAAATGAAGGGGTCACAGCTCTGTTGTGAGGCTCCATAATAAAGGCTTCACCCCACCTTCTGACTGGGTTTTAGAGAAGAGAACCCCAATGGGAGTGCGAGTGGCTGAAATGAGACGAGGAAGAAGGCGGTGAAACCCAGGGGCTGTGAGAGAGAAGACAAGGATGCAGGCTGTGGGCTGTGACCAGGATGTGGCTGCGGCCACCGTGGGGTTTCCCCACATCCCCTAGTGAAACCTTCGCCAGCGCTTGGATGAAAAAGGGCAGTAGTGGTGCACTGAAGAAGACCCGGTTTGAGGCTTAGATTAATTTACTCATTCGTTCCTCTATTTCATACTTACTGTTCTTCGCTGGTTACTAAAAGTGTAAATGTGAGTATCTATGAGTTCCAGGCTCTGTCCTTGAGAAGCTCAAGGTCTAGAGGGAGGACTATAAATATGTCAATGAACAATGGCAACAGAGTGACAAGACCCCATGATAGGATGCCCCAAAGTGTCTGAGGGGCAGAGATGTAGAGCAGCAGACCATGCCAGGCAGGAAAGCGGGCAGAGGGCCAGGAAGACTTCAGAGTGGAGTTGAAATTGGAGTCAATTTGAGCATGAGGAGGGAACAGCTCTGTCATTCCTGGTTACTGTGTGATCTCAGGAAGCTGATTCCTTAGAGATACAGTGGAGATGATCATACTTATCTCAGAAGAAAGAGCTATGTGGAAAGTATGAAGATTTGCCAGGAAAAACATCCTGGGCCCCCACTGGACCAGACCTGGTCTTTCTGCCCCGGCCAGCTGGCTGGAGCCCCAGCCCACCACCAGGTACCCTCCTGCATCTCCTGGAGTCAGCAAAGGGTTCACACACCTCCTAGTGCCAGGCAGAGAAGCAACTTGCAATGTCCTGGGTCTCCCAGCACCTCTTCCCGGCTTCCCCTGAACACAGGCTGAAGGTGTCTTAGCAAAGACAAGGCAGATGAATCCTCAGGTTGAAAACAGATCTGAACTGAGGGCAGGATGGGGTAGATGCAATCACTACTTTCTATTTATCGTCAAACTTAGGATCACATTCCATTCTCTTACATGGAGCCCGGGGAAGGCCGTCCATGGAGTACAGCAGGGAGGCAGCCCAGGCTTCGAACCCTGGACCGTGTGGCAAGGCCCTGGCTCTCCCGCTGTAGAGAGCTGCTGCTGGGCCCTGAGGCCCATCCGCCTGGGCCACCCTGCGGTCACGACTCCAGAAGACAGGAGGCAGGAAGAGAAGGGCTCTACTCTCCTTACCCACAGCACTGTCCATGCTGCTGGCCTGTCCCTGTTCCCAAATAAGAGCAGATGCACCACAATGCCTCAGTAAATATCCCAGCAGTTTCAGTCTGAACTCATGTCCACACACCTGGCATGAATGGTACCCTGTGCAGGAAACAGAGGAATGAGTCACTGTAGTCAGTGCCACTGACATTCAGGCCAGAAGTGTTGGTAGGCCGGGCCCCCTGGCTGTCCCCTGTGGTGACCCCAGCTGCTCCTTCCTGAGCCCAGTGCCCAGCTTCAGAACAGGTGGTCAAAAAAGCCCATCTACAACTTGCGTTAGAGCGGCAGTGCGCCCCCGCGTGGTAGGTGTTGATATTGCCGAGATGCCTGCTTGGCCCAGGCGTTCCAGGCTTTGTAAAAGAGCCTTTTGGGGATTCTGTCTTAGAACACCACCAGGACTTTTTAGGACTAAGTTCAGTCCTGTCACTTTACAGACGGTGACAGGGATGCTATGGAGATCTGCCCAATATCCCAGAGGGGCGGAACGAAAATGTAAACTCCAGTTTTGGGGGCTCATTTGGTATCTGAGCTAATCCAGTCAGGTTCATTCTCAGGCCTCACAGAGACACTTTACAATGAAGAAAAGAAAAAAACAGCCAAAAAGTAAAAAAAAAAAAAAAAAAAAAAAAAGACACCACCTGGGCTTTCTCAGACCCTAAAGTCTGATCAAATAATAATAAAAGCATTTTTATACATACACCTTGTACCAGGGCCCACTTAAGATTAAGAAACTTTCCAGCTGGGCGTGGTGGCTCATGTCTGTAATCTCAGCACTTTGGGAGGCCAAGGTGGGCAGAGGTCAGGAGTTCAAGACCAGCCTGACTAACATGGTGAAATTCCATCTCTACAAAAATACAAAAATTAGCCAGGTGTGGTACCGCGCACCTGTAATCACAGTTACTCGAGAGGCTGAGGCAGGAGAATTGCTTGAACCCGGGAGGCAGAGGTTGCGGTGGGCTGAGAGTATGCCATTGCACTGCAGCCTGGGCAACAGAGCAGGATTCCATCTCAAAAATAAACAAGATTGAGAAACTTGGCAAAACTCTAGAGAAGGCTTTCCAGATCCTAGACCCTAAGATTAGATATAGATTGAATGAAACACTACAACTTGTAGGATTACTCATGCACATAGGCATGGACCTTGAATGTCTATTTTAAAAACTTGTAGGTTTTTTTTTTTTTTTTTTTTTTNAAAAAAAAAAAAAAAAAATTAAGGAAGCAGAGCAACTCCAGAGCCCACCACTGAGGACTCTATGAGCCTGGGCGGGCTCCCCTCCCCACCCCTTCATTTCCCAGAAGCCTCAGCAGACACTCTCAGGCCTGTTTCGTGCTGGGCAATACCATAGGTACCAGTTTTTACCATGCCCGACAGGCGGACAAATGCTCCTTTGGAGAAATTTTACATGACGGGGAGATAACATTTTCCACAATAGAGACCAGCTGAGGCCCGGGGTCCACCTTAAAAATACTAAATAATACGGCAGAGGGCCCATGCGAGCGCCCTTCTGGCCAGTCCTGGACTCTGCGAGGGCTCCCTAGGGGTTCTCACCTGCACCACCCTGGCAGGGAGGGATGGGGCTCCCAGCCTCCCCCCCTTGCCTGGTGGAGACCCCCTAGGTCCCTGGGTGAGGCTCTGCTTCCACACCCCCAGGCTGCTGTGCTCTGATGGGGTCTGAGATGGAGCCCAACTCCTTCATTTCATTTCCAAGGAACATGAGACCAAGAGAAGGGGCTGCCATCTAACGGCACCTGCCCAGAATTCCCATTCTCGTGGAACGAGGCTTCAGCCCCCCAGGGCCCCTTCATGTTGTTTTGTGTTTCTGGTGCACAGATCTACTGGTGTGGGGTGGTGCCACTCCCGGCTGAGAATGCATCTGCCTGATCTGAGGCATGGACATTTGCTGTGTTTCACTCTGAGCCAAGGCTAACTGGGTCCAATGCCCTTCAGGAAGTCATTCCCTTCAGGGATGGAAGGATGGCTCTCCCCTCTAAAGGCATGACTGAGGGCCCTGCAGAGATGCCTGTGCCGAAAAGAGGCTTATCCTGTGCACTTCTGGGGTCTGATTGTATTTAGAAAACAAAAAAGAACCAAGAGTGAGTTTAGAAGAGGCTGCGAAGGCCAAAGGCATTATGCCAAATATTTATTGCAACTTGAGCTGAGAATTGAGACTGCAGCCCCGTAGTGTACATTCTAGGGGGCTCGTGAAGTAGCTCAGCTCATTCAGGAGCACACTGGACCCAGGCAGCAACAGAAACGGAGACACACGGTATCTTCCTGGGTCATCTGAGTCGGGAAAAGCTTGGCATGTGGTCTCTACCCCTCAGCACATTTGTTTTTATTATTTCTTACGTTCCTTACCTGTAATTAGTATTCACTAGTCTTGGAATTAGTATTCAACAAATTCAAGCAGGAGCCAGAGAGAGGCAAAAGGTGGCTAAGCATCAAGGAATCTTCATGAACAGGGGTCCTGCCTTGCTTCAGTTGCTCAGAAATAGGTTTTTTAGAAGCAATATGAAAATACGTTTTTTAGAAGTTTTGACTGATAGGCATACCGGGAATGCCCTTTATGAGTGGCTAGCCTGGGGAAATGTGCTTAACCTTAGGATTTTCATTTCTCTTTCATTCCTGAAATGGACCTGCTTGCACCTTATTATACATACTATCAGACCGTTGTATTAATCCATTGAAATACCCTAAGAGCAAATGCTTGAGAACAATACTGTCGCACTGAAACATGACCTCTGGGTGTTATTGCTTGAGGAGGTGTAAAGGGAAAAGGGGTAAGGTGCATTAGAATCTGGGCGTATAAGCAGAACCCTCATGCTGGGTGAGATAAGAAAGACGCCATCAGATGGAAAACAGCAGCAGATTGGTTGCATTTATGTCTCTCTGAAAATCAGTGTGGAGCTTGGTTTCTAGACTAGTACCATCTCAAGGTGCTTGAGAGATATTCCCTGGACTATTAAAGGCAAGTGGAATATCACAAAATTCTGAGACCCCTTTGAAAAAGCAGTACATGGAGAAGTAAGGAAGTTAAAAATTTTTTTTTATCAGCTCTTCACCTTTGGTGCTAAATTCATTCAACAAATATTTATTGAACACCTACTATAAGCCACACATTCCTTTAAGCCTTTGGGATACTTCAAGATCCCTGTCTTCCAGGAGCTTATATTTTAGATCCCAGATATGCCATCCTTCCCTGGTTTCTCTTTTTCTTCTTCCGCTGTATTTGATACGCAACACCTATTCCAGGGATCAGAGCAAATGTCACGCTTTTTCTCACCAGAATGGCAGAAAAAAAGTCTGCAGGTCCCTTGCTGCATAAGGCAGATGGTATTTCTAATTCCAGGTGGAACATCCGCTATGGATACAACAGAAGAGAGTTGATATTTAATTCACACAGTTCAGAGACTAGAAGATGACCCCAGCCCACAGCCAAGGGTTACTATATTCTGACGATGCTAAGCACTTTTGGACAAGTCCCAATTTAACTGAGCTTTGGCTTCTTAGCTTTAAAACAGGAACAATAATTTATATCTGAAATCTGGCCAGGAGGATGATGGGGTGTGCTGTGTGCATGCTCACCTGGCCAGTGTAGGCCCTAAAAAGCCCATGCAGCTCTTAAATCAGGGTCCTCAAGCTTCCTGGAAAGAGATGTATACTAGGAGGAAGCAAAGGGAGCTTCGGAAAACAGAAGTTGTCCAGAATGGGATGGGTTGTGGTCTCTAAGAAAATTAGAAATATTAACCAATTCTCAGCTTATGGCCCAATTTTACTTTTATGTACCACAATGAAAAGGAGAAAATAAAACTTGTGTCCTCACCTGTACCTATGGGCTTTAAAGTCACAAAAGACCACCTAAATTTTTTGTAACAACAGGATATTGGGCAACAGATGGTTGAAAGAAAGATCTCACTTATGTCAGATCTGCAAATGCCACATAAAATGACTTTAACAGCAACAACAAAGCCACAGTGTTGGTCTTGCATGATGGTGAAAACACTCCTGCATCCAGCAACATGCAAGCTCCAAACGGGGTCTACTCTCTGATTCTACATCATCTCAACCCTGCCTCAGCTTGAGGGGACAGCAAAGTGAAGAAGGGGGCTCCACCGTTAGACAAGACAGAACAGCCCCTAGCATGGAAGCTTGGAGATCTGATTATGGTCTTTCTTCTTCCCATATCTCATCATGTCTCCTTAGAAAAGTCATTTAACTGGTTACACTTTGGCTTGCCCATCTGTAAAATGTGTTATATGTGCAAGCAGGGGGAATATTATAAGTGTGAAGACCTACTATGGCCATGATTATTCATTGCACAGTAGCAAGTTCATACTCTCTCTGGACATTGGTTTTCTTTTTGTGGAGCATAGGGCTGCTATAGACAATCTCTGTTTCCCTTCCAGCTCTGGCATTCGTATGAGTATAACTTCCTTCTGAAAACGTTTCTGAGACTTCAGTGAGTACTTCCCATTTGTATCAGAGCAAATAAACTCTTTTTTCTTATGTCAAGACCCTTATAACATGTATTTAGCTTTTAAAAAACTTCAAAGGGGAGATCAAGATTGTCCAAGGCTGAGCCCCAACTTGGCCCACCTCCACCCACTAACAACACACAGACACAGCTACACACTGTCCACACAGGCACACACAAATGGAATTTATGCCATACCTTCCCCAGGGCTAACCTTCCCCAAGGCTAACCAGGAGACATTTACCTGAGTTTGTTTGAACCAAACAGAAGAGAACAGCAAATAGAAAGAGGACCTTCATGTCTTAAGGTCCCTTGAACCTCCCTGCCCTCCTGTGAAGGACAGCAAATATGATGAATGATGGAATGAAATGGAGTGGAGAAGGCACAAAATGGGACATTTATAGGTTTTTGAGAACACTGATCAGCGTGAGCATATTTATCTGCTCTACTGAGTAAGGCTGTGGGCAGAAGGTACTGACTACCCTTCCCTTTCTGCCTAAAAATAGACTTGCTTCCTGGTATTCAGAGAAGCAGAGATCCACCAATAGTTCTATAGATGTAGATTGAAAAGGAAAGTGAAGCGGTGTTGATGTGGATGTGACTACTTAGTACCAAGTGCTGTGCTAGGTGATAGAGACATAGCTGTGTAAAGATAGGTTTTCTGACTGCAGAAAGCCGTGGAGTCCACCACAGTGGTGCAGGTAAATAGCTCATCTCCCAGCACCATCACTCCCACCTACCAACAGAAACATAGCCCCCTGTGCATTAGGAGACACGAGCACGAACATTCAGTGTAGCATAGTTCCTTGCAGCCAAGAGAATGCAACCAAATAGTGAATTACCACAGCAATAAAACACAGTGTATTCCCACACAGCAACAAGAATGGAAAAGCAAGATGCGTACAACAACGTGGGCGAACCTCGCAAACACCATGCTGAAAGAAAAAAAAGAAACAGAGAAAACACACCACATTATTCCAAAAATTTGGCAAAATGAATGCATTTATGAACAGTCAGGATGCTGTCTACTTTGGGGGAAGAGGACAGGCTCTTCTCTCATTTGATGGAGTTATACCCTGTTGGAGGTGACAGCCTAGTGGGGATGCAGAGAGCCCCCAGGGACTGGTACCATAGGGCTGTGTCGTCCTGGGCTGGAGGGAGCTTTGTGGGCTCTGGATACTGCTTGGAGACCCACTTGAGAGTGGGAGACATCGGGCAAGGGGGTTGTGAAAGCAGAGGCTGCCAGGACACGATTCTGTTGCGTGGGTTTATATCATGTGTGGTATTAAAACGTACAGTCGATAAAGCTGCACATTTTGCCCTTACTTGATTTTAGTCCCAGGGTCATTTAGATTTATTTCTCTTAGAATTATCTTAAGCAAAAGTGGAAAGTGAAAAGGATGTTTCGTCTTCCTTCCTATCCCTCTGGGCTTTCATAACAATTGCTATTAGCATCTTATTAATCCTTCCAGAGGTGTCCCGTGTATATGGAAGCAGAGATTAATCCATACCTCATTTTCATATAAACAATAGCAGACTCTAGATATTATTCTGAATTTGCTTATATTAATTGGTGTATCTTGCAGTGCTTCATTATTCTTCTAAGCAGCATCATTATATTTTCTGCAAGCTGTCTTCTGCCTTATTTAACCTGTCTACAACAACCATATCTGACCATGACTCTTCCCTAGAAATGGATTTTGGAAACAAAACATCAAACCGTGGCTTTGGGCTTTCTGCATGGGTAAACAGTGTGAGCATCTGAAGAGGCAAGGGCTAGGTGTTCATTCTGAACTTCCCACGTCTGGAGAGAGAACGCAGGACAGTGGGCGCTGGCAGAGACTCTGATTCACAGACCTTTCTGTTCCTGATAAAAGCACCTTTGAAGTTAGGACTTTAGGGGAAAGTGGGCACTCCAAGCTGCTTTTGTCTCTCTGCCAAAAAGAAAAAAAAAAAAAAAAAAAAAGGTTATCTTAAATTTTAGCCATGAACTAAGTAATTGTAAGATAGGCACAAAGATTTGTGAGGGTCCCACTCAGCATATTAAAAAATGTGAAATTCTTTCTCTATGGTGCATTTGTTCTGAAGACATCTCTGAAATCTCTCATTTGAAAAAAGGGAAAGCAGTTTCATTTGACTCTTAGGAAAACTGGCTTCCCCACCAAGATAATACCTTAACTTCAAGGGTCCCAAGGAATAATGATAATTCTGAATGTATCCCGTGCATAGACAGAGTGTGGCTGTATGATACATACATGATAATTGATAAAAACAGTGTGTATATTCAAAAGTTTGAGTCATTTAAAAAAGTCACTAAGAAGACTTATAGATAAGACAAAAACCTTTTGTACTTTATCTTTACTCTTTGCACGCTGCACCTTGTTTGGAAGGATCCAAGGTAAACGCGGATGGCATATTGCTTCCAGCAGCACAGTCACCAATCAAATCATTATGAAATGACAGTTTAGAAATTTTCTGTATAGTTGGGAAACAAACTATGTTGGAAAATAAACTCATTTGAGGGAGAAATATTAATAGTATCAAATTTTATCACACATCTTCTCCTCCAGACTGGAATCCATTTCCAAATCATGGACCCAGAAAGCAATCCCCAGGGAAGCATTTCATGGATAATTCTAAAGAATGAGACACGTCATTTCAAGGAAATCAAAGAAGAAAATCAAGCTTATTGGCTAATTTTGTTAACATTTGATCGTAGGTTCACAGGTTCATCTAATTGCAGAGTTAAAAGGAAATAGGCTTCAGTTTGTCTCAACACAAAAGATCATTATTCTGATATGCATCACACGAATGAAAAAGGAGAGAGTAAGGAGAAGAGAGAAAAGAAACATTTGGGTTTGCGAGGATTTGATAGCAGAAATAACGTTTCTGTATTAAAAAAAAAAAAAAAACCTTCATACAATTCAGCAAAAAGACAACACAATTTAAAAATGGATAAACGACTTAAATAGATTTTTCCAAAGAAGAAATTCAAATGGCCAGCAAGCTCACGAAAGATGACCAGTGTCATCAGTCATGAGAAAAATGCAAATGAAAACCACAATAAGATACCACTTCACATCTACTAGGATGCTCATAAAAAAATAAAACTTCAGAAAACAGCAAGTGTTGGTGAGGATGCGGAGAAGTTGTAACCTTCATAGGTTGCTTGTGGGAGTGTGCTGTGGTGCAGCTGCTGTGGAAAAGTCTGGCAGTTCCTGGGGAAGTTAAACACAGAGTTACCAATACGGCCTGGCAATTTGACTCCTAGGTATATTCATATAGGCGGTGAACATAGGCGTTCGAACAACTCATACCTGAGTGTAGTGTTCGTAGCAGAATTAGTTACAATGTCAACAGAAGCAATGCAAATGTGCATCAGTTGATGAAAGTCTAAGCAAATTGAGCCACATCCATACAATTCAATAGTCCATCACACACACACAAAAGAAGTACTGCCGTATTCTACAACATGGAGGAACCTTGAAAAACTCCAATTAAGTAAAATAAGCCAGGCACAGAATACCACATATTGTGTGATTTCATCTATATGAAATGTGCTCAGCTGGCAAATCCAGTGGCTGCTGCTCACTGGTGTCTCCTTTCAGGACGATGAAAAAATGAGCTGGGGGTTTTCTCCACTTTTTTGTCCTCATGAACAATGCTGATGTTATTCCTCTTGCTCCAGAGATTTTAATTTACTTTTTGGTCTTTCAATAAAGAGGCAGGATTTGTGTTAATGAATTTAATCTCTCTTAATGAAGACATACTAACATTCCATTTTGTTTTTATTACTAAGGAAGACTCCCTGGGTGCAGTGAGGTCATTTCCCACGACCCACGGTGGTAAGAATAAGCCAGGTGAAAGCAGGCCAAGCCTGCAGGGTTGTGGTGACCACGACACATAGGGACAGGAAGAAAAGATTGGATGTGGCCATTATTTAAGTCACATGAGGTGCAATGGGGGTAGAATTGACTAAGCCTGCCCACCTGTCCCTTGCCCCACAGACCTCAGGCATTGAGGAAGAGACAGGCTTCCCCATGACAGGGACAATCTGGGCAATGATGAGTCAGAAGGATCAAATCTCAGGAAAAGCTGCAGGGGTGCAGAGGAGGGAAGGACACTGAGGGCGGAAGGTGGGCGTGCAGAGCCGAACGCAAAGCAGTCAGGTGTGCGGCAGTGGGTTCTGAGACAGCATCCAGACAGCTCCTGTCTGAGGACCTCTTCCCACTGTGGTACAGCTGGTGGCCATAAAACCTCATCGGTGCTCAGGGGCCTGTACTAAAAAGCTGCTGTGAGAAGAACAAAGAATGCATTACTCATGTGATTGCTGGTTCAGAACTGACCTTGAGAACCCATTATATTTATTCAGTTGTCTCCAAGTAGGACTGCAAATTTCTTTTTAATGTCCATGATGTTTATTTTTATTTTACTTTAAGTTCTGGGACACATGTGCAGAATGTGCAGGTTTGTTACATAGGTATACATGTGCCATGGTGGTTTGCTGCATCCATTAACACGTCATCAAAGTTTAAAGCCCTGCGTGCCTTAGGTATTTGTTGCTGCACCCATCAACTGGTCCTCTGGGTTTGAAGCCCTGCGTGCCTTAGGTATTTGTCCTCATGCTCTCCCTCCGCTTGCCTCCCACCCAGCACTGCAAATATTATAATACCAAAGAATGAGAGGAAAAAAATCACTTTTTACCTATTCCTTATGAATCCCAGGTAGGCTCCAAAATCTTCCTGGGTCACATGCTTTAATGTCATGTCATCTTTTGATAAAAAATTTTATTTTTTTTTTGTTCACCACTGTACAAACAAGGAGTCTTATCTTAATGGCCAGGAAATGCTTTCTTATGTGAAATATGTGAGTTTCTGTGTGGAACTTAAGTCTACAACACAATGTCTTTCTCTATGACTAAGTGATATCTTTGTGTGTGTGTGTGTATATGTGTGTGTGTGTGTGTATATATACACACAGACATATATATGTATATATACATTATATGTACACATATATACATATATACATTGCATATATAATTACATGTATATACATTATATATACACATTACATGTATACATGTATATATACATTACATACATAGTATATAAACATTAATGTGCCATATACGTGTGTGTGTATATATATGTATACGTGTGTATATATATGTATACGTGTGTATACATATATATACACACACATGTGGCACATTAATTTTGTTCTTACAAATGTACATTTAAAATTTAAGAGTAATGCAATAACTTGATGGTATTTTAAAGGTACAAATACCTAAAAATCACCAACAATTTTTACGTTGGAAACTTTACAGTACTGTTTTTGAACATACTTTTCACAGTTAATTTTACATCAAATATGTGAACATTGGTATCATAATTTTTAGGACAGGTAAGTATTTTGAAAATATTAGGCATTTAAATGGCTTTTCACTGTGTTACATTTATTATAAGGAATTTGTAATATCTCCGACTAGATGTATTACAGTTTGCTAATTTAGTGGTCTATTTTGAACATTTTAGATTTTTTTTAGGTTTCTCAAAATAGTTTTTATTTCCCAGTATAATTTCTGAGCAGAATAACTGAAACAAGGAGAACAAGTATTTTATGTCTTACACACATATTAAGATTGTTTTGCAAAGAGGTTATATAAATTACCAGTGCTTCTGGTTTTGTGTGCAAGTACTAGTTTCATGTGCCTTCATTATCCCTGGGCGTCCGCCCCACGTGCGTGCGCTTGTGTGCAAGTTGATTAGGGAACATCTTTGTTCGGAAAAAGAGTCTGGAAAGGCGGTACTCTGCAAAGGGCTCTGTGTACCTAGTTTGTTTCTTATGCTGGGCCCTGGGATGCTGATTGTTACTCAGAGACTTACATTTAAGCTGATGGCAAAGTAATTGTGGATTTGACCATTATTTTCAATGGCAAAAACTGCAGTTACTTTTGTACCAACATAATACATAGCAATATTTGCATTTATTTGTTAACTTGAGCCTAAAATAATTACCACTTATAAAGATTTCATGGACAGGTTAGGCAAATACTATTTACTTATTAAAGATATCCATGAAACTTCTTTTAAGTAGAGATACTCTACAGAAAATTATAAGACAAACAGCAGATTCTACCCCTATTCATTCTTTGCCACCTCTCACTCACTTGCTTACCCTACCAAAGAAACCCTCCACAGCTGGTCTGCATGAGAAAGTAGACGTTAGCAGTCAGCATGAAACTATTAGAAGTAAAGTCAGCACTTTAAAAAAGTAAAAGTGAACTTAACTGGAATAACTGCTGTTACAATGGAAAAATGCATTTTTTAGAAATATCAATATGTACTTATTTCTAATGAGATTTGAGAAACTATGGTCAGCAAAATGAGAATTAGGTCCCATGAGAAAGTCACACTTCAACAAAGAAAAAGACTATTTGCAAATATAAGACTCTTTAAAAATAAGAGTCTGATAACTAAACTTGAAAATCCAAAAATAGTAAAAAAAAAAAAAATAGAAGGGCTCTACAGAAAGAAAAACTGATGATATAAAAATAAATATCACAAAGTAGAGAGTAAAAGGAAAAACATGAAAATTATAGCTGAAAAACAATGAGAGGCTATTTCAAGGATAACTGGGGTTTAAACGGTAGGCATTCCAGAGAAAGGGAAGATAATTGATAGAGGAAAGAAAATATAAGGTTAGACATAAAAGGAACACAGGTACATGGATAAGAATAATGTAGCAACCCAATAAAACTATTACATTTTACAGAAGAGAAAAAAAATGTTCAATAAACAAATGAAAAAATGCTCAACTATGCAGTAATCAAGGGTGTGCCAGGTTGACATCTATAAGATGGTGGGGCTTCAGCCTTTCCTTTCTTCCACAGATATACCAAAGAAATATCAATACACAGATCGGTTCTTTCTGAGAGGCAGCCAAAGACTAGTTGAAAGACTCCTACACATCAAGCAACTGAGAAAATATTCACTGATAACATGTGGGAAGAACTGAAACATGCTCCCACCATAATCCCCATCCCAGGGATAGCACCTTATAATTGGTAAGAATTCCCAACTCCTGGCTTCTCCCTGAGGAGTGAAGGGTTCGGACTACACATAGTACCCTGGTCTTTATGATTCCCACCCAGGGGTTTGTTACCCAGCTCGGGGTTGATAGAGCTGGGCATCTGCAGGTCTCCCTAAACCACAGAGACCAAAAAGATGGTTTGACACAGATTTGCAATCACTTTCGGCTGCTGTCTCCCGGGGCTCAGGTCAGAGCAGGCAGGCAAATGGCCACCTCCTGGTTTCTACCTACAAGGAGTTTTCCCATCTGCTGCCTGAGGGTTGACTTCCGAGTCTGCATCTGGGAGCCAAAAGGGCAGGGTGAGCAGGAGCTCACCCTGTGGGAGCCTGAACAGGACTGTAGTTAGGCACTGTGCCTGCTCCTCTCAGCTAGCTCCATCAACATGTCCAGGTCTCCACCTTCTCCCTAGAAGGAGAATACATCAAGCATGCTTTTAAATCTGACACCTGAGAGACTGGCTCCTACACCACTGATCTCTGGAAGTGAATACAAGGCAGGAGAAATGCAGAGGGAATTGGAAGTTGGATAAAGGGCAGAATGAATAAAAACAGAAACAGAAGCAAGGAGAAGGGGCGGGTGAGCAAGGAGCAGGGTAAGAGGCAGAAGTTAAGCAACCAAAACAAAAAGATAAGAGTACAAGAACCCCATGGCCAGCAAGATCCAGATCAAACCAGTAAAGGGCAGCTCTTCAGGGATAGGCATGCACATTAAAGAGAAAAAGTATCCTGAACATGACCCTGTATGACAATCAGCTCATTAAAGCTCATGCATATGGACTGCATATCATGTATAGTCTTAAAATTATGGGCTGGAGGCAACATGTAAGCCGGCAGAGGCTAAAGTAAGCAACACACCTATCAATCAAAAGCCAGACACCAGCTTAAGATTAGGCAGCCTTGGGAATAGAAGAAGGAAAAAAAAAACCAACAACATTAAAAGACCCAAAGTACACCAAAGTAATGCTGATCTCATTTCGCAGAAGTCAGCCCACTCTCCCCTCTCCCCTCTCCGGAGTGTAATGCTGTGTTTCACACACTTCTGCTGCTAGCTTTGCTAGTTGAGTGTCACATCAACTAGCAAAGCAAGCAGCAGAAGTGTGTGACACCCCTTTTGTTGAGGACACCAAAAGCCTGGAACTGCATAGCACCATCGGGTCACAGATGGGGCTCTGCATTTTGTGAGTCTTCTAAGGCCACTGAGAACAAATAGGTAGTTTTAAAGGGGCATGAGAGCACTTCCAGGGGGTATTCCTTCAGGTTTAGCCCACAGAGAACAGGCAGCAACTCCCAGCTCCCAGTCTCTCCCCAGAAGGCATTTGCCTGCACACTCTCTCAGCCGGGGCTAGAGAACAGGGCTTTTAACCAATCTTCATGTAGGAGCTGATGGAGCTGATGGAGAATGGGTTTGACCGCACACCTAACATCCTGACTACATTTCACAGTACTCAGAATATTCCATTTCACAGTACCTAGAATAGAAGTAGGTACTCAAAAAACGCTTTTTAAATAAAAGAACGAATTATTTGAATTCCTTCCAATGAAAGTTTATTATATCCACATTTACTAGCACAAATTGTGTGATTTTGAAGATTCTGTTCATCTCAAGCTAAGTCATCTTCTGTAAGATCACGGGTAGCATTTTTGACATTTATTTTGCCGCAATAAAACATTTGAACTGTCTAGCACAAGTGGCAATACCTCCGTTCCCTGCTGCTCAGACACTTCTGCAAAAAACCTGCACCTGACCGGACATCATGGCCCAGAAGAACAGGTAAGTGGCAGAGCTTTGCTTCTATGTCAGCGACATCAGTTCTGATGTAAACAGCAGGCGTCTTTCTTTTTAGAGCAGTAGCCTACTTGTGTTTCCATATAATTACAGTATTCTTGACAGAAGCCTTCACTTCTCTTGCAGTCAACAACTTTTAAATCTGATGGAGGTTCTGCATTAAAAAAAAAAAAAAAACATCCAACATTAGCTTCTTAAGACCATCTCCAGAATCAAACAGTGGTCGTTTCAGCCCTAAGAGATACGGTGGGAGTGGCATGGGTATGAAACAGCTTTCCATAGTTAATAGCTTCGAGTTCTAAACTGAAACATCAACTCCAGATATATAGCTCTGCCCTGCTAAATCTCCTCTAACCAAAGGAAGTAATAATCCTTTCTCATGGGAATGCTGTTATCCACCTATTGCCCCTGTTTATATCTGTAGTGCAAAAAGTGAGTTTCCTTTTTCCCTTTCCTTGGAAGGAGATCCAAATGAATGAGTCCTTTGGAACTGAGGGCCAATTAGAAGGGGATGGGAGGTTGGCTAGGATGCTGCAGGAGTCAAATTCGGCAGGACTTCATTTGCTGGATGTCACAGCAGTTTTCCAGCAGCCTCCTGTCTGTCTTGTTCTTGCCCACTGAGCTGCTAGCCTAGTTCTCCCTGTCTTAGGTTCAGCAATGAGCTTGGGATTAAAGAAGCATCTTGGAAAGTGCAGGCTCCTCCAGGCCCTTTTGGATTTGAAGCTGGTCCTGCCCAGGGGCTTGGGGGCTGACCAGAAGGCTAGCCCTTCTAGAAGAGTCCAGAAGAGTGGCTGTGGGCTCAACTGTCCCTTGCCATTCCCTGCTGCCTCCTCGCCTGGGTAGACTGACAGGACAGTGTGTTCTCTGCCCCCAGTGTTGGGAAGCATTTCCCGGACCTCGTTTGATGCCTGGCACTTAGCAGGCAAGTTCCTGTGGGGGGAACGACCTCCAAAGGTAAAGGCATAGAGCTGCTACCTGGCAGGAGGGGACGTTTCCACCAGTGTCTCCTCTGGCTCCTGTGCTTGGAGGAAGTCAGCAATTACAGATGTGGCCTCAGATAATTCGTCCTTTGGTCCCTCGGTACTCCCAGGTTCCACGAGGCCCTCAGTGATGCAGCCCCAGGGGAAGCTGTGAGACCCCGTGGCCTCCCTGCCAGGCAGGGCAGCCCAGTGCACCCACACCATGTCTTCCCCAACCCGTGACTGCTCACCCACCCAGACCGGCACAGACACCCTCCCATCTATTCGTTCCCTCTGCATCTCCCAGTGGATGTACTTGTTACACATGTTGGACCCTGACTCACCTTGGTAAGGTGGGGTGCGCGGTGGTAAGAGTTCGCGTTTCATTGGGTGGTGTGACAGCTGAGACCCGTTTCTGCCTTGCCCAGGGGCTCCTTCCCCGAGTTCTCTGGGAGCTGCCGTGGCTAAGTGGTCAGCATATCTGGCTTGGGACGATCCTGTGCAAGTAGAAACACACAGCAGAGGATGCTCCGAAGCCGCCTCCTGGAGACCCGTCAGCATGAGGTGCCTACATTCTACCAGGTGAGTGAGCGTGGGTGACTGGGTGGGGGAGCTGGGAGGGGTGCTGGTGTCCTGTGTGTGTGTGTACATTTGTGCACATGTGTATGCACCTGTGCGTAGAGAGAGAAAGGGAAGAGTGAATGACGTGTGAGAAATGTGTGCCATGAACAGTGAGATAGAGCACCTCAAAGCAAAAGCAGCCAGAGAATTTCTTTCAAGTGTCACTAATGCAGTTGTTGAGATTCCCTAAAACATAATCCTTCTCTGTAAGGGAAAGGGAAATGTTAAAAGAATAAGAAAATGGAGTGGGGGCAGGACCCTCTCCCCTGGGAAGCAAGTGCCATCACTTGATTCAGAGTGCCACTTACGAACCCAGCTTAGAGACTCGTACCCAAAGCTCCACCAGGAACACCTGCTCCCAGGACCTTGTCTCTCCTGCCCAGCCTGGATTCCCATACCCCAGATGACCATTGCAGTGAGATTCTGGCACCCAGGTCCGGGTCACCTTTCCATTTTACCTGGAAACAGCAGGGCCACAAGGAGAAGGCTGGCAAAGGACAGGAGCAACCGTTGCCTCATGTCTGCCAAGCGTACTGCAAGCCAGAAAGGTGGGTGGGCAGGCAGCAGGGCTCCTTTTACGGAGTGGGGCTGGGTGTGTGGGCCCGGGGCGTGGGAAGAGCTGTGTTCCAGAATGACTTCCCATTCTCAGAGGACACATGTGGATGCGCTACTATCCCGCTGCTGGTGGAACAAACACTTGAGCCACGTATTTCAGGAAGCAGATAATATGCCTGAATGCCTTGGTTGGGTTTGGTGAATAAGGAAGATCAGAGAGTAACAGAAAGATGAAAGGCAGTGAGGGGCAGAACAAACATGAATTATCATAAAGTTACCAATGTCATCAAATGCTTCTCAAAAGTCCCCTGATGTTCATGAAAACAGTGACAAAAATAAACTGCCATGTTGATTCTATCCTGCCTGCTGAATGTGTTTATTGTTTTAGTGTTAACAAATTATGCATAAAACGTACAACACAACAGGTGCGACGTGGTTTTGCAAACTATCACTTCCTGAAGTTATATACAGAGTTCCAAGGCTGCTCAAAACGTTACTTCCTTTTTCTTCTCCCTGAATCTCTCTCCCTGTTTCTTGGTCCCCTCCTCTTCTCCTCCTCTTTGGACTCCCTGGCTTTCTATTTTAATTTATTTGTGTTGTCTTTATTTTTCTCTCTCCTTTTTATTTTCTTTTCCCCAAGACACCTCCTGTTGATGTCACTGAGTCCAATTCAATTCTTATAAAAAATTAAAAATAATCTGTGGTTGAGTCTGGGTTTTCTCCTGTAGTGATGTGCAAGCAGAAGGCTTGTCTTCCCTTCTCCTTCATCTTTTTAAAAATGTTAACCAAGTGTGTGTTTCTTATTTGGCTGCCTTAGCTCAGGCATGCATGGAACCCAGGCAGGCTGCTCTGGACTTAACTACAGTGATGAAGGCTTTGATTGAAGAGTTTTGTAATCACATAACATCCAATATAACATCAGCGACCTCTGGAAAAGATAGTGCTTATCTCATATGTCTCATTTGCAGGTACATTTGGAACCAGACAGAGAAAACATCTTAGATCAATTGTGTAAGTGAAAACAGTTATATTCAGTCGGGTGCAGTGGCTCATGCTTATAATCTCAGCCCTTTGGGAGATCACCTGAGGTCAGGAGTTCTAGATCAGCCTGACCAATGAAACCCCGTCCCTACTAAAAACACAAATTTAGCTGAGTGTGGTGGCACGTGCCTATAATCCCAGCTACTCAGGAGGCTGAGGCAGGAGAATTGCTTGAACCTGTGAGGTGGAGGTGTAGGTGAGCTGAGATAGTGCCACTGCACTCCATCCTGGGCAAAAAGAGTAAAGCTCCATCTCAAAAAAAAAAAAGAGCAAGAGAAAAAGAAAATCCTTATTCTCTACCTGGAGAAAGCTGGGAGCAGATAAAGAGGCAGCAGTGACGCTAGAGACCTGGGCATGTGGGGAAGCAACAAGGAAGGACAGAAGGTTTGCAGCTGTGGACAGGTGAGCACAGCACGGTCTCAGAGCACTAGGTGCTGGTCAGGGAGAGCAGGAGCATCGTTCACATCCTTTCCCTTTCAGGAATTAGGAAATCTTCCAATTTCAGGAGCACAGGGGGACGCCGTGGAGGTAAGTGGCAACTGGCCCATGATAAGTTTCTTTAATCATTTATTGCACCAAAGTTTGACAATTGGATGTTGGAAGAACATAGATTGTCAAGAAAGGAGGTAGATAGCTGCTGCTATCTCAACCCTAAATGAAAATTTATTTGCTCACCTACATACTCTATATATTTTTTTGCAATCTAGTTCAATAGCGATTTCTTACAGTTGTATTTATAATTGTTTAAACTTGGAATGGGGATATTTTATAAAAGTGACAGAAATTTTGGAATATATTGGTAACATTTCTATATATTTTTTATCTTCTCTACAAAAGGAAAGAAAAAACAAACCTATTCCACTATTTACGTATTAATAATAATGAATCATTAATCAAAATCATGACTGATAATATAACAGCATTTGAGTAATTTCTACCCAGGTAATGAAATCTTTTTCTAAGTCATTAAAATTATTTGATCTAATTTAAATGAAGAAACTGAGCCAAAAATAGTTATATCTCACTTCCTTTGTCTAGATCTTAAGATAAAATAAGCCCACTCTCCCACACTTCTGAAAAGAACAACCTTAAAAAAGTGCATCCGGAGAAAACATACTTCTGCCTTTTGGTAGACAAAAGCTGGTGAAGTCATAACAGGTGATTAATGTTACATCTGCCCCAACTCGACAGTGTTCTCAGCTCCTGTCCTCTTCCCCCAGCTTTCTGTGTCCTAAAAAAAAAAAATTTGAACAATTCTCTTGCTAAAAACCACATCCATCCTGAAGGGTGAAGGATGGCAGAACCCATTATAGAATATTCTGATAATTGTTTCAAGACTTTTTCTTTGGTACATGCAACTAATAAATAGTATTCTTTGTGTTTTTTTTAAGCTGCTTAGTATGTGATATCTCGACTCATTTGTACTAAGTAGGTGGGCTAAAGTAAAATGATCAAGATTTTATTGTCAAAGAAGATGTTCTATAAATACATATTCCTGAAGGATCTTATTGGAAAATGCACACACATGCAGGGAATAACATTTTCCACACTGGCACATCTTCCTTCTTGCCTCCCAAGTAGCATTCTGTTAAATCCTGGAAAATATGAATGCAAGAAGAAAAACCATATTGTAGGCCAGTTTGGAATCAGAAGTTTTCTGCAGAATCAAATTTAGACTCTTCTTTTGCATTATTAAATGACCCAGTGAAACTTTCCCTGGAGGGGACTCACAGACGAGTGAAGCAAAGATTCCTATGTAGATTTTCTTATTCTTAAATTTGAGATTTTAACACGCTAACAAATCTTTAAGAACAACTAGCACATCATTTACAGAGGCACAGCTTACCCTCTAGGGGAAAAAATTGATACATGGAAAAGTAGACAGAAAGATTAGAATCTTCTTTGGAAAAAGAAGGAAGAATTATAGAGAAAACTGCTTTTGGAAAGCAGTTTTCTCTATAATTGGATCATGGTAAAAGAATCAGCTTTGAGAATTGGGCAAAAATATTATTTGGTATTTTGTTTCTTTTTCATGCACAGAATCACAGTATGAATTGTGTTTTCAAAGGTCAATTTGATGTGTAGCAATTTCAGCCATCCCAAGAGCACTCTTAAGGCTGCATGTAAAAGAACACAGGAAATCCTTATGTGAGTTCTAAGGCATAAACACCATTTTTTGGAAATAAAAACATGGCATTGTTATCATCTGAAATATAACTGTTGAGGTTGCCAATTCTTTTTTTGAGACAGAGTCTCACTCTGTCACCCAGGCTGGAGTGCAGTGGTTCCGTCTTGGCTCACTGCAACCTCTGCCTCCTGGGTTCAATTGACTCTCCTGCCTCAGCCTCCCAGGTAGGTGGGATTACAGGCACCCACCACCACACCCAGCTAATTTTTGTATTTTTAGTAGAGATCAGGGTTTCACCCTGTTGGCCAGGCTGCTCTTGAACTCCTAACCTCAAGTCATCTGCCTGCCTCAGCCTCCCAAAGTGCTGGGATTACAGGCATGAGCCATTGCACCCAGCTGAGGTTGCCAATTCTGATGAAACAATCACAACATTTTAGAACTGAAAACTGTATTAGAGATCTAACCAATATTTTAAGAAGAGGAAATGGAAGATGAGTGAAAAAGCGATGTATCTATATGTGTGAATTAAAGACTAAAGATCTGAACCAGGCTGTGCTCTGCACATACTAAGATAGTTAGCTGAATGGAGTCCAAGTAAATAAATAAAGGGGTGCCCACCGTTGAAGGGAAAGGCAGCAAATTTGTTTGGGAAAGGGCAGGAATTCATGGTGGTCATAGACATAAGAAATACAGTTTTTCACAGGAATGGTGATGCTTTTATTCTTTTCTCCCTGTTGCTTTTATTTTTGTATGTGTATATTTTCTCATAACTGGAAAGCTTTTCAGCCCCTTCCTAGTCCTCAGAGGCGGACCGTTTTTTTCTCTCTGATTCAGCCGCAAAGGCAGCTCTACCACTCACCATGTGTCTGCTTCTGACTTTGTCATGTTGGGAAGCCTCGGGACCCCACCTCCTTTTACCCACAGGGCCCTCTGTGCCTATGAAAATGAGGCCCCTGGAGTTATTGTGGGTGAGTCAACATATCACAACCTAAAATTCAGGAATAAGAAAATCTACATAGGAATCTCTGCTTCAATCATCTGTGAGACTCCTCAAGGCTAATTTTCTTTGGGTCATGTGGTTATGTAAGAGAAGAGTTCAAGGTTGATTATATGGCAACTTCTGAGCACAGACCTGGCTACAATATGTTTCCTCTTTTCACAGACATATTTTCCAGGCTTTAATAGGATGTCTCTTGAGAGCCAAGAAATAGAATGTGCCAGTGTTGAAAATCTTAACTCCTGTACATTGAAAATTTCAGGTTCTGCACTTTTGGATATTTCAGTAAGGACCTGCGTGGTGGATCTTTTCACCCAGAGATTTTCTCTGTCAATCTCTTTCTCTCTAAACTTCGAATAATAAAAAATGCACACATTATAAAGTGAAAAATATTCAAACAATCCTTTTTTCTGTTGATTTTCATTAGGCACATTTCAAAGAGTTACTCATGGTTCATTGTGAACAACAGACTTCAGATCATCCTTTGGAGATAGAAGATAAGTAGCAATGTTATTCTGATTGTGGTGTATCAAGTACAAATTATTAAATATTCCCTGCCAATTCTGGAAACAATAAAATAGAAAAATATATCTTTGTTCCTTTACCATTAAGACCTGAAATTAAAGAAGGGTGACTTTGTGATTTCTTTAAGTACTGAGAATAGCAGTTCATTAATATGACTATGTGAATTACACCTGGGGGTGGGGGATGCTGTTTCAGAATCCAGCCTCTTTAGAAAGCAGAATACAACACCAGGACAGCAAGCCAAGCCCAGGGCTCTTCAGAGAAGACCACGAAACAAGGCCATTCAATGTTAGCTGACAATGAGACAGCTTTGCTTTCTGCTTGTTATCATCTCTCTGGCCATTACTGCTGGTGGCATTGATTAAAGTCCGCAGAAGTTCCTTGCTTTGCTCTACATTTATATGGGGAAGTACAGGATGGCCTTTCTTGGCAAGGCATCAAATTTTAAAAGGAGACAAAAATTAGCACAGGGTCAACAGTTGAGTCTGTGTTTAGTGTTGTTTAGCAGAATGCCCATACAGCAGGAGAGGAAATCAAGGCACACATCAGATAAGTCACCTTCCCAAGGTCACCTGCTAGGCAGCAGGACTGGGATTCAAGGCTTTGTGTATTTGTATAGCCATGCTCAGCTGCCTCTGAATTGCACTTGAGATGCGGGGTCTAGGCCTGGTCTTGCCTGATATCCTGACTGATGTTAGGAAAACCACTAGTCCCTCTGAACCTTAGTAACAATGCCTAAAAGGTGAGGATAATGATACTTAAAATGCCTAGATTCAAGAGTTTATGGTGAGGATCACAGGAGATTATGTATTAAAAGTAGTTTATAAAATATAAAATATGAGAATAACAAGGGTCTAAATAATGAAATATGAGAATATAAGAATGAAAAGGGCCTAAAATAGTATGAGAATAAATGTCACATTGTCCTATAGCGTGTTCTGTGTCTTGCATTTGGAGTATGCAAATGCATGTGGCATCCTTGGGGGTGGTTTAATAGTTTTCTCTTTTCCTGTAATTGCAGTGATGAGATCTAGGGGCTTACCCAGATATGCACTCAACTTTCACCACAATATTTTATAGATGGAATAGCAAGTACACATCACCATCTACGTAAGACGCCTTGGAGGAAAACAACCTAAGGCAGTGTGTGGACCTTCCAGGGTCCAGATTCTAATAAAGCAACTCTTTAAAAGGCACTTATAAAATTCTCAGGGTCATTTGAACACAGATTGGCTGTTAAATTGTATTAAAGAACAAGGGCTGATTTTTTTCCAGGGCCTAATAGTATTGCGGTTCTGTTTTACAAAATGAGTTGTTTTCCTCCTGATTGAAGTATTTTCAAATGGGCATCTTTGAAATAATTTATTTTTTATTTGAGATAATCTGGGAGAGGGTCTCACCAAGGGATGAAACAAGACTAACCCCATGTCGGGGCCGGGTGATGGCTACGCGAAGGGCCATTATGCCGTTTTGGCAGAAAGGGCACAATCCAGCCTCCGTTTTACCCTGAAAAGGTCAGTATGATGCCGCTTACCAGGACTAGAAGCTCATATGTGGCATTGTGTCCTTCTATTAGGAGGCACAGGTAGCAGGTTTCTTTCTGGCTTATTTTAATCACTGTCGACATTCCTTAGCTAGATCCCTGTTTCCCTGCGTGTTTGCAAAATGGCGACACTCCTCATTCATTAGCTGCACTACTTTTAAGGAGAGAAGCTTTTGACTACCTTAAAATCTGGTTTGGAAAGGCAGGCAGGTCGAATGTTTCTATCACTCCCTTTCACCAGCTTTCAGGATGAAGAAGCCACACCTCGGCGCAGGGCTGCTCTCTGCTGTCCTCTGCTGGATGGGCATCTCCACAGACACCCACTTGATCAACCCCTTAAGTTCCAGTGGGTTCCCAAGCTTGTCATCACACATCACCTCTTTTGTTTTTCTCCACAGAGGTCGATGTTTTGAAATATAGTGTATTCCAAACAAGGCACACTGAACATTGATTTGAGTTCCATTTTAATTTTAAAAAGACATATGTAACTTGTTGAGCAAAACTTTTGATCAGAAAAGAAAACCAGTATTAGGATAAAAATGATGTTTTTCTTAGGTTTACAGCTGATTAGGTAGATATATTTTGTTGTTCAACTTGTAAGGCATTGAAACTCATGCTTCATCTGCATTGCTGTCCTCCATTGTCACAACCAGAGGCGGCCTTCCAGCCTGTATTCTTCTTCGATCTCCTGGCTTGGCTTTGCATCGACGGGAAGCTCAGCAAACCTCGTTTGATAAGGATCCGTGATTGCACTGGGGACGGCCTTGCTGCAAAGCCTGAGGAAGGAAAGTCACCGAGGTCCTGCTTCCAGGGACTCTAGGGACCAGCACGACTGCGTTTCAGTGTTTGGTAAGATTCAGTAAGCTCTCATCCCATTTCTTCAAACAGCATACATAGGTGTTGGGGCATCTTCCAATTTTGTATTCTTGGTTTTGACACTTCTTCCGGCAGCGGGCAGTCCCATAACCACATATTCTGTCCAGTTCAAATTCACTTCTCACTAGATAACAGGATACGGCGCTGTGATTAATTGTGCACTGGCACCAAAAGGCAAGGTTTTGGCAGGTGTTTTCAGAGGGAGACAGAATGCTAGTGCATGGTGGTGGTGCTTTTCCTGCACCCCCATCCTCCACTTCCCTAGATGATTGACTTGACCCTCTGATTCCCAACCAGCATGGATTTTATTTGAAAATATACATCAGTCCATGTCACACCTGTTTTCAAATTCCCTGCAATAGTTTACTATAGCTTTTTGATGAAATCTAACCAAGCCCCTTACTGGGTCTCCAAAGCAATCTTGATCTGATCTTGTGCCACCTTTTTCAAACTCATGCTGTTCCACTGTGGCCCTCACTCTGTTCCAC
>NW_016107838.1:1330912-1348354 GCF_001604975.1 Cebus imitator
TTCCACCGTGGCCCTCACTCTCTTCCACCGTGGCCCTCACTCTCTTCCACCGTGGCCCTCACTCTGTTCCACTGTGGCCCTCACTCTCTTCCACTGTGGCCCTCACTCTGTGCCTCGCCGGCCTCCCTCTGTTCCCTGTGAGCTTACTCTTTGATATCCTAGTACCTTCACGTGCACTGTCCCCTGTGCCTGGAAGGTTTTTCTTCCCTCCCGTGAGTGGATTCTTTGAACTTTTATATCTCAACCTGAAGGTCAAACCTTTCTCTGTCCTCTTCATGTATTTAAATGCCCCAAAACTGTTTTTCTCCCTATGCATTTGTTATTCTTGTATATCACCTATCCCAAGTTGTAGTTTTATTTATATACATATATATAACTATATAGACAGAGGTACTCTATATATACCCTCTCTCTCTCTTCTCCACATATATATATACACTCTATATATTACTATATATAGTAACCACATATTCTGTCCAGTTCACTTCTCACTAGATAACAGGATATGGCACTGTGTAGTATATATTACTATATAGAGTATATACAGAGAGAGAGATACTAGTACGTATATAGATATACTATATATAATATATAGAGAGAGAGATATGTAGATATAGATGTGTGTGTGTGTGTGTGTGTGTGTGTGTGTGTGTGTGTGTGTGTGTGGTAATTTGCTATTCTCAATGAAACTGTAAGCTCCCTGACTATAAGGCCGACGTTATGTTGCTTACCATTGTGTAACTTGTACCAGGAACATAGCCTGCACTCAGTAAGGATCGGTGAGTAAATGATTGGATAGACTAGCCCAGAACAGACTACAGTGGTTGCAAGTAGAGCAGAGGAAACGAGAAAGGAACAGAATCCTGGTTGTTTGGCTCTTGGCCCACAGCAGTTTTCAGGAGACACTGATTTGTTTTCTCAGTCTCAGAGTGTGCTCTCTGAGGCTGAAAGAAGCTTTGTAAAGCTCATTATCTCACACGCCATGCTGGTGGCATCTTACAGAGATAACAGGAAAGCCCAGAAGCAAGGCTGCTGTTAGGAAGGAAAGTATAAGGTGGACGAGAGAGCCTCGCTGGGGAGACTTTTTTGTGATGTTCTCTAGCAAACTCAGCAGGAGCCAGGCTTGGGGGACTGTATCAGGGAGCCATGGGAAGAGGAGAGTCAGGACTGCAAGTGGTCCTCTTTGCAGAGGTCGGGGCCCAAGGCCCTAATTTCACCTGAGTCCTGAGTCCTTCTCCCCCTCACATTTGTTCATTTTCCACAAAGCAGAAGGGCAGGAGAGCTGAAACAGGCTGCTAATCCTTGCACCAGGGTTTTACGTCTTTCCTTTGTTCTGGTAAAGAGAAGCCTCCTGTTTTGGATGCTTAGGTGTCAGGGTTCTTTGTCCTGGATGCGGGTGAGGACTAAAAGGCAGTTTGACCCATTCGTGGGCTTGATAGGATATTGAAGAGGTTTGTGTTTGGAATGGCCCCACACTGGGTGATGAGGAAAGCCTGTTTTTCTGTAACCTTCATTCAAAAGCAAGCCCTTGTGGTCACAGTACAAGGCAATGAAGAAAAGAGTGAGGCGAGCTGCAATGTCTATCACACTAAGGGAGCATATGGAGGTTGGGTAGCGGATACGTGGCTTCTGACATGTCTGTGGCAGGCCACTTCACAACCTGGAGTCAGAGGAGGAAAAGGAGGATGCCGTGCTAGCTCAGGGAAAACGAAGCTTAGCTTAGGGAAGAAGAAGAATAGGCTAGGAAGAGAATACAAACTTTAAAATGTTAGACTGTCAGTTTCAAGCAAGCGCTCACAGGCCATCTCTTCAGAGATGAGAGTTAAGGCTCAGGGAAGGGAAGTGACTCACCTGAGGTCACACAGCAACATGGTAAGTCTTATAGTCTGAGTAAACAGAATGCTAAAGGGAGAATACAATCTATACACTGAGGCTGAATAATAAATACATCCTAAGCAATAAATACATTCCCGGGTAGACTAAATTACGCTAGTTTCTTCCTTACATAAGCAATTCCCCTCCTCTGTTCTGTAGACCCAGAAAATCTGGGACGGGTCTCAGGTATTAGTTAATTTAGAAAGTTTATTTTACCAAGATTGAGGATGTGCCTGAGACACAACCTCAGGAGGTCCTGAGTTCATGTGCCCAAGGTGGTTGGGGTACAGCTTGCTTGCTTTTATACATTTTAGGGAGACATAATACATCAACCAATACATGTAAGGTTTACTTTTTTTTTTTTTTTTTTTGAGACGGAATCTCCCTCTTTTGCTCAGGCTGGAGGGCAGTGGTGTGATCTAGGTTCACTGCAACCTCCACCTCTTGGGTTTAAGCGATTCTCCTGCCTCTGCCTCCCAAGTAGCTGGAATTACAGATGCCTGCCAACACACCCAGCTAATTTTTGTATTTTTAGTTGGCTTAGAGACTGTTGGCCAGCCCAGTCTTAAACTCCTGACCTCAAGTGATCCACTAGCCTCAGCCTCCCAAAATGCCGAGATTACAGGTGGGACCCACCACACCTGGACAGTTTACATTGGTTTGGTCCAGAAAGGTGGGACAACTCAAACTTGAGTTTGTCTGAAGACCTAGGATCAATAGAAAGGAATGTTTCAGTTGTGATAACAGGTTGTGCTATGGAGACCAAAGTTGTATCATGCAGTTGAAGCTTTCAGCTGGCAGGCTTCAGAGAGAACAGTCTGTAAAATGTTTCTTATCAGACTTTGTCTGTGCTGATGTTGTGCTGGAGAGGACAATGAGGCATGTCCGACCCCCACTTCCTTTCGTGGCCTGAACCAGTCTTTCTGATTAAATTTTAAGAGCCCTGGTTGAGGAATGAGTCTATTTAGATGGTTGGGGAGGGGGCTTAGCATTTTATTTTTGGTTTGCAGCACCCATCCCCAGTCCCTGTGGGTATCTGAGCGGCTGACTGTGTGTGACAGCCAGACTTGCCCAAAGCAGGGGCGGCAGACGAGGTGGCCAGTGCGTGCCATTCAGCCTCACCCGCTTCTGCCACTTCCCTCTCAAATCCTCTTCCTGCTAAGGAACTTTCTCAGAATTCAACTATGGAGGCCAGTCTGACCCAGCCCTCAGCAGCCAAGTGCAGGTAATGGCAGCCAGCTCTGCAGTACATTCTCTGGGATCTGGAGGGATCCCTGACCCAGGAGTTCCATCTCAACAAGCACTTTGTCTTGGGATCATAGGTTGAAGAAAACCTGTTCTTTGATTGCTGTCATATTTTGACAGACCTGGAACATGCTGATAACAAAATTTCATAGAAGAGTCTTTGGGAAATGACACGGGAAGAAAGAACAAGGAAGAGTTAAGCTACACAGGTACCCTCTGAAAAGAAAAAACAAGCCATCTGAATCACAGCAGAAACACAGCCTGGGAGAGGAAAAAGACGGGTGCTGGGCATCTGTCAAAGCCCCAGAACATCAACTGGGCAGCTTGGAAGAGAAGATCCAATGGCTTCTATGAGTCAAAACAATTGATTTCATCCCAGCTCTGCTACACCTGTGAAGCAACTCTAAAAATCTTATTTTCTCTCACTCTACTGTAGAAGATGTTGCTCAGCTTGTAAAAGAAGGTAATTAGATTCAGTGCTCTCTCATATCCATTCCAAATATATTAAGAAACATATGCTTCTAGGAACATAGAATAACACAGGAGTCAGAAGATTGCTGACCTCTCAGTCTAACCGCAAAATTTCCTCAGCAGAATTCAAAGGAACCTGCTGTTTGTGTTGTCAATAATGCTCTTGCCTACTGAAATCATTGCATCCCTTTTAATCCTAATCATCTGACGTGATATGAAAAATTGCAAAATTGAGGAGGATGAGTAGGCACCCTTTCTGTGCAGAGTAAAAGCTCTTCAAGAGGAGGAGGATGGAGGAAGGCATTTCATTCCACAAAATCAACAGTGAGTCGTTGCCGCTGCCCTACAATGGGACAGCATGGCTAGTGAGTCCTCATCCCCCAGGATTCCAAGAGCAGTTATCACCGCGTATGGCCTGGGCGTCATGACATCTAGGACTCCTGATCACTACTTTTTTTTTCCCCTCCTTGAGCTAGTAAGCCTGGTTGCCATGAGGTGCATATAAGGACTGCCACGTACTGCGTTTTACTAATGGACCAATGAGAGCAAGAGAAAAAGGCTGAGATTGAAGGTTACTCTGTCCTTCAGGAATTTTCTAAATCAAATGTTTTTGGTTTTTTTTTTTTTTTTGGCTACCTGTCATCCCCAGCAACTGTATATATTTCCAGCTGAGAGTATCTTTTTACCTAGAAGATCTCGATCTAGTGGAAGGGAAATGGTTAAGATCAGCAGTATAAGGTCTCTGCATAACACCAGGGCTTCCAGTAAGAAGCAGATGCAAGACAGAGGGAATCATGCCAGGCAGGAGCGGGGCAGGTGTATTTACGGGCAGAGGCTGCTCCTGATGACTGAGGCTTATTAAAAGGCAGCATTCCCTGGTGGACACTCACCAAGACACAGTATGTGGGGGGGAGGTGTTGGGCAACAGAAATGCCAGCAGGGCAGTGTTGAGGGTGGGGAGAGAGGATTGTCATAGGTGAAGTCCCAATAACTTCACTTGCTTCCCTGAACCATTTCTGAAGCAAGAATTAGATTAGATGATCTCTAAGATACCTTCCAGCCTTGACATTCCTTGATTCTTGTGAGAGGACTTTCTGTTCCGTTTCAGTTAAACTGGCATTGAATTGCTCTAGGTAAGTTTGAGTCAGGAAATTCTTGTTGAAACGGTGGTGTGGGAAATGGAATTGAAGTCCATCACCCCCAAGACCACTCTGAAGTCAACATATAGAAAGAAATATACAGTGTCGAAGAGAAGAACGGCATGGGGCGTGGGGAGGTCATAAATGCCTGGGAGGTCCCAGCACATTTCTGTGATAGAGTGTCAGATGAGGATGACAAATGACAACAAGGAATACTTGATGGTGGGCCTTGTCCAAAGGTGGG
The DNA here is from genome assembly GCF_001604975.1 of Cebus imitator. NCBI lineage: Eukaryota > Metazoa > Chordata > Mammalia > Primates > Cebidae > Cebus > Cebus imitator. The sequence goes on from NW_016107838.1 coordinate 1,335,887, forward strand.
ATGTGTAACCACAAAGCATCAGGTGACTTGGGGCTCGGGTGAAAAGGAGGACGAGAGTGAGAAGGGCAGTTAAAAGGATTTATGGGAACGCTGCATTCCTAAAAATGGCTCCAAATAAAACACAACCTTCCTCTTTACTTTTCCAGAGAGGATACGCCCTGCCCTCACCCCAGGGTATATGCTCCCTGGATTTAACACCAACCCCATCCCCAGCAAAACATACAGAGCATACACTCCTGTCATTTGCCCATAGGGAAAACACCAGATGATTTTATTTTAAGAAAAAAGTACTTCGTTTCTCTGAAGTATTTTAGAGAAAGCAAAAATGTCCAATCTCGAAAGTTGACATTCTGGAATAAGCTTCCCTTATTCTAGAACACAGGTTAGACAAAGCCTGACAGACATACTTTGCTCGCACATCTTAAGCAAAATCCACAGTCAGCATGTCTTCCCCAGAGCTCTCACTTAGGGGAGAATGTGATGGAAAACCAGGTCTCTTTACACAGTAACAGAATAGAAGATCAGAAACCAGAAATCAGAAAATGTGCCAGTCTGGGTGCTCCACGGAGCATGGTATCATTGGGCTTTAGAAAGGAAATAAATTTATTGGGAAATGCCCGTGAAGGATAAAGCGGGGCCCAGAGCAGTGGCTCACACCTGTAATCCCAGCACTTTAGGAGGCCGAGCGAGGGAGGAGGATCGTTTGAGCTCAGGGGTTTGAGTCCATCATGCACAACATAGAGAGACTCCCATCTCTAAAGAAAAAGAAAATCAGCGAGGAATGGTGGTGTGTCCCTGTAGTCCCAGCTACTTGGAAGGCTGAGGCAAGAGGGTCTCGTGAGCTCAGAAGTTTGAGGCTACAGTGAGCTACAGTGGCACTACTGCACTCTGGTGCAGGCAATTGAGCAAGTCCCTGTCTCTGGAAAAAAAAAAAAAAAAGAGGAAGGGGAGACTAAGCAAGATTGAGTAGGGAAAGTCTTCGACCATGATGTTGAAGGTTGAACCTGTGAAAAGGTTTGGAGTAAGGGTAGCCTCAGAATGCAGTGCAGAAAATTTCAGCATTGCCAGTGGGGGACCCCAGCAAAGACTGTCCTCCACCGGCAGACGCGGCCCAGCTCTAGTCCACATTATGCTCATTCACCGACTGGAAGCAGCCAGAGTGAGAGCAGTGGCTGTGGCAACCCTCCTGCAGGTTGCAAACGTGCAGCAGGTGGAGGCCGTGAGATGCTCTCCTCACCAACGTGCATGACCCATGGGACTCTCCTAGTCCACCACACGCTAGGATTTAGTACTTTTTGATGACGAGCCTCAAGGGAAAAAAAAAGTCAGCCGATATTCAAGGTAATCTCTGTGATCAGGATTCTGAAGAAAATTGAAAAATTCTGATGGTAATAAACATTCAGCAGCTCTTCAAAGAAAAAGGAATTCACATACAGGGACTGAATAACAAAACTTCAAAAGAAACCCTAAAGTAGCTACAGTCCCAGAGGGAGAGGTTTCCGACTACTTGAATACGGATGAGCTCATGATTCTTTGTCTTCTCCAAACCCTGCCTACTTAAGATCTTCTGTTGGACCCAGTCCAGTTTCTGTTGGATCCAGACACAAAGAGAAAGCAGTGAGTATAATGGGCTCAGCTAGTAACTACAACTAGTTGTTCCTCATTGTCCCAGGAGCCATCATCAGGGCTTCTTTGGGTCCCCCTTCTGACACCAGAACTATTTAAAAAAAAAAAAAAAAAAAACTTAGGTACATAAGAATCTTAAAGTTTTCTTTTGAGCAGATATCAATTTAAGAATCAGGCAGGCTCCAAATCACAAGTGTTTTGGGGCTCAGGCAAAGAGGCATGAGGAAAAGGCTTTTATAGGGTGAAAATGGAAGCAGGGCAAACAACATCTAATTGGTTACAGGGGAGTAGAAGCCTTATTCAAATCATTCCAATGGACAGTCCCTTGTTGAGTTTTGTTGGTGGTTTCTGATTGGTTAAAGTTTTCTTTTACCATTCAAACTAAGTTGGGTTTCAGTTTGTTTATGTAGAAACCAAGGGCACTGAAGCTGTCTCAGTCTAATGTGTCTTATTTAATTATTTGAACAAGAGAAATATTCTGTGTTTATATATTACAGAATTTAACATTAACATGTCAATTATTTATAACTTGATCTATAGATTAAATATTATCTCAATCAAGCTTTCAAAAACCTATGTTGTCGATATTTCCAAATGGATTCAAAAGACCTAGGATTGTCAACACAATACTGAAAAGAACAATGTTGGTGGATGATATGGTTTGGTTGTGTCCTCACCCAAATCTCATCTTGGATTTTGCTCCCATAATCCCCACATATCATGGGAGGAACCTGGTGGGAGGTAATTGAATCATGGGGGTGGGTTTTTTCTGTACTGGTCTCAGGATAATGAATAAGCCTCAGAAGATCTGATGCTTTTATAAAAGGCAGTTCCCCTGTACACGCTGACTTGTCTGTCACCATATAAGACAAAACTTTGCTCCTTTTTCAACTTCTGCCACGATTGTGAGGCCTCCCCAGCCACGTGGACCCGTAAGTCCATTAAACCTCTTTTTCTTTATAAATTACCCCATCTTGGATATTTCTTTATAGCAGTGTGAAAATGGATTAATACAGTGAACTTACACTACGTGATATCAAGACTCACTATAAAACTGCAATGATGAAGACAGTGTGGGAGTGGTGAAGCAATAAACAAATAGTTTATTGATCAAACAGATCAATAGAACAGAATGGATAACTCAGAAAAGATCAAAGCAACTGTTATTAAGGAAGCAAAGGTAATGTAATGGAGAAAGGACAGTCTTCTCAACAAATGGTTCTTGAACAAATAGATGCCCCTAAGAAAAAGAGAAAGTGGAGGAGAGGGAGAGAGGAGAAGGGAGGTGATGAAGAGGGGAAGAGAGAGAGAGAGAGAGACAGACGCCCTACGATGGGGTAGTGATTAAACAAACTGTGGTTCATCCATATCATGGAATGCTGCCCAGCAATAAGAAAGAAAGAGCTACTGATATATGCAACAACTTGGATGAATCCCCAGAAAGCTATGCTGACTGAAAAAAGCCAATCTAATAAGGTTACATACATTCCATTTATATGGCATTCCTAAAAGGACAAAATTGTAGAAATGGAGAACAAATCGCTTATACAGGGGTTAAGAAGGAGGTGGAAGTTGGGGCAAAGAGGGGCTGGCTCTGAAAGGGTAACATGAGACGTCGTCCTGATGATGGGAATGTTAGGCATCAATGTCAGTATCCTGGTTGTGACATTGCACTGTGGTTTTACAAAGGTGTTACTGTTGAGTAAAACAGAGTAAAAGATCTGGGTATCTCTGTGTATTTTTATTTTTTGCAATGATATAGGAATCTACAATTAAAACAGAAAGTGTAACTAAAACATCCTTGTCATAAAAGGATTATTGATTCTAATAGAATTAAATCTGTCAACTTTGAGAAATTAAATGGGAGGTAAGGCAAGATTTCTGACACAGCAGGAAACCAAAACTGAGTCTTAAGCATTGGGAACACGACAGGAAATTCTTACTTAAACTAAGTAATTGTCTCAGTCCACCTATGCTGCTGTAATTAAATATCTTATTTGCAACTAATAGAATTTATTACTTACAGTTTTAGGGGCTGGAAAGCCCCTGAAGATTTGTTATATTTTGAGGGCCCAGTTTCTGCTTCCAAGATAGCAACTTGTTGCTCAGCCTTCATGTGGCAGATGAGACAGGCACTGTGTCCTCACGTGGTGGAAGAGCAAGTCAGCTTCCTTCAACCTCTTTTATAACAGTGCTGTTTCCATTCATGAGGGCAGCACCCTCAAGACTTAATCACCTCCCCAAAGGCCTCACCTCTTAATCACCTCTAATCACAGTGGGGATTAGGCTTCAGCATTCGTTTTGGAAGAACACATTCCCACCATAACAGTAATTTTGAGGCTTAGAACAGAAGGGAACTTGTCAGCCCGTTCCTAGGAAAATAGTAGGCAGGGATTTTGGGAAGAGGATCTAGGTCACTGGAGTTACTGAGAGTCATATTTATGATCCCCTTGCCCATTAGCAAATTTTATTTCAGACTTATATGTAGAGAACAAGTCCTTAGGAAATATTTAACTTGCTCCACTTAAAAACATGGAGGAATGATGATTAATTTATATGGGGGTATTTGTGTGACACATAAAAGTCCTTGATAAATGGACCGCCTATCCATCAATTTGTCATTAATGTAACTATTCATCTAAGTGTATGCTCATTTACATGGACATATGGCATAATGGTAAAACTTGTAAAAGAAGTATGCTCGTTTCTCTATTCATCTTCCTTCTACCTCTCTTTCTTTCATTTTGCTTACTTCTTTCATCTGAATAGGTTAGCAAGGGCCAAGGGACTGAGTACAAGCTAGAGATTTGTCGATGTCTAGTCTCTTCTAGTTCCCTTTTAAGAAAAATATCAGATGGCTTTGGGACAATTTCTTTTCCACAGAATTAGAGAAAAATAAGCCAGGATGGAGGGACCATCAAGGTCAGGTAGTCATGTTCTCCTTTCTAAATGAAACACTTGATAAACTGAGCAAAGACAGTCATTAATTTTTATTAAAGTGTCTGCTTGCAGCAAAGGCAAGAGTTAAAAGAAGCTAGATCATGTATGCTTCTCTGGAAACCTAAATCTTCTGAATTAATCTTCTGTAATCTTCCCACATGGCTGCACGGTCAGACAGCATTTCAGAGACTTCTGGCAGAGGGCAATAATTTCTTCATTTTTCTTACAATGATCCGTGCATGTCCCTTTAAGTTTCTGGCATCTCTCATCAAAAAATGCATTCTTGGCTACACAAGGGAAGGAGCCATTTGGATTAATTCACTTTTCAGACATTCCATTTACCAGATACAGTTGTATGACTAGTTGGTGAAGATTTCTTCACAAGCTGTCATAGTGCCATATCCTACCAGTAGATGAGATGGTAGGGAACCTGCTTTCTATCTGATATTTCTGTCTTCTGGTCACACAGGATGAAATACCAGAAGGAATAGATTTGTCTTCCAGCATTTGAGACCAAGCTGCGTAGGAGCTTTGGGAAACAGAAGCTAGGGTTGTTTGATCAAAATCTGTTGGGGATAATTATCAGCTTGTTCCCATAAACACCCCCAGAAGCTGCTAATTTCCCCAATGCACTCTCGGAGGTTGCTACTTGGTGAGACTGAGGAGATGGCTCCATACCAGAGCAAAGGAAGGGATAAAGATATGAAAAGAAAACAAGTTTACTCTGATAGATAGAGACTTGCTTGGAAGGCTCACCCGGATTTCTCCTCCATACGCCACCAAAGCATTGACTGTGGAAAGTTTGTGCTTTACAGCAGGACGGTGTAGCATGTTGGGAATGTTTTTCTAAGATTTTCTCAGGTCAGTTTGTGTAGAATTCCACCTCCCACCTTAGGGCTTTATCAGTAGCAGTCCCAAGAGCAGCCTGCTTCAAGTTAAGGACAGATAGTGCATCTTAACAGGATCGACATTTTAGAGTTGCCCAATTTGGGTACACATAATGAGTGCATCAGATGTATAGAGATTGCATTTTACGTTAACATATAAATGTAAACATAAAATTCACATCTACATAAAACGTACAGCCAGATGGATTAGTGCCAGCATATACACTAATCATTATCCAGGATCAGCACATCATTTCATAAGTGAAAACACTCCACTATTTCAAAGCTCAATGAACTCTGCCTTTCACTGGTGGGGGTCTGTGTTCTCTCTGCCCTACCATAAGGCAGATACTAATACAATACTGTACTATAGACTATAGTATAGGACTCAGAGAAAATCTTTCTAATTTAGTATAGTATTATAGTATAGCATATGTATACTACAAAAACACTAGTATTATAGCATATACTATATTACTATACTAGTATGATAATGTACTAGTATTATAGTATATACTATAGTGTTATACCTACTATATACTAGTATATAATACTATCTTTATTCTTAATTTTTTTCCAATTTTTGTTTTTGTTAGCATGATACCAAAAGGCATGATTCCTGGCCTTACTTTATTCTTTCAAACCTGTGACAGCCCCTCCTCGACTATATTATGCTAGTATTAATAACATACTAGTATAATATAGTATAGTATAATATAACGCCAGTATATTATTATAGTAGATACTATGGTATACTATAATACTCTACTAAGCCAAAAGGATTTTCTCTAAATACTATCATAGTATAGTATTATACTATGGTATATCTAATAGCTAATTATTAGATTAACTAATTATATAATTATAATTATCTATTATATAATTGTGGTAAATTATAATTGTATAACAATTATAGTATTATCTAATAATTAGTATAATGCTAGTATATATGTATTATTATACTATATACTATGCTATACTATAATACTCTTCTAAGCCTAAAGATTTTCTCTAAATACTATCATAGTATGGTATTATACTACAGTATAGCTAATAGATAATTATTAGATTATCTAATTATACAATTATAGATAATTATCTATTATATAGTTATAGCAAATAATTATAATTGTGTAATTATAGTATTATCTAATAGATAATTAGTATAATGCTAGTGTATTATAGTATATATTATGCTATACTATAATACCATACTAAACCAAAAAGATTTTCTCTAAATAATATCATAGTATAGTATTATACTACAGTATATCTAATAATTGTATCATTATAGCTAATAATGGTCTATAATTGAATATAGTAAATTATAATTGTATAACATAGCATTATCTAATAGATAATTTCATAGTATATAAACATCTATTGTTTTGACTAATTATGTAATAAGCATGAGTCATCTGACAAAGATACCTCTGGCCAATTTCCAATGTGCACATCAAAGCCAGTGGCCTGAATACAGTATGGGTCACTTTGAGTCCTAGATCCTCGTGTCCTGACACAGAATCTACTCTACGGGCTTGTCACAAAACAGGCCAGAGCTATGAACAACGGATGTGAAAATGTGCGCATTACACATGGGATCATGTATCCCTGGCATCTGGCACAAATTGAGACTTACTGTGGGCTCTGAAAATCCCTTTCTTCAGCTCCCTAAGGCTGTCATGAGCCTAGTCTTATGCTTTAATTTTGGAGAGGATACAACTGGCGCAATTAGAAGTTCATGGGAGCAGGAGAGAGTCTGGAGAGTTTTGATATGGGAAGGCCATCTTGAACGCCTCTCGCTGTTGGGCTCCTCCGCTGACTTTGTTTAGGTTATCTCTATGACTCTGAGAAGCACTTGGCCCATCTGAGGCACCATTTCTGCATGCGTAATAAAATTTGTAAAACGGACCTCCGAAACCAAAAAGATTTTCTCTAACTACCATTAAATTAGAAGCAGGACAGAGTTTTTCTTAAAGGCGCTGGCACTGGAAGACTAGATGCATTTTATGTCAACTTCTCATCACAGTACGTGGTTTGATGGTCTGGGATTAAAATGGCAGTCCAGGTTATGCTACTTTACCTGTTTCCATGACTGGCATGAATGCAGAGGTGTCTCTAAGCTCCACTACTTACCTGTCTCTCTTCCTTACCTGTTTCAAGCTCTACCATAACTACATTTTAAAAGGTTCGTAGACTGCCATCCTTGTTTTTAATTTTTTTCCAATTTTTGTTTTTGTTATTGAGCCTGAGATTGGATGCCAAAAGGCATGTTTCCTGGCCTTCCTTTATTCTTTCAAAGCTGTGACAGCCCTTCCTCGATAACAATGTAAAATGCAAAGAAATTACAGAAGAGGCATGAGGGGGATATCACCTCTTGTAGTAGATGGGTTGATCACGCCCAGGCATTCACTGAAGGGGACCCTCTCTCTGGGACACCAGCTCTGATCACCTTCCCTGTAAAGATGCGAATTTTACCTGGGGTCAGAAAGAAGAGCACTGCAAAGAGAAAGAGGAATGTCCTCATGACTGGGAGGGCCTGGAGAGGTCAGCACAGTGTCCCTGAGGGAAGAGCAGCAAACACCCACATTTATACATTTCTCCAGACCAAGTAGCATCTTGATCAGTGAGGCTTATCAGAAATGAGAGGATTTCCATGCTCTGCTGCGCAGAGCCCAGCCACCCTCAGTGGGTGTCACTCAGTCTACAGCGCATCATTTTTCTGACTCTGGAAAGTTTTCAAGAAGGAAAGTGGGGCTGAAGGGAGGACAGAGTAGGGCAGACACAGAAAAAATTTAAAAATCTGGAGTCTGGCAGTTTGGTTTCTCATCCTGACTGTGCTCCTGAACAGCTTTGGTTTACCCATATGTAAAATGAGAGTAACCATACAGTCTCTCAATGCTTCAGTTAAGAACTGATGCACCATAGTGAGGTGGAATCTGAATTCCAGATTCCATCTTTTTGAGTTTTGCAAACTTGGCAAAAGGGTTGACCTAAGCATGTTTAAAAATGTGAATCTTGGTGTATGCTGTACGCTTTTCTTGCTTGGTCCTGCCATGCTGCCCACCTGTACCATGGCACTGTTGGCACAGCGAGGGGCTGGTAACCATCATGCTTCACCCTAGAAACTCAAGGCTTAGACACTCACCTCCAGCCTTCTGCAAATTCACACCTAGGTCCCTGTGGGGTTACGGCTGCTGGAAGGGGTTAGTAAGGGGGAGGCCAAGTAGGGCCCAGGGTGCCAAAAGTGAGGAACAGGTGGCTAAGAATCCTCCCAGGAAGATGAAGAGGGGAAGGGAGTCTGGAGTGCACATAAGCCATGCTTCCAAGGTCCCAGAGCATGCTCCACTGTCCCATCAGACTTGATTTACAATGCATATATTCAGAGGCAAAGTTAATAAAACTTTCAACACAGTGACTGCAGAGCATGAAACCCCAAATTGAGGCAGGGAGCTGTGGCTGCATTGGCCATTTGCCCAGGAGGCTGGCCCTGATGCAGGCTATATAAAATACCTAAAAGCTGAAAGCCTGGAGGCTCAGCCTTATTCCCTATATATACAGGCATTAGCTTGGATTCCAAATCTGAATTGTTTGCAAGCCACAGCAGCAACATAAAAATGTGTGCCTTCCTGCATAGGCCAGAAAAGGTTCATGGTGAATTTGTGGACTTGAAAAACAGTTTACAGAAAACTTGGGCTCAAGGCTGAATAGAGAGAAAGGTGCATTAGTACTAGTGATAGTAGCCAGGAACTCTGCTAAGCACTTTATACACCTTATCTCAGTCAATCCTCTCAAATACTTTGTGACTAAGTACAGTAATTGTATCTTTAAGGGTTAGGAAACTGAGGTTCAACAAATTAAGTAACCTATCCAAGGTCAGATACTTTGTGAGTCATATACTTCGTAGTCCATATTTTTAAATTATTCTACTTTACATTACAGAAATAAAGGACAGAACATCGTGTAAATATAGGCAACAGGGAAGGAATCAGCAGGATTATTTGAGGGGAAGATAGTGGTATCAATATTGCTTTTCATACCCATGTTTTGTTTTGTTTTGTGCTTTGAGACAGGACCTCGCTCTCTTGCCCAGTCTGGAGTGCAGTGGCATGCTCATGGCTCACTGCAGCCTTAAACTCCTGGCTCAGGCCATCCTCCCACATCAGCCTGAGTAGCTGGGACTACAGATACATGCTACCATACCCAGCGATTTTTTAAAAAATTATTTTGTAGAGACAAGGTCTCACTATGTGCTCAGGCTGATCTTGGAACTCTTGGGCTCAAATAATCCACCTGCCTTGGCCTCCTAAAAATCTGTGACAATAGACCAAGCCACCCATCTGGGCCAATACCTATGTCCTTAATGAATTTAAAATATGCAGTAATTATGACTTTCGTCTGTGAAGTGATATCTTACAGGAAAGGGGACTCAGAGCTAACTTGACAAAATGATTACTACCCCTCCTTTTCTCCCTGTAATACTTGTAGACAGTAAAAATGAAAGCTAGGAGAGCTAGAGTCCACATTTATTGAGTTCTTACAGGGTGCCAGGCCTTGTTCTCAGCATTCCACATGTTCGAAACACTTTTGCATTATAATCATACTAGATCCTTACAAAACCTTGAGAAGGAGACAGAATTTGCGAGTGGGTTATTTTCTCCCAGAAAACAGGAGCTGGAAGAGATGAAAGGGGTCACTAGCCTCTGGTCCCTGGATTAGTATGGCAGAACCTTGCATGACCCCTGGTCTTTCAACCCCTAGCCTGGTGTTCTTTCCACTACACCGGTTAGACTCCCCAAAATATAAGGCTTTCTGGATGCCAAGGGTTATTATGCATATAATCCCTTGATCCTGGAAAATGGAGCATATAATTGTGCTTTCTTTACTGATTCACTTCACTGATCAAGAGCATCTCCCCATTACTTTTAAATATAAATGAGCCTCTCATTTGGGCCTTCTCGAGGAAATCCCAAACTCCATTCTAAAGAGTCTTCCCTAAAAGATGGCCCTGATAAGGAAGATGTTTTATTTTGTATTTGCTGTGTTCTTCATTTTGGCTCAACAGCCATCTGGTAAATAAAAATGGATGGGATTTTGATGGGGCAGATTATAAACCCTGATGATTCTTCTATGTTTGACCTTGAAAAGGAGTGTAATGGTCAACACCCCATGGTGCCTGTCATGGGAATTTCTTAGATAGACAGTGACATTTTCTAAGAGCAAACTGCATATAGTGTATTTTTTTTTGTTTGTAATTTGTTTTTGCTGGTTACCTGGAATGCTGGCCTTGAGAAATAGAATAAAGATTGCAACTCTGCAATCTACTGTCTCCTGATATGCCATGTCACACGTGGAGTTGGGAATAATGTTTTATACAGTGTTAATTCCTGTGTTGATTTTCATTTTCAGAATGTATTTTGTTTTGAATTTAGGGAGCCAGGCAGGACTTGAATTTTCCCAGCCATTTTCATCAGGTGAGTAAAATCTCTTGTATATAGTTATTTTTTCCCTTAGGAATTCTGACTCTGTTGGTTCTCTTGGATGTCTAGAGACAAAAAGGGGACAGAGATAGTGGCGGAAATAGAATTGTCTGAAATACTTGTTCACTAACTTATCTTCTTCCCTTTCTCTTGTTCCAAGTATAATATTTGGATATTTTTGATTTCACAGAAAAATATCTTTGTGTCTGGACTGTAATTTGGCCATAGAAAATTGGACTCATTGGCTTTTCCCATTAGCTGTTGGTGCTCAGTAAACTGAAGTCATAGATTTAGTCTTGTACCAGCCAATTAGCTCTGCTCTGAGAACATGCCTGCCCATCTCTTGCAAGCTCTGCTGCTAAGTCTGGTAATAACATATATCACACATGAATGACGTTGGTTGAAGGAAGCTCAAATTAAAGCCTGAGGTTACTTCAGTGAAAACTCAGCACCATCGCAGAAAAGCTATTCATAATGAAGAGCCCACACATGTCTTCTCTTTTTTTGAAGTCATCTTATACAGAAAGAAAGCACATTATAAACAAAAATGAAAGAAATATTGTAAACAAAGTTGAAAAGGGTTTAGAAAGAATTTCAAAGTGAGAAAAATTAGGTTGCTACTAGTCCTTGAGTGTTTCCTGTGTACCAGGCATCCTATTAAAAACCTTACATGGACTTTGTCATGTAATCTTCAAAACACTCCTATGTGGTAGTTACTATTATAACCAAAATATTTGCATATAATATTCCATTTGATCCCTAAGCTGATTTAAAAATATAGTCAGATGCTTCTAGAATGGCCACTGGACAAGTGAGAATGCTGTTCTTAAGAGCTTACTGAGGATACCTGGCGATTACTTGGCCCAAAGACTTGAACCTAAGCTTCTTAACTCCATCTTCAAGGATCTTTCCAAAACCACAATATACCCCTCCCATTTTTGTCTAGCAAATTTCACAGTAGTATCAGGTATGTATTTTTGTAGTTCTATAGCATGTATGTCTCTTTGTCTGCCTGTGGTTTACTTTTGATTCCTGCAAGATTATAAACACTTGGAAAGTAGGAATTGTGATAATCTGTTGCTTAAAAATTAACTCTCCCCAACTCCGTACTGCAAAAAGCAGGAGCGCTTATTGAAAAATCTCGGCTGGTTCTTGAAAATATTCTTTGTAATCATACATACAAACTATCCCCTTTATTTGGTGGATTTTGACATGTTCCCCATTTCTAGACAGTTCCTGAAAGACCTCAGCAGCTCTTTCTTGGCACAGGTGAGTTTGCTGTCTGTGAGTCGTGCAAGCTCGGTCGTGGAAAATGCAGGAAAGAGTGCTTGGAGTCTGAGAAGGCCGTTGGAAGTTGCAGGCTGAACCTCCTCTGCTGCCGATCAACGATCTGACAAACCAGTCCAGCACGCTTCTGGCCTTAGAAGTGTATTCAAGGAAGAAGTTCAAGAGAAATTATGTGGCTTATCCAAGTCACACGGTGAGTGAGTCTCAGAATCATTCTCATTTCCTTCTCTCTTTGTTTTGTTTTATTG
>NW_016107838.1:1348384-1355541 GCF_001604975.1 Cebus imitator
TTTTGAGATGGAATCTCGCTCTGTCACCCAGGCTGGAGTGCAGCTGCACGATCTCAGCTCACTGCCACATCCACCTCCCAGGTTCAAATGATTCTCTTGCTTCAGCCTCCCAAATATCTAGGAATACACATGCCACCATGCCTGGCTAATTTTTGTACTTTTAATAGAGACAGGGTTTCACCGTGTTGTCAAGGCTGGTCTTGACCTCCTAAGCTCAGGCAATCTGCCCACCTCGGCCTCCCAAAGTGCTGGGATTACAGGCGTGAGCCACTGCATCAGTCAAGATAAACCTTAAAAAAAAAAAAATCAAAACATGAGTGTGTACTTAGTAGCTACTCAATCAGATACTACTACTATATATTTGTGAAATACCTTATAATTTATGAAATATTTTCCATACTTCTGTGATCTGACTCATGATTACCTTATGAAACTTTATTACTCCCATTTATATTTGAAAATATTCAGGCCCAAGAGGCTGTTATTTCCTCAGAGCCATAGCTAGGATCCATTAACTGTTCTGTGTTCTGTGTGTCCATCTGTATGTACTAACTCTCACAGAATTAATAGAGAAATGGAAGTGACATCCACATCTATGTTAATAAAGTAATAATTCTATCAAATACATTACTTTTATATTCACATTATTTCTTGCTTTGCCTAAATATTGTCATTCGTTGATTCTAGTACTTCTGATATATTTACCTGTGAAAGAAAATGATTAGAGATTAACTTAAAATGTTCAGCACAGAAGGTACATAAATGGCTGACTATATAACTTTTGCCCTGTGAAATAAAATCCAGCTTCACAAAATAAAGGTCAAAAAAAATTTTTTTTTTGTGAGACGGAGTTTCACTCTTGTTGCCCAGGCTGGAGTGCAGTGGTGCCATCTCGGCTCATTGGAACCTCCACCTCCTGAGTTCAAGCGATTCTCCTGCCTCAGCCTCCCAAGTAGCTAGGATTACAGGTGCCCGCCACCACACCCAGCTAATTTTTGTATTTTTAGTAGAGACAAGGTTTCACCTGTTGGCCAGGCTGGTCTTGAACTCCTGACCTCAGGTGATTCACCCACCTTGGCCTCCCAAAGTGCTAGGATTATAGGCATGAGCCAGCGTGCCCGGCTGGGATGGTTTTCTTGGCATATTTCTACATCTTAAGCAGAAGCCATGTTTCCTTTAATAACATATTTAATTTATTTAAGAAACACAGAAATACTTATATTTTCTGCTCATTCTTGTGTCAATTTTGGTATGTTAAATTTTTGAGAGAATTTTTCTAATTTATATAAGTTGTAAAATGCTTTGTCGTAAACATGTTGACAAAAGTTTTATATTAAATGTTTCTTGGATCTGTAGTGATAATTTCTATTTCATTTATTCTGTATACTTGGGCTTACATTGTTTGTTAAGTTTCTTAGAACATAATTTTAAGTCACAGATTTAAACATTTCTTCTTTTCTACAATAAGTATTTGGATATAAATTGCTTTCTAAGTGATTGTTTTGTTGTGTTCCACAAAATTTGATATATAGAAATGCTTTCCAATTCTCATTATTTATTCTTTGATGCATACACAACCTAGAATTATGTTGCTTTATTTCCACATATTTGGAAATATGCTAAATAGTTTATTTTATAAATTTCCAATATAATCCCCTTGTGGTGAGAAATATACTCTGAAGAATTTAAATGTTTTTAAACACGTGAATATTTGTTTTATGGCCTAGCATGTGGTTTATTTTTATGACTGTATCATATGTACTTAAAAATGGGTATTTTGCAATTGGGTTATGATGTGTTCTATAAATAGCAATTTAGTCAATGGAATGGTGGTATTGTTCAGATCATGCATGACTTTGCTAATTTTTCCATGTTCTATCAGTTGCCAAGAGAGTGGTGTGAACATTTTCTACTATGAATATAGAAGCGTCTATTTCTCCTTTAAGTAATATAAAAAATGTTAATGATTTTTATGAATTTTTGATGGATTAACCCTTTTCTTTTTAAGCAACATCACTCCATGCAACAGAGGGAGACCCTGCCTCAAAAAACAACCAACCTGCACACGTACCCCTGAACTTAAAATTGAAGGTTTTGTTTTAGTTTTTTTTTTTTTTTAAGAATTAGGTTTTATGTAAAATCATGTACTAGGAAAAGGTTGGTGGCTATATGTCTTAAGAACATGATAATACTTGAGATAAGACTTGAAGGAAAAATGAGAGAAATCTAAGCAGAGACATAGAATAAAATATTCCAGGCAGAAAGGCAGGGTTATCTGCCTTTCTCTTCCATAAATGTGGTTTAGTTCAAATCTGATCCATCAGCCCACACATTAATCAGTGGAGCATGGAAAATGGTATGTTCCCAATGAACATTACAAACTGAGGTTGACTTCCAGCCCGTTTAGAGCACAGGAACATATTTTAATCAATGCCTCTTGATAAAAGAGCTTGATTCCAGCTACTGCACTTTCTTCATCAGCTCTCCAATGATGCCTGGAGCCATGAGAATATTTTTCTTTATTTTTGCTGCTCTCATTCTTCTTGCTCAAATTTTCCCAGGTAAGAGGGAAGTTCTTTTAGAGAGAGAGATGACAGTCTGCTCAGGATCTGTCTTTTGAGAAGAAAGCTCAACTTTTACAAAGTTGAACTTTCCAAGGCAAGCCAGTCACTGAAAATCTTTTCCTGAGCTCAGGCACAAAACAATGGGACCTCATGACCCAGACCATCTCCAACCGTTAATAGTATCCAGTCAACTTCCCTAATAGCTCTGCCAAGGAGTTCAGACTTCTTTGGACCTGTAGGTCGCTTTCCTCCTTTTATAATCTGCAATGCAGGTTCAGCATCTTCCAAAGTGATTGCTTTAAAATGAAAAAAAAAAAAAAATCCAAGGCAAATGCCAAACATATTTGCTTATTTAGAAAAGTACAGCCTTTGTAGTCTAAATTAAACTAAAATTATGTTAATAGATTCTTAACTAATTTTTTTCACGTCTGAGTTGTTGGTCCAAATCTTTTATCCACAGATTATTTTAGGCTCTCTGGTTTTCACACACTGGTTGAAAATTATACCATTAAAACCACTAAACTAACATCTTACTATTCTCTTAAGTCATTGAGTCTCTCTTTGCTTAATACCATGATTCTGTTCCTAAGAAACGTTTTTGACCATACCTCCTCAAGTATCCCTTGTTCCTTCTGTTATGAAGCTTTTCCTGTTAGAGGTTCTCCATGCATCATGAAGCCCCTGTCTGCTCCTTCATGGCTCCTGAATTTCTACATTTCTTTATTACACATTCTGTCCTCAGTAGTCCTACCAAACCAACAGATATTGAATGTGTGCTAACCAATTATAAGAAATTGTTCTGTCCGCTACAATAAAGGTAGGTAAAGTGAAGAGGCAAAAATATAAGTAAAGCATGGACATTGACCCTAATTTGCTTGAAGTTATTAGTCAGTTATTTCTGTGTTGTTCAAAAATAGATTGCCTGTAATGGTAAATAGACATCTAATAAATTTAACATGTATGAGTAAGTATATCAATGAGATGGGAAGTTACACAAATAACTTTAATATGAAACAGTTTTCACAAGTTCCATAAAAGATGCAAAGTATAAAGAGAAGCCATAGATCCAGAAACTTGGTTCTAACTAGAAAATGCAGAAAGGCTTCCTGGGAAGTAGTATTTACATTGCACATTTGGAAATAGGCAAGACTAGAACTAAAGATCAGAGCCAAGGAACACTGCCCCATAAAAGTCTGAGTGACCCCATTGTTTCAGTGACCCCTTTGACTGCAGGAAAGTTTCAGTGACCCCATGAAAACCTCAGCTGTAAAATCAGTTCCCTATTTTCTGCCCTCAGCATCTTTTCATAGATGTCAGACAATGCTCCAGGATAAACGCATTTTAAATTGTCTTCTCCATCCACTTTAATCAGTACTCCAATTTATTCAGATCAATCTATAGACGTAGATGCCTAATAGTTCCCTGTCCACAAAACTCATCTCGGACATATTTTATTTACAATAATAAGCATAGTCTGGGCACAAATTAGGACCACCACCATCACCATAATCGCACGGAATCTCAGAGTTAGAAGTGAATTTAATGATCAACATAAAAGGCAACAAACATAGGTTATTAGTCCAAACTATATGAGTTTGGATCTCAGTGACAATCTTTATAAGCTGTATGTACTCTTGTGTTTTACTTTCCTTTCTATTAATGATAACAATAACAGCATTGTTTTGAAGAGGAATAAACTTGTTACATTAATTAGAAACTAACTTATTATAATAAAGAAACTTAATAATAGAGTGACTGAAAAAAGATAAAACCTTATTTCATGTAAAAGTCCAAAAATAGCTAAGTTGACTAGGTGAGGGTAGAGGGTTTGTTTTCACCAAGTTATGTTGTGATTTGGGCTGAAGGTTAACCCTGCTTTCCTAAACAGGTGACCATTTTATTGGGTCCCAAGGATGTTCTAACAGGCAGGGTTAGAAAGTATAGAACATGATCGAGATTACATAGAAGCAGCTCACATCATTTCGCTCCTTTTTCATTTTTCCAAGTTTGTTCATATGGACATATAGGAAGCTAGGAGCTGATGTCATTAACTAAGTATTCATGTGTCCAGGTAACCCAGGGGCTCTATGGCTAAAAGTCTGAAGGCAGAAATGACTGCTTTGGGACAGTTTGACAATCTTTCTATATAACTGGGCATTGCTGGGCACATACTCTATGCTATGTTAGAGTTTACTATTAATTGTCATTTGTTCTTCTACTTACTTTTTTTTTGTTCTTTGCCCTGATTCAGTATTGAATATCCTATACATGTTTATATACATATGTCAACAACTGATTGTCCAGAAGACTGATAAATTTCAGTAATCTGAAACTCACAGTATCCCAAGTTCAACTTTGGACTATTTAACAATTTCTCCTTAATTTGAGCACAAATATAAGTCCCTGCAATTTCTTTCCATTAGTCTTCGCCTTCACTTGGAACTAACAAAATATCTTCCACATGATAGTATTTCAGATATATGGCAGCTGATATGTACTGTTTCTTCCCAAAAGTTGTTATTTCCAAGAATAAACATTGCTCCTTTTGAGATTAACTGCAACTTCTTCCACTATTTTTTCCTAAGAATATATCTTACCAATTAAAAAAGATTCCTGTTTCGACATATTTTTTCTCTCTTCAACCTAATCTCTGTTATGAGTGGGGGACATTGCCTACGTCTCATTTGCCTGCCAGAGCTAAATACATGATTCCATTGGTGTTCTTTGCACAGTAAATTGAGAAGGATGAGTATCATGGTTTTTTTTTTTAATCTTTCTACCTAAAACTGAGACTCCAAAACCATATGCCAAGGCATATAATCTATTATTGGTCTGCCTATAATGCAACAATCTTTAACTTTTGCTATAAATCAAAGACTATTTGGAGACATGGAAAAAAATCTGTTGGTAAAGACTGTTTATTGAAATCAGAAAGTATTTTGTCACCATCCTTGGAAGAAACATTGTTTCTGTACAAGCTAGATATGATTTTGACATATAAAAATCTTTTCTGTTTTTTCTAATTGACTTAATAAGGACATTGATTATATTGTACCAGGGTTCTGAGCTCAGATAGAACTGTTCAGATAACATCTGATTTTTCTAATTTCTAGGTTTATAGTCTGTGTTTCTAAAAGTGACAGTAATGAGGAAGTCTGAATTTGGCCAAGGCAATGTAATTTTATGTTCCAGTTACTAATTACTAGATAACTAAAAACAAATTGCTTTCTTTACTTAGCCAGGACAGCAATTCATAGAGCACTGATTTGTAAGAGACTGGAAGGTCACTGTGAAGCTGAATGTCTTACTTTTGAAGTAAAGATTGGGGGCTGTAGAGCTGAATTAACACCATTTTGCTGCAAAAACAGAAAGAAGCACTAAAAACTAAGCACCAGCTGAAAGAATGAAAGACGTAAAGATTCTCTGGCTACGATATCAGTGTGACAAATCTCTCTGTACCTTCTCTCTCTGATCTGCAAAGTTTGGATTATCCGAAGCCGTGTCAGTCCAGTTTCCAATGCTAGAGAGACACCCTTCCTAGGCTGTGAACTTCTTCCAGGCAGGCACTATATCTTTTTGACCTTTGTACTCTCAGTTCCTGACACGGGTCCTATTAACCATTTTTTTCACTTTATAAAAAAGTAAGCCATTGAATAAATAGATAAAACAGATGGAGTGGAATGGTTGGACTGGCACTCAGGTGAATTGAGTTTTAAAGTTGTAGCTCTGTCTTTAAACAGATGTAGGACATTGGGTCCTCTGTGCAAAGATTCTGGTATCTATAATGTGAACAGCTTGAGCCTCACAGTAAAGGGAATTCCTGCTAGACGCTAACTGTGGCTGCTTCAGCATTATCACTGTCATGTACTCCTTCCTCTCTTTTATAGTTAGGAATTGTTTAGAGTGTTTTCCATTTTCTTGTTGGATCTAAAACATCAAGTTTTACAAAGAAATGCCCCTAAATCAAAATTCAAGTTGGCTGTAGATTGAGCAACGTCTGCATTCTGGCTGTTTGCAGTGAGAACTGACCAAAGCATGCTTTACTGAAGCTGCAAGTTCCCCAAAGGTCATCTAATTCAGCACCCGTATTACAAAAGAGGAGACTGAGACTCAAGAAGATTATACAGTTACTGACTTAGTCTCATTTATATTCAGACTTTGGGCTTTCTGGACTTGTCTTCTTAGCATGTTCACAAAATAGCATGTTGGAAGAGAACAGAACAGCAAAAGGCAATCCCAAAGATGGAACATTTCTCAGCAGGTTCAGATGAATAAATAAATGGAGGAAGAGACCTAAACAAACTGGGGGAGAAAAAAAAACTAGAAAAAAAATGGACACTTTCTAAAATCTGTTATGATCCCCTGATCCCTGCCCTTTCAGAGCCATAACAATGGCAAACTGAGGCTTGCCTTTTCCCTAATTTGCCAAAATTTGGAGACTCAGCTTTCAAGCAGAGGAAAGTATGTATCGCAGACCATTTCATCATAGAAGACTTACAGCACACCCTCCCAGAACAGAGGCAGCAAAACCCCTCCGCGCTGCTCTAGAAAATTTCCTTCTCTAATCAATTAAGCTGGCTTCCTGTAGAGATG
>NW_016107838.1:1355551-1362958 GCF_001604975.1 Cebus imitator
AAAAAAATCTGGAACAAGACAATTTGTAAAATGTTTTAAAATAACAAATAAAACGTGTTTTCAAGAGATCTTCTGGTATTGGTACTTGTCTTTATGGTGCTAATTTTCTCATTCTGAAAACTATGCTGGAGGAAAATATGTAAAGTTATCTGTTTCAATCAGAGGAACTTTCTCTGTTTCTGCATATTTCCTAGAAATTCCTTATCCATTGTCTCAGATAAAACTAACAGCCTTTGAGAATCTAAGTGTATTTAGGCTTTCTCATTTCTTTTTTCCTTTTCTTTTTTCCCTATCAGTGTCAAGTGACTTGAAATGCAATATGCATGTCCTGTCTCCACTGTTTTCACAGCCCATATCCTTCTCAACCTATAGAATGTCTTTAAAAGCCAGGTATAAAGGCTCATGCAATTTCAGCACTTTGGGAGGCCAAGAGCCCAGGAGTTCGAGACCAGCCTGGTCAACACAGGGAGACTCCCCTGTTTTTCACAGATAAAATGCCCTGTGATCATTTAAACCAACTGGTTTATCATTTAGCGTAAATCACTTTAACTGAAACTAAAGGAGTGTTGTTGCTAAACTTCCTTTGTTGCCAATATATTTGTAGTTTATGTTCTCATTTGATAATTATTTCTGTTCTAAACTGCTCACTCTCATTCCTCTGGGAAACTCAACTGAAAATGTTAAGGACTCTGTTCTCTTATGAAAGCCCTTCTGCTCATATGGTGACTTCTGTTCCTGGTTGTCTATATAGAAAGGTCCTTTTTATTCCAAACAAAGACATTCCACTGTCCCAGGTAAGCTACTGACCAAAATGAGGCTACCTATCTCCTGTCTCTCTGGACACCTTCACCTGTGAGGACTATTAGCATTCTCATTTGCCATTTAATTTTTTTCCCCATTTTTTTTTTTTTTTGAAACAAGTCTCACTAAGTGGAAAAACAATCTGTGGAAGCCTTGACAAGTTTAATAAAATCGAGACCTTGAGGGAATCCACTGGGCAAAATCTCCAATATCTATATATGGAGAAGGGGCTGTATGAGAAAGCACAAAAACTGATGATGGAGAGAACTGTGTCATCTAATCCCTGCATGAGCTCCTCTGACCGTGAACCACAAAGCAGGCCGAGTAAAGCCTAACTTAGACGAACTGTAGTCAGAGGTGCTCCAGGTATGTAGATGACCCGAAGGTGGTCCTCCTCGTTGACCCACACTAGGAAGGTCTTACTGTCATTGTGCCAGATGCCGCAGGCTCAGGCGTCGGGCCAGTGGAGGGCCATGCCGGAGGCCAGCAGCAGGCGTGACACGGGCTTGTCAAAGAGGAAGTGGGCGGCGATGAGCTGCTGCAGCTCCGCCTCGGTCATGCTCTTGGGCGCACAGTACCCGCCCGCCAGCTTGCAGTCCAGGCTGGACAGGGCTTCCACCGCGAGCTTCTCCATGGTGCCGCGCTTCCCCATGCGCACCCAAGAGCTCAGGGCGTAGGTGGGGTCCAGGTCGTCGCCGTCCTGCAGGTTGCCGGGGTTGAGGTCGGTCTTGTGCTCATCTTGTGCTCAATGTGAGACTTGGAGGAGACAACTATCCAAACTGTATCATTTCTCTTCTTGCCTTGTCCTAATAAAGGAAGGAAGTTACTTGTAGTGATAAAGGCCTTGGTTTTCACTTCGTTGTCTGCTGCCTATTGAAATGGGTCAGAACATAAAAGGGTTTTTCTGAGGAAAGGTAAATGCTTGGAAAAGTTCCTGTTTCTGACCCTTTGAGATGAGCTCACAATGAGAATTTGAGCTACACTGTGCTAATAGAGTCCATGAGCTTCCTGGTGTCCAGTAAGGCGTAAGTCACCTTCCTGGTGACAGGGCAGCATATTCCACTCGAGTGAGTCATTGTGTAAAACACATTTGAGGCACAACTCTCATTACAGTTGTAGCCGCCAGGCCGGTCCTCCATGATGGGGTCGAAGAGATCCTCGAACGCTTCCTAGGACTCCTCGTCGCTTGCCACGCAGCCCACGGTCAGGACCTATGGGTGGCCCGGGTTGTCCACGCCTGTCTGGATGATGCCGTCCAGCGTGAAGCCGCTCGCAGTGCTCTTGGCGCGCAGCTCCGCGCACAGCTCGGGGTCGGTACGTGGTTGTGGCTGCTCAGGTCGGGGAAGCGGTCCTCAGCCCGGAGGCGCAGCTTCAGCGTGTTGTGGCTGTTGGAGAACAGCATGGCGGCGGCGGGGGCGGGGCTGGGGGTGTTGCATCCATCCGCAGCTCCGGGTGCTGCACAGGCGTCACTAGAACCGCTGTTCCGCTTGCCACTTCAGTGGTTTTGATTATTCCAACATATATATGGTTTCTGTCCAGTGAGCTCTCTCCACTGAGTTCTCCTTCAGTCAATGTTCTGCCCTCGGTCTTGAGAAAAGTAACAATGGAGAGAAACTTTAAGCATGTTGTGTATGGGTTACATCCTTGAGTCAGTGTTCTTTCCTTATACTAGGGAGTGTCCCACTTCCCCCAAAATTGTATATGACATAAGCTGTAGTCCTGAGTCACAATAAGATGTACTATTTATGTGGTAAAATTGTATGGGATTTGACTAATGCATACCGACAGGTTCTTTTATTCAAGAATGTTTCTTTTATTCAAGCTCCTCTTCCCTCCACACACAGGGAATCAATCGCCGTTTGTATATTGTCGTTGGTGTTGCTTCTTTGTTTCACTTCTCTTTCATCAAAGCAAATCATACCGTGCTCTATTTTCATTTGATCTTCCAAAAGAAAACTACTGAATATATAAACGAGAATTTCAGCTATTCAGACTCAGATCCGCCGCTAAGCAGTCAAGGCCAAGGCTCCTGCGCTGCAACACTACGGCCGGGAGAGGGCGCTGGAATCCGCCTTCCGGCCCTGCGGGGCACATGCGCATTCTGGCTGCGGAGGCGGGGCTGGGTCTCCAGGGAGCATGGGAGCCAAGGCTTTGGGGCAACTCAGGCAGTGTCCGTCATGAGGAAAGCTTCCGGTTGGCAGCCCTAACTGCTGAGAAGGGAGATTCACTGCAATCTCCCGGATATTTCTCTGAAACAGCAATAAAGACTTAATTTTCTGGGCTGTTCCCACGTGTTTTGTTCTGTACTTCCTGTTGGCATATTTTAGCATTATTTAACAAATGTATAAATTTGGGGTGGGGGAGGGCTTTTTGATGGATAATTGAAGCAGGCTGTAATATGTCCTCCCTGTGACCTCTTTCAGGATTGACTGTGAGGAGAAACACAAGAATTGTGAGGAAAGTCTGCGGAATACAGGGACCCTGCAGATGGAGAAGTGTGGGACCAGGGCAGGGCCGGCAGTCTCAGTGCAGCCCGAAGGATAGGGGCTCCTGCGGAGAAACCCCGAGCTTAGCATCCGTGCATTTCCACATTGTGAGGGGCTCCTCTTTCTTACAGTGCTAAAGTCACTGGAAAATAGACAATGAAAGAGAGGAACGTTAATTCAACATTCAGTTGTTGACACTAAAGCATTAAGAACTACATCTTTCTTTTCATCGTAGCACTGCAGATTTTAAAAATGATTTCCATTACAAAGGCAAGGGGAAGAGGTACACTTGTGAACAACAGTTTGGACCCCAAATGAAACTATATTGTTAAATATTTCTTCAAAAATAAGTCATTATTCTGTTTCAGTATATATCCTGAGATTTTAACCTATAAATAGGTTAAAAACATTTTGTTTACAGTCAAAACGAGTATAATGGTAAAATATTTATTTGGCAAGCCCCTCATATTTTTATTCTTCTACCAGTTTGCCACCCTTAGGTTTTCAGCTAGACTTGACACAAGAAACACAATGAGAGGTCTTTCTCTTCCTTGACTGTAAAATATGCATACTCCAGAACACTCAACATAGGCTGTTTCTTAACTATTTCAACCTGAACCCTACAACCAGAGAGAATGTAGTCAAGTAATCCAATTTTTTTTTTTTTTTTTTTTTTTTTTTTTTTTTTTTTTTTTTTTTTTTTTTTTTTTTTTTTTTTTTTGAGACGGAGTCTTTAACTGTTGCCTGGGGTGGAGTGCAATGGCAAGATCTCGGCTCACTGCTACCTCCGCCTCCCAGGTTCAAGCAATTCTCCTACCTTAGCCTCCCAAGTAACTGGGATTACAGATGCCAGCCACCACTCCTGGTTAATTTTTTGTATTCGTAGTAGAGACATGGTTTCACTCTGTTGGTCAGGCTGGTCTCAAACTCCTGACCTGTGTTCCATCCACTTCTGCCTTTCCAAATTCTGGGATTACAGGCGTGAGCCGAAATGCCCGGCCAAGTAACCCAATTTCAAAACTATGTCTGGGGGCCAAATGTGGTGGCTCACACCTATAATTTCCAGCACTTTCGGAGGCCGAGGTGGGCGGAACCCTGAGGTCAGGAGTCCAAGACCAGCCTGGCCAACATGCTGAAACCCCGTTTCTACTAACAATACAAAAATTAGCCAGGCATGGTGGTGCATGTCTGTAATCGCAGTTACTCAGGAGGCTGAGGGACGAGAATCGCTTGAGCTGGGCGGCGTGGGGTGGAAGTTGCAGTGAGCTGAGATTGCGCCATTGCACTCCAGCCTGGGTGACAGAGCAAAACTGTGTCAAAACAAAAACATACATCTGGCAGGGCGCCGTGACTCAGGCCAGTAATCCCAGCACTTTGGGAGGCTGAGATGGGTGGATGACAAGGTCAAGAGTTTCAGATCAGCCTGGCCAACATGGTGAAACCTGTCTCTACCCAAAATACAAAAATTAGCTGGGCATAATGGTGCACACCTGTAATCCCAGCTACTTGAGAGGCTGAGATTGGAGAATTGCTTGAAACTGGGAAGTGGAGGTTGCAGTGAGCTGGCTTGCACCACTGAACTAGAACCTGGGAGACAAAGTGAGACTCCGCCTCAAAAAGAAACAAACTAACAAATAAAACTACATCTGATCTTCCGCAAAGTATCTGCTATTTTCCTTAGAAAAGACCAAAATCCACGAAGCAAAGAGACCTCGGAATAAAGGCAGTAAGGTCTGCCTTGGACTCTTTTATGACATTAGCAAAATTAAATGAATTATCCTGTTTTTTTTTCTTATTCATCTAAATGACTCTTTTTTTTTTTTTGAGATGGAATTTTGCTCTCGTTGCCCAGGCTGGAGTGCAATGGCACGGACTTGGCTCACCACAACCCCTGCCTCCCGGGTTCAAGTGATTCTCCTGCCTCAGCCTCCTGAGTAGCTGGAATCACAGGCGAGTGCCACCACTCCCAGCTAATTTTGTATTTTCAGTAGAGACGAGGTTTCACCATGTTGCCCAGGGTGGTCTTGAACTCCTGACCTCAGGTGATCCACCCACCTTGGCCCCCCAAAGTGCTGGGATAACAGGCATGAGTCACCACGCGAGGCCTCATCTAAATGACTTCTTACTAGAGTGGAAGGCTTCTCAGAAAAAGACATTTTGTAATTAGATTTATTTTTGTAAACATCCAAGGGAAACAGAGTCTATACTTCACCTAATAAAACTGATTAGGGTATCAGCTAAATGGAAAGAGAATCTACAAACAAATTTATACAAGATCTAGGGAGAGAATGACGCCCTGAGCTCAAGGGCCTGTTAATGGTGGCACGCCCGGTGAAAGTGCAGCCTCACAGATTTTCCATCTAGTTCAACTCTTGTATTTACTGGTCACCTTTTTCTCATCTGATACCATCTAACCTTTTTTATGTTGTTAAATAATTTTTAATCATAAAAAGGTTAATTCTGAGTTTGGGCATTTGGTGCCTGGCCACCTGAAAGTTCAGGTGATTTTGTCCATGGAAGACATGGATTTTTAAATAATAATAACGTTGAAAGGGAAACTGGCATTACAATTCGGAAATCAGTCCAGTGAGGCATACAAGCAAGAAATAAGTTAACAGACAGATTAGCACATAGTGATATATTAGAAATTAAATAAAGGCCCTTTTTGTATTTTCTTCAGCTTGTCTTATGAGCCTATTATGTTTGGATAATTTTCGCCAGGAGATTCATTTTAAAACTTCATTCACTTAAAATACATAGTATTTTATTATTTAAAAATACTGTTGCTTGGAGTGGTGGCTCATGTTATGGTGAAACCCTGTCTGTACTAAAAATTCAAAAATTAGCTGGGCTGGGTGGCACACACCTGTAATCCCGGCTACTTGGGACTCTGAGGCGAGAGAATCACTTGAACCCCAGAAAATGGGGAGGTTGCAGTGAGCCAAGATTGCACCACTGCACTCCAGCCTGGGTAACAGAGTGAGACTCTGTATCAATTAAAAGAAAAAAACAATACTGTCAGCCCTCCACATCCATGGGTTACAGCTCTATGAATTCAACTAATCATGAATAGAAAATAATCAGAAAATATTTACACAAGTTTCCCTCCCCACCCCCAACATTTGAATTTTCCGTTCACCAAATTCTTTACTGAGAACACATAAATGATGTGAGGTCTGGGCATTGTATTAGGTACTGTAAGTAATCTAGAGATAATTTAAATGAAATAATATGAATATATTACGTCTAAATTCTATACCGCTTTATTCAAGGGGCTTGAGCGTCCGCAAATTCAAAGTCTCCTAGAACCACTCCTTTATGTTTACCCAGAAGTGACTATACACATGAACATTTCAAGAATTAATTGTCTTTCCTAATTAATAAACAAAGTACAATAGAATGTAAATATCACTATTTTAAAATACTGATATTTTATATCACAATTATATGGTGAATCAGAGTAGAAGTTACATCGGATCGACTTTGATTAGATTAAGCTAATTATGACAGGGGCACACCCATATTGATTGAGTTTTGATAAAAGTACTCCCATGCAGGTCCTTCCTATTATTTAATCAGCAGCACTAGCCAATCACATTCATCCATCTTGACAAATCCCATGGCTCTATCTCTTATAAGCCTCTTGGAATTTTCCCAAGATTTCATTCTACCAAAGCATCATTCGACCTGTCCCAGGCCAGGGCACACACTCCCATGTTCTGGCTGTGCTGAGCTGATCATCTTCTTCGGGTAAAGGAAAAGATCAAGTCGTAGACTGTGTCGATTTACAGAACATAAGTCAAAGATTGAGATTTTCTGATACAAGCAAATCTAGAGAACCTTTACTATGTATGGTTACCAGTGCCCAAGAAGCCCCAGTGATTTCTGGACAGAATTGCAAAGTGACAGTCAAGGAGAGAGCAGGTATGTTGGGATGTGTGTCCATTTTGGGTTGCCACGAGGTTGACGTGTGACTGTGTGTGTGTGAATGTGTAATAAAGGGCCAAACTAGGGCAGAGAAGTCATTGAATATTATAAACTTGGAACACGTAGGGAAGATGTAAGACCCACAGTGGAGGCCCACAGGATGTAGCCAGCATGGGGGTTTCTGGAACCTGTT
>NW_016107839.1:0-10463 GCF_001604975.1 Cebus imitator
AAAAAAAAAAAAAAAAACCATATATATATGTTTTTTATTTTTATGATTTATTTTTGGGGCTGGTGTGGTGCCTCACACCTGCAAGGCTTGCAGTTCAGGAGGCAGAGGCGGGCAGATCACCTGAGGCCAGGAGTTCAAGACCAGCCTGGTCTACATGGTGAAACCCCGTCTCTATTAAAAATACAAAAAATTAGCTGGATGTGGTGGTGGACACCTGTAATCCCAGCTACTCAGGAGGCTGAGGCAGGAGAATCACTTGAGCCTGGGAGGCAGAGCTTACAGCGAGCCAAGATCATGCTACTGCACTCCAGCCTGGGCAATAGAGCAAGACTCCCTCTCGGGGGTGCGGGGGTGGGGTACAAAAGGAACTCATAAGGACATCAGGAAGCTGTTTGCCAGCAGCTTCCAATGCTAGTGCACATATATTCTATCATCCAGCTCTTCCTCTACTGCTCCCAATAGAAATGCACGAATACATCCATCAAAGATATAGAGCCGCCATGCCCAGCAATCCCTTCTTTTTCGTTTGTTTGAGACAGAATCTTGCTCTGTTGCCCAAGCTGGTGTGCAATGGGGCAATCTCGGCTCACTGCAACCTCCACCCCTGGGTTCAAGCGATTCTTCTGCCTCAGCCTCCCCAGTAGCTGGCATTATAGGTACCCACCACCATGCCCAACTGACTTTTTTTTTGTTTTTGTTTTGAGACAGAATCTCACTCTGTCTCCCAGGCTGGAGTGCAGTGGTGCGATCTTGGCTCACTGCAACCTCCGCCTCCTGGGTTCAAGCAATTCTCCTGCCTCAACCTCCTGAGTAGCTGAGATTACAGCACACGCCACCATGCCCAGCTAATATTTTGTATTTTTAGTAGAGACGGGGTTTCATCATGCTGGTCATGGAGGTCTTTAATTCCTGGCCTCAAGTGATCCTCCTGCCTCGACCTCCCAAAGTCCTGGGATTACAGGCGTGAGTCACCACGCCTGGCCAAGCCTCGAAAGTTTTTTTACAATCTTAATGTTGTATCTTGGAGGGCAAGGACTCAGTACCTCTCATTTACTGCCGCATGATTGGCACACAATGGGCCCTCGATAAACGTTTAATGAATGAATGACAATGTCGAAGTACCGTCCTTGGCCTCATTTTCTTTCTGTGGGCATGTTAATGCCTGCCCTGCTCATTTCACAAGATGTTGTGAGGCTGCGGGAACCACAGGATCCGTCCCCCTCGCCCAGTCGTTGGATTTGGAGGCTCTCAGGCCGCGTCAGGTTTTACATTCAGGAAAGGCGGAGCTCCAGTCTTCCCCGGGAACTTGCCGGCTAAGTTCCACGTGTGCGTCCCGCCCATACCTGTCAGCTGATGGGAGGGTCAGGACCGGGCCTTAAGGGGCGTGGCTAGAAGTCACAACGAGGAAGAAGGTGGAGTTTTGAAGGCCACTGACCAATGAGAGCGCAGATCTGTGGGCCGGAAAAGGCGGGGACGCACGCCGGAGACGGTGTTAACACATTTCCATTGGGCCACCTGTCGTCGTCAAGGAAACGCAGCGTCTCCCCCGCCTTGGAGGTGGAGGGGCGGGGCCTCCTGGGAGGCGGGGCTTCCGGGGCCGACTCGGCTGGGACCGGGCGCTTGCCGTCAGCTGACCCGCCGCCATCTTGTCCGCCATTTGCAAGTGGCCCGGAGCGGGATCACGGCACCTGCTGAGCGGGTCGCCGCCTCTGCCGCGGTCCTCGGACCCCGCCGCCGCCCTGGCCTGGGAGCCTGCCCCGCCGCAGCGGCCGGCTGCGCAGCGCTCCGCGGGCGGCAGGCGCGGGCCCCGGGCCCCCTGACGGCGCCCAACCGCGGGCCTCCCGGGGCACAAGCCCGTGGGCCGCCGCGATGGCCCTCAAGATGGTGAAGGGCAGCATCGACCGCATGTTCGACAAGAACCTGCAGGACTTGGTCCGCGGCATCCGCAACCACAAGGAGGACGAGGTGAGCCCGGCGCGCCAAGGGGCGGCCCGGCCTGGTCACCGCCCCGGCCCCGGGCCCGGCCCTGCTCACGGGGCCTGTTCGGTCTGCAGCCCGCCCGGGTTCTTAGTTCGAGGTCCCGCTCTGGCTCCGGCCCTGCCTGCCCCGGGCCTGGGGCGCCGCCCACCTCCTCGGTCCCCCAGCCTCAGTTTATCCCCGAGGGGGCGAAGGTCCTGGGGCCGCCCCTCTCGGGTCCGCGTCTCGGCAGATCCCCGAGGGGAAGCGCTCCTCTAAATGTAACGCTTTGGGCCCCGCCGATGGGTGCCCTTCCCCTGGACCCTCCTTTCCCTCGCGCAGAGGGAGATGCAGCCCGCCTCTCCTTGGCTCGAGTGACCCCTCCCAGGAGACTTGTGAGGTCGCTGGGCAGAGATTCTCCAACCCGAGCGTGTTTCCGAATCACCGATTAAAAATGCAGGGTCCCGGCCGGGCGCGGTGGCTTAAGCCTGTAATCCCAGCACTTTGGGAGGTCGAGGCGGGTGGATCACGAGGTCAAGAGATCGAGACCATCCTGGTCAACATGGCGAAACCCCGTCTCTACTAAAAATACAAAAAATTAGCTGGGCATGGTGGCACGTGCCTGTAATCCCAGCGACTCAGGAGGCTGAGGCAGGAGAATTGCCTGAACCCAGGAGGCGGAGGTTGCGGTGAGCGGAGATCGCGCCATTGCACTCCAGCCTGGGTAACAAGAGCGAAACTCCGTCTCAAAAAAAAAAAAAATGCAGGGTCCCGGGCCCCGCCCCCGGATCCTCCCTGGGAGACAGAGGCCGGGGGTCCTGGGCCGCCGCTGGAGAGACTCCTTCCTCCTGGGTGGTGTAAATGCGCGTCGAAGTCCCTCCCTGGGGCCTGGCTGGGAGCCGGCCGGGGTGGAGGGTGGTGGTGGTGTTGGGGCCTTGCCTCCTGTGCCCCTGTTTCGAGGAAGGCGGGGCTGCTGCTGAGAGGGAGGAGGGACTCTCCATCCTAAGCCCCAGTGAGATAGCAGCCTGGGGGGGGCCTGGAATGGGGAAGCTGACTTCAAGTAGGAACCTGAAAGCCAGGGCGAGGAAATCCTTTTCCAGAAGTAAAATTACAACTACGGGCATCGTTTCCTTCTCGCCCCTCCCTTCCCCCAACCTGTGACCTAGATTGAAGAAGAATGGGCATAGTGGCTACCAGGTGCCTGGCTTCATGGACGGGGCCGGAGCAGCTCTTGGGCAGTGGAAGCCTTAGAACGTCTCCCACCTAAGCGACTGCCTGTCTCCTTTCCTGCTTGGACAGCGAGGCGGGTCTGAAGGAGAGCAGCCGGCCGATACAGCACCAGTCCCACTACCAGAGGCCGTGTGGGGCACGAGGTGCCAGGAGGGCAGGGCCATTAAGAGATTTGCTTGCAGGCAGCAAGTCCCTCAGCCCATGCCCCTCTCCCTGGGAACCTGAGCTCTTGCCGTATGCTTACACCTTCACACTTTTCCACAAGTGGCAATGGCTTTGCCTGCCGCCACCTTAATGAGGTCTGAGTTCTTCTCCACCCCCATTCCCTTCTCTTCGGCCTCCTTGATTGTCAGCATCTCAGAAGCACTCCGTAACTGCTTTGGTTACAATGTGTAACTAACTCGACAATGTTCAGATTCTTCCTGATGCTCAGTCAACAGAGACGGAAGTCCAGCCCAAAGCTGCCTCCTTGTGATGGCTGTGAGGCAGCATTTCCCCCACCCCCCCAAATGGAATCTTGAAAGCATTGCTGATGGGCCTGGTTTTTACTGTGCTGAGCATGGTTCACCAGATTGGAAATGTGACTTGCTTCCTGAGAGGACCTTTTCTGCATGGACAGGATCTCCCAGCGCCCGTCCCAGCCCCCTTTAGCGCATGCCACTGAGCAGCCTGTACTGGGATCCTGAGGACAGGCCAGGGAGTCTGCCCAGTGGACGACCACACCTTTAGTCAGGGGCGTGGTTTTCAGGGAGGTGTGCCTGTCTTCGCTGGGTAGCTTCTGAGCCTGGGTTTCTTCCTTTGGAGTTGGTGTGAGTTGATAGCACTTTCCCCACAAGCATGGGCCCGTTGAAGGGAGTATTGGTGTTGGAAACTTTTTTTGAGACGGAGTCTCCCTCTGTCGCCCAGGCTGGAGTGCAGTGGCACCATCTCGGCTCACAGCAACCTGTGCCTCCCAGGTTGAAGTGATTCTCTTGCCTCAGCCTCCTGAGTAGCTGGGACTCACCAAAACGCCTGGCTAATTTTCTGTATTTTTAGTAGCAATGGGGTTTTACAGTGTTAGCCAGGATGAGCTTGACCTCCTGACCTCGTGATCCTCCGCCCCCCTTTGCCTCCCAAAGTGCTGGGATTACAGGTGTGAGCCACTGTGCCTGGCCCTTTTTTTTTTTTCTGAGACAGTTTTGCTCTTGTTGCCCAGGCTAGAGTGCAGTGGCGTTATTTCACCTCATCGCAACCGCTGCTTTCCAGGTTCAAGGGATTCCTGTCTCAGCCTCCTGAGTAGCTGGGATTACAGGCATGCGCCACCATGCCCGGCTAATTTTGTATTTTTAGTAGAGACAGGGTTTCACCATGTTGCTCAGACTGGTCCCGAACTCCTGATCCTGGGTGATCTGCCCGCCTTGGCCATCCAAAGTGCTGGGATTACAGGTGTGAACCATTGCGACTGGCCAGGAAACATTTTTATAACGGCTCAGAGCTGTCCTTAAAGTCCAGGCTTCCTCAAGGGCCCTACCATTGGCCAGTCGGCGATTTCAGGCAGGACACAGGGACCCTAATTTTCTCACCGGAAGACGATTGCTGTGGCTCCCAGGGTCATGACTCAGGTGTTCACATCTGATTCTGGATGTTCTCTGCAGCGGCGGGAACTCCTGATTGGAGAGCAGCAAATGACTGTTCAGTGACAGTTCTAGTGGCTCCCCCAGCCCCTCCACTCATCCCTGTAGACCGCATGTTGTAGGTTCTTCCCTCCCGCCCACTGCACCCGGAGTGAGGACTGTTGACAGTGTATTTTTTCTGCAGCAGTATAGTTTCCAAAAAAAGTTTCTGTTTCGTAATAGATTTTCCCCTAAAACTTGAGAGTGGCATCATGGAAACAAAGCTTAGCAATGACTCTGAGAGCCTTGTGGAAGGCAGGGCGATTGAGTGGAATCATGAAGTTTGGGAGATCTGCGTCCAGGGGCTCGGGCTACCTTCATGGGATAGCCCCCGGAGAGCCCCTGCGCTGTGTCCTCCTGTGTAAGTGGGGATGACAGTCGCCCCCCTCCTTGCTGAATGATGCTGAGGATGCTGCAGTGAAACATGGTTTCTGGAAGCGCCAGGGTGCTCTAAGTAAGGTTGTCTAGTTCACTTTTCCAGTCCTCAGGCTGTGACCTCTTTGTGGGTTGTAAGTTCAGTTTAATGGGTTATGCTAGGTAAGAAAAAGGAAAAGAAACTAGAAAATAGCAGAGTGCAGGTAGGTGCAGTAATTGTCCTGTCCTGAAACTTTGATTTCTGTGTGTGATACTTGCGTGCACGTGTGAGCTTACTGGGTTACCATGCAAAACCCATTAAGTATTAAGGTGAGTCCAGAAAGCGTGAGAAATCGTGGTGTGCTTGGCGTGTGTGTTGGCCTATTTGAGTTGCCTGCATCCTTAAGAATCAGCAAGGATGATGTTGGCAGGTGGGTGGAAATCCACCTGGGGGTGTCCTCAGCTTCTAAAGCTCAATAGAACTGGGACAAAGCCAAACCACTCTTCCTGTTTCCTTCTCACAAGTCCTTTTCATAGTTTTGGGAACGTTTTCTCCCCTTTTTCTTTTTATTATTATTATTTTTTTCTTTTTTTTTTTTCCCCCAACATGGAGTCTCGCTGTGTCACCCAGGCTAGGGTGCGTTGGTGTGATCTCGGCTTACTGCAGGTTTCACCTCCCGAGTTCAAGCAGTTCTCCCTGCCTCAGCCTCCCGAGCAGACTCCGACTCTCTCTATAATTTGAACTGAATGTGTTTTCTGGTGTTTTTTTTTTTTTTTTTGAGTTGGGGTTTCGCTTTTGTTACCCAGGCTGGAGTGCAACGGCGCGATCTCGGCTAACCGCAACCTCTACCTCCCGGGTTCAGGCAATTCTCCTGCCCCAGCCTCCTGAGTCGCTGGGATTACAGGCACGCGCCACCATGCCCAGCTAATTTTTTTTTTGTATTTTTAGTAGAGACGGGGTTTCACCATGTTGACCAGGATGGTCTCGATCTCTTGACCCCGTGATCCACCCGCCTCGGCCTCCCACAGTGCTGGGATTACAGGCTTGAGCCACCGCGCCCGGCCTCTGGTTTTTTTTAAATGACATCAGTCATTCCCTTACATCAGCGTCTGCGCCTCAGCACTGTGGATGTTGGGGCTGTATCATTCTTTGGGTAGAGCCATTCTGGGCAGGACCCACCCACTTCATGCCAGGAGCTCCTCCAGTCATGCCAATCACAGGTGTCCCCGGACAAAAGTATCTCTTGGAGGTAGAATTGTCCCCAAATTAAAAGCCGCTGACCCTACTTGATGGTAAGAAAATTCTCCCATAATTCCCAAATGCCTCCCGTTGTCCAGGTGCCCTCGACCCCTGTAATCTCGTGGTGGTGGACGAGGATGTGCTTCTAGGTATGCTTCCTCCCCCACCCCTGAGCATCTTTAATTGCGAAATATGCAATGCATAGACCATTGTACAGCTAATTTTTTTTTTTAATAGAGACAGGGTTTCACCACGTTGGCCAGGCTGGTCTTGAACTCCTGACCTCAGGTGATCCGCCTGCCTCGGCCTCCCAAAGTACTGGGATTACAGGCGTGAGTCACTGCGCCCAGCCTTTTTTTTTTTTGAGATGAGGTCTCACTCTCGCCCAGGCTGGAGTGCAGTGGCACAGTCTTGGCTCACTACAACCTCTGCTTCCTCCTGGGTTCAAGTGATTCTCCTGCTTCAGCCTCCTAAGTAGCTGGGATTATAGGTGCCTGCCAGCACGCCCAGCTGATTTTTGTATTTTTAGTAGGGAAAGGATTTCACCATGTTGGCCAGGCTGGTCTCGAACTTCTGATCTTGAGTGATCCACCCCCCTTGGCCTCCCAAAGTGCTGGGATTACACCTGGCCTGTACAGCTAATTATGATAATGATTCTGACTTCTGTGAGTTTAATTTCCTTGACTTGCTTGTTCTTTTCTTTTTTTTTGAGACGGAGCCTAGCTCTATCGCCCAGGCTGGAGTGCAGTGGTGCGATCTCGGCTCACTGCAAACTCCATCTCCTGGGTTAAGCGATTCTCCTGCCTCAGCCTCCTGAGTACCTGGGATTACAGGTGCGCACCACCACGTCTAGCTAGTTTTTGTATTTTTAGTAGAGATGGGTTTCACCATGTTGGGCAGGATGGTCTCGAAGTCCTTACCTTGTGATGTGCCTGCCTTGGCCTCCCAAAGTGCTGGGATTACAGGAGTGAGCCACTGGCCTGGCCTTGCTTGTAGTTTTGTATCACTTAAGTTTGTGTCCCTGAACCATAGGTGTAATTGCCTGAGTTGTGTGTGCTTTGCTGCCCAGCATGGTGGGGAGCTGTCCTTGGTCCTTGCCCTGGGTGACTGTGCTGTTTACACACAGCTTCCGTACATGGTCTCTGGTCGGTGGACATATGGGTTGTTTCCATGTGGGGTTGTTTTATGAATGGTCTTTTTTTTTTTTTTTTTTTTGAGACAGAGTCTTGTTCTGTCGCCAGGCACCAAGCTGGAGTGCAGTGGCGTACTCTCAGCTGACTGCAACCTCCGCCTCCCGGGTTCAAGCAATTCTGCCTCAGCCTCCTGAGTAGCTGGGACTACAGACACGAGCCACCATGTCCAGCAAATTTTTTTATTTTTTTTTAGTAGAGACAGGGTTTCACCATGTAGGTCAGGATGGTCTTGATCTCTTGACCTCGTGATCCGCCCACCTCAGCCTCCCAAAGTGCTGGGATTACAGGCGTGAACCATTGTGCCCGGCCTATGAATGGTCTTAAGCCGTGGAGGCGTGAGGTCTGCCCAGCCCCCAGGACAGTGCCTGCTGCCTGCAGAGCCGTTCCCCACTCCCGCTCCCAGCAGCAACTATGAAAGCCGAAGAAGCCTTGCCTCCCGCAGCCGGTCAGCAGGGCTGGGGTGTGCAGGGGGTGCTGCTGTAGTGTCAGCTGCCCTCCTTGTGTGTGTGGTTCACTCGTTGATGGGCAGTTAGCTGTTTTCATTCTTCTGAACCTCTCTCTCTAGGGCTTGGGCCTCTTTGTCTGTTTTACTCCTTTTCAGGGGTTTTCGAAAGGCAGCCTCTGGGCAGAAGGCTTGGTACGTGTGGGTGGAAGTGGCTTCAAGGCCAAGGCATCTGGGTCCGGGAGGGGCATGTGTGTGTGTGGGTGAGCTCTGCCCTTGTAACTGGCTTCTGGGTGATGCTCACTTGCGTCTTGCCTTGGAGAGCCGGAAAGACCAGAGGGCAGGGGTGGCGGCTCTAGACCTGGGTGTGCTCTGGCCCCTCCTTGACACTGTGGACATTGGGGCTGGATTGTTCTTGGGATGGGGGTGTGTGGGTCACTATAGGGAGCTGAGCAGTGTCCATGGCCTTCACCCACCCCATGCCTGGATTTCCCCCGGCCGTGGCAACCACCAGTGCTGCAGACATCCCCCAGTGTCACCCGGAGGGGCAGAGTCACCTGCTGGGAAACACAGCCCTGGGAGCTCCTGGATCTCTGGTGGCAGACTTGTACACATGGCAGTGAGACAGGCGGAAGGGCATCCGCTCTGTGGCCGCTCTGTGCTACGTGGTCCCTGATGCCCCTGCTAATCTGTGTCCAGGGCCTGAGGACCCTCCTCTGCGCTGCCCTGGCCTCCCGCCCTCAGAGAGCTGCGGTCCAGGTGGAGCCTCACGTCCTTCCTGGCCCCGTCCTGTGATGTGCTGAGCCAAGGTGATTCCTTTCTTTAAACAGTTGTATTGCGATGTAATTTACATGCCATAAAATCTGCCTGTTCTAGGCATGAAATTCAGTAGATTTCAGTGTCTTTACGTATGTACAGTGATACAGCATGGTGTAAACTTTGGAACAAAGAAACCTCATGCCCTGGCAACCACTGACCTGCTGTCTCTGTGGATTTGAGGTGGAAGCGTTTTTGTTTGTTTTTTGAGACACAGTCTCCCTCTGTCACCCAGGCTGGAGTGCAGTGACACGATCTTTGCTCACTGCAGCCTCTGCCTCCCAGGTTCAAGAGATTCCCCATCCTCAGCCTCTCGAGTAGCTGGGATTACAGGCGCCTGCCACCACACTTGGCTAAATTCTGTATTTTTAGTAGAAACAGGGTTTCAGCACATTGGCCAGGCTGGTCTCCAACTTGTGACCTCAGGTGATCCTCCCCGCTCTGCCTCCCAAAGTGCTGGGATTACGGGCATGAGCTACTCTGCCCGGCCTTGAGTCAGAGGGTTTTAATGGTGACCGTGCCACCCCACAGACATTATCCAGGCTGAGCCGAGGGGCCTCGAGTTGCAGGACTGAGCTCAGAGATGGGGGGCTCGGTCTAGTCCTAGACAGGGCTGTTTCTGGCCTCTGCCCTGTGTGTTTGTTGTCAGTGTGTCGCCTGGCCTCAGTCGTGGGAGTGGAGGTAGGTCTGGGTGTGGGGGCCTCGGCTGGATGCTGCCTCAGGGTCTCTGTGTCTGCTCTGCTCCTGGGTGCAGAGGGCGTTGAGCCTGTCCACAGGAGGATAAACCAGGCAGAGTCCTGTGGAAAAGCAGCAGCGTGCTCCGT
Organism: Cebus imitator; assembly: GCF_001604975.1. Lineage (NCBI taxonomy): Eukaryota > Metazoa > Chordata > Mammalia > Primates > Cebidae > Cebus > Cebus imitator. The sequence goes on from NW_016107839.1 coordinate 9,708, forward strand.
GGTGGAGCTCTTTTCCTGTTGGCGTGGACTCTCCTGCTTCTGGGGCTCAGTGGCTTTTCTTTCTGAATTGGAAGTGATGGTGATCATGGATGGTAACTGTTACCCTGGCAGGGTGGAGCCCTTTGCTGGCGCGCCTTCTTCCCTGCCCCGCTTACTGTCAGGACTTGAATTCTTCCAGTCTGAGACACTCGAATGCCATGGGAACGATGGTTCAGATCCGTCGCCAGGACGTTGTGCACACAGTCGGCTCTGCCGGCTTTGCTACATAGCAGAACGGCTCTAGGCCCTAAGGCCAGAAGTAGGTGCTGTAAAACCTTTTCATCGGCACTCGGCGCAGAGACGGGGTCCAGCTCAAAGCTATGAGCTGTGCTGGCTTAGAGGCAGCACTTTTTTTCTTTCCTGAAACGGAGTCTTGCTGTGTCACCCATGCTGGAGTGCAGTGGTGCGATCACTGCTCACTGCAGTCTTGGCTACCTGGGCCTGAGCAATCCTCTTACCTCCGCCTTCCAAGTAGCTGGGACTACCCGGTGTGCCACCACACCCGGCTAACTTTTTATTTTTTATTTTTTTGAGTGGGTCTCAAAAATCCCATCTTTACAAAAAAACATACCAAAATTAGCCAGGCATGGTGGTGTGTGCTTGTAGTCCCAGCTACGTGGAAGGCTAAGGCAGGAGAATCACTTCAACCTGGGAGGCAGAGTTTGCAGTGAGCCCGAGATCGCACCACTACACTCCAACCTGGGTGACAGAGTGAGA
>NW_016107839.1:10573-13439 GCF_001604975.1 Cebus imitator
AGGCGCTGTGGCTCACTCCTGTAATCCCAGCACTTTGAGAGGCAGAGGCAGCAGGCAGACCAGGAGATCAGGAGTTCAAGACCAGCCTGGCCAACATGGTGAAACCCTGTTTCTACTAAAAATACAAAAATTAGCTGGCCTTGGTGGTGTGTGCCTGTAGTTCCAGCTACTTGAGAGGCGGAGGTAAGAGGATTGCTCAGGCCCAGGTAGCCGAGACTACAGTGAGCAGTGATTGCACCACTGCCCGTTAGCCTGTGCAACAGAGGAAACCTCTGTCTTTGATGAAAGAAAAGAAAACGAAACAAAAGAAGAAAAAGTACTCCAGGGAGTTCTCCTGTGTATCCTGGGTTTAAATGGCCTGTCTTACTGTAGCGCTGGGGAGTTAGTGTAAAGGAAATACGCATCCTGTGTTCTAAATTACGTTCCAGAAGAATTAAATAGAGGTTATGTTGAAACCAGCATCAGCGCTTTCGTATTTCATTTGCTCTGTGGTGAAGTGTGAATTTTGTGTGGCACTAGCTGAGGTGTCTGACAAATCTTACCATGCTGCTCCAATTTCTGTTTATTTCTGTAGAAAGTGCCAGTGATGTATAGTCACATTATACTTTAAAATAATTTAAATCTATGTTTATAATCTTCTGTAAATCATGTTTCCATATCCCGACTAATAAATTTTTCTTTCTTCAGGGTGGGTGTGGTGGTTCGCACCTGTAATCCCAGCACTTTGGGAGGCCGAGGCAGGCAGATCACCTGAGGTCAGCAGCTTGAGACTAGCCTGCCCAACATGGGAAAATCCCGTCTGTACTAAAAATACAAGAATTAGTTGGGTGTGGTGCACCTGTAATCCCAGCTACTCTGGAGGCCGAGGCAGGAGAATCGCTTGAACCTGGGAGGTGAATGTTGCAGTGAGTTGAGATCACGCCATTGTTCTCTAGCCTGGGTGACAGAGTGAGACTGCCGCAAAAAAAGGTTTTTCCTTCTTTTTTCTTGTGAAAGGAGAAGAAATATTCACTTCAGTTAGCCACGTTCTGTGGAAATAAAAGTTAGTTTATTTATTTTAATTAATTTTTTGAGACTGAGCACCATCTCCGCTCACTGCAACCTCCACCTCCCAGGTTCAAGCGATTCTCTTGCCTCAGCCTCCCGAGTAGCAGGGATTACAGGTGTGTGCCACCATGCCCAGCTAAATTTTGTATTTTTAGTAGAGACGGGGTTTCACCATGTTGGCCAGCATGGTCTCATTCTCTTGACCTCGAGATCTGCCTGCGTCGGCCTCCCGAAGTTGCTGGGATTACAGGCGTGAGCCACCACTCCCAGCCTATTTATCTATCGAGACAGAGTCTAGCTCTGTTGCTCTGTTGCCCAGGCTGGTGTGAAGTGGCGCCATCTCGGTTCTGCATCCTCCACCTCCTGGGTTCAAGTAATTGCTCCTACCTCAGCCTCCTGAGTATAGAGTTATAGGTTAGCACCACTGTGCCCGGCTAACTTTTGTAGTTTTAGTAGAGAGGGGTTTCACTGTCATGGCCAGGCTGGTCTCAAACTCCTGACCTTGTGATTCACCCACCTCAGCCTCCAAAAGTGCTGGGATTACAGGTGTGAGTAACCGTTGTGCCCAGTCGATCTTTCTTTCCCTCCCTCCCTTCCTTCCTTCCTTCCTGTCTTTCTTTCTTGTGTGTGTGTGTCTGTCTGTCTTTCAGTCTTTCTTTCTTTCTCTTTTTCTCCTTTTTTGAGATAGAGTCTTGTTCTGTTGCCCAGGCTGGAGTACAGTGGCATGAACTCTGCTCACTGCAACCTCCTCCACCTCCTGGGTTTAAGCACTTCTTTGCCTCAGCCTCACAAGTAGCTGGGATTACAGGCGCCTGCCACTACACTCGGCTAATTTTTTGTATTTTTAGTACAGATGGGTTTTCACCATGTTGGCCATGCTGGTCTTGAACTCCTGACCTCATGATCTACCTGCCTTTCCCTCCCAAAGTATTGGGATTACGGGCGTGAGCAACTGCGCCCTGTCTGTTTGAGACAGGGTCGTCTCACTCCATCATCCAAGCTGGAGTACAGCAGCATGATCTTGGCTGTCTAATGATCCTCGACCTCCTGGGCTGAAGGGCTTCTCCCACCTCAGTCTCCTGAGTAGCTGGGACTGCAGGCATGCACCACCACACCTGGCTAATTTTTGTATTTTTTGTAGAGACTGGGTCTCGCTGTGTTGCCCAGGCTGGTCTCAAACTCCTCGGCTCAAGCGATCCTCCCTCCTTGGCCTCCCACAGTGCTGGGATTGCACGCAGGAGCCCCCACACCTGGTGAGTGTTTATTTCTTTCGGCTTCAGCTGTGTTGCTCTGGGCTGCCCGTGCTGGGTACAGTGACTGAGCTCCCTTTAAGAAGAGCCACAAAACCAGACATGGCAGGGCACCGTCGCACGAATGTAATCCCTGCACTTTGGGAGGCTGAGGCGGGCGGATCATGAGGTTAAGACTTTGGGACCAGGCCGGGCGTGGTGGCTCACGCCTATAATCCCAGCATTTTGGGAGGCCGAGGCGGGTGGATCGCGAGGTCAAGAGGCCGAGACCATCTGGTCAACGTGGTGAAACCCCGTCTCTACTAAAAATACAAAAATTAGCTGGGCATGGTGGCGCATGCCTGTAGTCCCAGCTACTCGGGAGGCTAAGGCAGGAGAATTGCTTGAACCCAGGAGGCGGAGGTTTCGGTGAGCCAAGATCGCGCCATTGCACTCCAGCCTGGGTAACAAGAGTGAAACTCCGTCTCTAAAAAAAAAGAAAAAAACGGCCGGGCGCGGTGGCTCAAGCCTGTAATCCCAGCACTTTGGGAGGCCGAGGCGGGTGGATCACGAGGTCAAGAGATCAAGAC
>NW_016107839.1:13784-16374 GCF_001604975.1 Cebus imitator
AAAAAAAAAAAAAAAAAAAGAAAAAAAAAAAGACGTTGGGACCATCCTTGCCAACATGGTGAAACACTGTCTTTACTAAAAATAGAAAAATTAGCCTGGTGTGGTGATGGGTGCCTGTAATCCCAGCTAGTCTGGAGGCTGAGGCAGAAGAATCACTTGAACCTAGGAGGCAGAGGTTGTAGTGAGCTGAGATCACGCCACTGCACTCCAGCCTGACAACAGAGCAAGACTTCGTCTCAAAAAACCACAGGCCAGGTGAAGTGGCTCACTCCTGTAATCCGAGCACTTTGGGAGACTGAGGTGGGTGGATCAGGAGATTGGGACCATCCTGGCTAATGTAGTGAAACCCAGTCTCTACTAAAAATACAGAAATTAGCTGGGGTGGTGGTGCACACCTGTAATCCCAGCTACTCGGGAGGCTGAGGCAGGGGAGTCTCTTGAACCGGGGAGGCGGAGGTTGCAGTCAGCCCAGATTGTGCCACTGCACTCCAGCCTGGTGACCAAGTGAGACTCCGTCTCAAAAAAACAAAAATAGAAAATAACAAACAAAAAAAAAAACCCAGACATTTTCCAGAGCTGTTGCTTGTCTTGTTCTCTGGTGCCTTCTGGTAGTGTTTTTAAAAGACGTTGGTGTGCCGGGCGCGGTGGCTCACGCCTGTAATCCCAGCACTTTGGGAGGCAGAGGCGGGTGGATTACGAGGTCAAGAGATTGAGACCATCCTGGTCAACATGGTGAAACCCCATCTCTGCTAAAAATACAAAACATTAGCTGGGCACGGTGGCGTGTGCCTGTAATCCCAGCAACTCAGGAGGCTGAGGCAGGAGAACTGCCTGAACCCAGGAGGCGGAGGTTGCGGTGAGCTTAGATCGAGCCACTGCACTCCAGCCTGGGTCACAGAGTGAGATCCTGTTTCAAAAAAAAAAAAAAAAATAGCAAGCAACTGACTGGGGCAGAGCCACTGCATTTTGTAATTCATTCATCAGCACCCGTGGGGTAAGCGTGTGGGCTGCCCTTATTCCAAGCCACTGTAAATGCTGCTGCCGTGAGCTTCATGCGCTTGTTTTTGTTTGGACACCTGTTTTCCATCCCCTTGGGTGCACGCCCAGCAGCGGAATTGCCGGGTCAGGCAGTGGCTCCACGTGGAACCTTGGAGGAGCCCCAGGCTGGTTTCCCGGGCAGCTGTGCCATCTGCCGTCCCCCTTGCCCTGCATGAGGTCTGACCTCTGCACGCCTGTGATTGCCTTTTTGTTCTTTCCCTTTTAAATCATGAACAGTCCTGACCCTTTGAGCAGTAGGAGTGGGTCATCCTTGCTCCGGGGATGGGAGCACAGTCCTGGAGCGGGGTTTAGTAATTTGAAGCCTGCAGGAGGATCCTGTGACACTCGTTCTGCTACACAGCATTGGATCGTAAAACATTCAGCAAAACATTCTATGTCCCTGTCCCCTCCCCCCTGCCACTCCCCCACAGCTGTGGCTCCTTCCTTGGGCCTGGTGCTGCTGGCAGCCGAGCTTGGGGTGTGGTCCTGGGTGACACGTGAGTGGCGGTTACTGCTCTGGCTGCTTTGAAGCCAGCTACGGTGGGGCTGGGGACTGAAGTGTGGTGGGGTGGGCTTGCCAAGCCGGAGGAACATCACACCCCGACATCGGGGGCCAGCAGGACGGGGCTTGGGCAGCTGTCACTCCTGGGCCCATTGTCGGATGATGGAGAGGGACTCCGGTGCGTCAGGAGGGCTTGTCATGGGGCCCTCGTCGTCCACTGATGGCGTCGCTCCAAGCCTGTGCTGCTCCCTAGGTCCTGGCAGACGGGGTGGGTTCTCTCTCGGGCCAGCGTGCCGTCCACCCGGCTTGGCTCTGGTGCTGTGTGGGGCACCTCATGCGTGCCACTCCCCTGGGAACGTCGTCTGCTGTTCTGGACCTTGTGCCTGAGTCCCTGTGGGTCAGAACCCTTCTTGATAGTGTTCTGGAGACAAACACAGTTAGTGAGCAGGCCAGGGGGAATCCAGACACATCCGCCAAAACCTGAGCGCGCTGTTCACAGCAGCAAGAGACACTGGCTGAAGGCCGGAAGGCTCCACACATTCGTCCACTGAGGAGGCAGACAGTGGGGCATGTGTAGCGGAATGCTGTGTGCCACCACCACTGCGGAGTTCCAGAACATTTCTCAGCCTAGAAAGAAACCAAACCCTCCGTGTCTCCTCCCCCAACCTTGGGCACCCTCGAATCCCCTTCCTGTCTCTGGATTGGCCTGATCTGGACATTTCATATACATGAATCATGTAGTATGGTCTCTTAGGTCTTTTTTTTTTCTTTAAGACAAAGTCTGGCTCTGCTGCCCAGGCTGGACTGCAGTGGTGGGATATCGGCTCACTGCAACTTCTGCCTCCTGGGCCTAAGCAATTCTTCTGTCTCAGCCTCCTGAGTAGCTGGGATTATAGGTGCCTGCCACCACACCCAGCTAATTTTGTTATATTTCTGGTCGAGACCGGGTTTCACCGTGTTGGCCAGGATGGTCTCAAACTCCTGACCTCAAGTGATCTGCCCACCTTGGCCTCCCAAAATGCCTGAGGCCAGCCTTTTTTTTTTTTTTTT
>NW_016107839.1:17594-26540 GCF_001604975.1 Cebus imitator
ACATGTGGCCAGGCTGGTCTCATACTCCTGACCTTGTGATCTGCCTGCCTCAGCCTCCCAAAGTGCTGGGATTACAGGCATGAGCCACCGCACCCAGCTTGAAATCATTATTCGTAACCATCTTAGCTGGACGTTTGTAAATTTTGCGTTTATCCCCCACTTCAGGCAAAATACATCTCCCAATGCATCGATGAGATCAAGCAGGAGCTGAAGCAGGACAACATCGCGGTGAAGGCGAACGCGGTCTGCAAGCTGACCTACGTGAGTGCCTCTGGGGGGCCTGTGCCCAGCACTTGGGCTGCTTCTCGGCTCAGTGCATGTCCACCTGTTTGTCAGCCTGTCTGCACCGTCAGTCATTGGTACCACCTGCTGTCGGCCAGCCACTCAGGGCCAGCCCAGAGTCCTGGAGTGGCGAGCCATTATTATCATGTAGGTGGCAAATGGGCCAGAAGGGGACAACCTACAGGCCTTGGTGGTGGCCCTAAGGAAGCTCCATGGGGTCCTCTTCTGGATGGGGTTCACTAGGGAAGCCCCTCACCTGCAGACAGCTCCTGCTACAGGCTGGACCTGGATGCCTGGTGGGCAGAGGTGCGGCCATGGACCTTCCTGGGCTGGCTCCCCTCCTGGCTGCAGTTCCAGGTCTGTGTGAGCTGGAGGACAGGCACTCTGCGCTCTGGCCTGTTTCCTCCTGGGAGATAGGGAGACGAAGGGCTCGTCCAGGGTCCCCGAGGCTGCTGTTCGTCTGGTTTATCTATTTCAAGGAGCCGATTCACCAGGAGCTGCTACGGGAATTTAACCAGTATCTGTAAGCACCAGCTATCCAACTGCAGACATTTAGCCTATTTTTAGTGCTTGTCACTAACCTGTCATGTGTCAGAAGAAATTCCAGGCCCCAGGAGAATGTATTGGGTTGTCTGTTGACAGGGAGTGAGTCTGTTCCGTGTGCTGGGAGGGAGCGTCTGAGGCCAGGGCTGATACCCTTTGTCTCCGCTTGCCTTGCAAGCGCCATTTTCTGTGTGTCCCGTAACAGTTACAGATGCTGGGGTATGACATCAGCTGGGCCGCCTTCAATATCATAGAAGTCATGAGCGCCTCCAAGTTCACCTTCAAGGTGAGGTTCTGGGACGGCCAGGCTGGCGGGGCGGGAACGATCACAGGCATGAGCCGCTGCGCCCGGCCAGTGTTTATGATTTATTTATTTATTTTGAGACAAGAGTCTTGCTCTGTTACCCCAGGTGGATTCAGTGGCCTATAATCCTAGCACTTTGGGAGGCTGAGGCAGGTGGGTCACTTGAGATCAGGAGTTTGAGACCAGTCTGGCCAACATGTGAAACCCTCATCTTTACTAAAAATAACAAAATTTAGGGCCTGGCACAGTGGTATTCACCTGTAGTTCCAGCTACTTGGGAAGTTAAGACAGGAGAATTGCCTAAACCTGGGAGATGGAGGTTGCAGTGAGTCGAGATTGCGCCACTGCACTCCAGCCTGGGCAACAGAGCCAGACGTTGTCTCCCAGCGGGAGAAAAAAAAAACAACCCACATATTCCAAACTCTGAGGATTCCTCGTGGAATTTTGAGGAAACCTGGGTTTCTTCAAATGCTGGCTGGTTCCCACTTGCCAGCGGTCCCATGTCCAGGCTGTGGGCGTTGCTGCTGGGCTGGGCATTGCCTGCTGTGGATGCTGTGGAGCAGAGCCGGGAGCTCCTGGAGGCTGCGGTTGCCGGGCTCTGATTCACTTGTCTGTGCTCTCCTAGAGAATCGGCTACCTCGCTGCTTCCCAGAGCTTTCACGAAGGCACCGACGTCATCATGCTAACCACCAATCAGATCCGTAAGGTAGGTGTCCCTGGGCCGAGGCCACTCCTTGCTAGTACAGCGCTGTCCGATGCCAGAGCGTCTAGTCTCCACACTGGTCTTCCTGTGGGCGGCAGGCGCCTTTGGCCTGAGGGTCATCAGCGCGAATATGTCTGTGGGTCCTTGAGTGCCAGCGCGGCGCGCGGCTTCGGCAGCCACAGTGTTCCCAGCAGACACGGAGAGGCGCCTCCGCGGGTCTGAGCCTCACTCCCTGGTGGGCTTGTGAGGCAGAGGGACGCTGAGCTGTGCAGCACGCCCCTCCCTCACTCACCACCTGGAGGGGCCGGCGGATGGGGCTCCGGGGTCCGCTGGGGGCTTGCCTCTGTGGTCGCCCCTTTCTTCCCTTCTCCCCTCATGGTAACGCCTGCTGTGGCTGTGGGCACTTTGCTGCCCATGTAGGGAGCATCCCGCTCCCAGATTCTTTTGAGTCTCATGAGGTGCATTTTTCAGCTCCATGTCCATGTAGCATTTTGAAATGGTCGTGGAGGCCATTGGGCGGTAAACATCCTCTTTGGCCCCTGAGCTCTGAGCACCTTTGGTTTCCCCCTCTCAGAGGAGTTGGGGTGTTGGAGAATCAGGCCCACTCTTCTTGTAGGTAGCTGGCTCCCTTCTGGCCCCAGACCACACCTCAGAGGCCACAGCCCCAGCTCACCAGTGTCCGTGTGTGAGGGCTGGACCCTGTGGCCGTTGTCGACCCCACAGGGTGACCTGGAGATCTGGGTTGGGGGCCGCAGCACGCCGAGGGAGAGGTGTGGGGGCGCTGGCTGTGTACTGATGCCCAGCACAGTGTGGTGCCAGTCCTAATACTGTCGGCTCTGCCGGGCTCGTTGTGGGCAACGTTTTGGAGCCGGGCGTCCTGCGTGGGGCACAGGCGACATGCGCTCTAGATGCTGTGGGGCTCTCAGGTCGTGGCCATGAGGGAGGGTGGCTGAAGTGCCTTGCAGGAGGGGTGGGTGGGAGTCTGGCCTACTGGGAGGAGGATGGGATGGGGTTGCAGGTGGTAACTGGGAGGGAAGCAGGAGGGAGGGGGCTCCGGCCACCCTGGACACCGAGGTGGCACTACCCAGGGAGTAGGGTCACATCTCCGGCCCAGCTTTGTGTCTCCTGCTGATGGGCTTGGCCCAGCGGGTCCCTGCGTGAGCACCTCACTTGGGACTTAGACCACTGCTGTCTTGCCAGGTGCTCTGGGCTGTTAGACTGCGTGTGTCGGGCGCGGCTGTGACCTGGGCCTGCCTGCTTCTGCACACACGCGTATCTGCTGGTGCCTGCACTGGCCTGGGCTCGGACACGGGTGGTGCCTGTGGGGCCCCGGCACCGCCAGTTAGCACCTGCTTCCTTCACGTGAGATCATACGCCCCAGATGTTTGCGGTCTACCGCGTCATTTTGGTTTTTTTATTTATATATTTTTGAGATGGAGTCTACTTCTGTCACTCTGGAGTGCAGTGTGATCTCGGCTCACTGTACCCTCTGCCTCCTGGGTTCAGCTGATTCCCCTGTCTCAGCCTCCCGAGTCTGGGATCACAGGTGCCCACTACCACACCAGGCTAATTTTTGTATTTTTTGTAGAGAGAGGTTTTCGCCTAGTTGGTCAGACTGGTCTTGAACTCCTGACCTCAAGTGATCTGCCCGCCTTGGCTTCCCAAAGTGCTGAGATTATAGGCGTGAGCCACCACGCCCAGCCTCATTTTGTTTTTTAATAAAAATTTATTTTCTTCCTTTTTTTTTTTTGAGGCAGGGTTTTGCTGTGTCACCCAGGCTGGAGAACAGTGGTGGCATCACAGCTCACTGCAGCCTCAGCCTCCTAGACTCAAGCTATCTTCCCACCTCAGCCTCCTGAGTAGCTGGGACTACAGGTGTGCACCATCATGCCTGGCTAATTTTTTGTCATTTTTTTGTAGAGGGGGATGCGGGGGGTTCACTATATTACCCAGGCTGGTCTTGAACCCTTGGGCTCAAGTGATCCTTGTGCTTTGGCCTCCCAAAGTGGTAGGATTACAGGTGTGAGCCACCGCTCCCGGCTCACTGTGTCATTGTAAAAGAACCTGTGACTCCTGAAGCATCTGCCGTGGGGCCTGCCCGGCAGGGGCCCTTCCAGGGCTGGCGCCCCTGGCTGCGTCATGATGACCTGAACCTTCTCCTGACTGACCTTCATTTCCAAGGCGTCCATGGCAGCTTCCCAGGCACGTCTGCTGCTCCCCTCTACCCTTTGGCACATTGCGCTCGATTAGAAGTCAAGCCATGGACCGGTCACGGTGGCTCAAGCTGTAATCCCAGAACTTTGGGAGGCTGAGTGGGCGGATCACAAGGTCAGGAGTTCCAGACCAGCCTCGCCAACGTGGTGAAATGCCATCTCTCCTAAAAAAAATATAGAAAAATGAGCTGGGCATGGTGGCATGTGCCTATAGTCCCAGCTACTCAGGTGGCTGAGGCAGGAGAACTGCCTGAACCTGGGAGGTGGAGGTTGCAGTGAGCTGAGATCATGCCACTGCACTCCAGCCGAGGCGACAGAGCGAGACTCCATCTCAAAAAAAAAAAAAAGCTGGCCTTGTCGTATTTTGACCGCAAAACGTTAACCCTGAAAACAGATCTCTGTAGATACATATAAATATGACAGGTTCCAGGAGGAGCCAAGAAACTTGGCCAATTCTCACGTGCAGAGCGTTTCAGCCTGTGCCCCAGACCTCACTGTTCCCAGCCGCGCCCACCCAGAAGGAAGCAAGAAACTCGGCCGGTTCCCACGAGCAGAGCGTTTCATCCTGTGCCCTAGACCTCAGTCCGCAGCTGCACCCGTCCTGGCTCCTCTGTTGGTGACAGAGTCTCCCACGGGCTGTGAATTGTTCCTCCTTGTCCGAGTTCAGCTCCAGACCCTTCTGTGGCAGGGGTGCTGACGCATAGCTGCACCTCAAGGGGACGTGCCGAGTCCTGGGGTGTTCTGGGAGGATTGCACTCCTGCTTCTCCGAGAGACGTGCCGCCCAGGGCATCCTGCCCACGGCGCCTTTCTCACTTTCCAGGACCTGAGCAGCCCCAGCCAGTATGACACGGGCGTTGCACTGACGGGTCTGTCCTGCTTTGTCACTCCAGACCTTGCCAGAGACCTGGCAAATGACATCATGACGCTGGTGAGTTGGTGAGCGAGCCCACCACCCCTGCGTCTCTGCTGGGGGAGAAACTCGGTCAGTGGCACACCAGGGAAGCCTGGCCACGTGGAAACATGCCGGGGTTCCCGGTGCTTGTCCCGCCTAAGATGGGAAGCAAATCACTGTCACCTGTTGGGGCAGGTCTTGGGCTGCCTCTATTCCTGTTTCTGAGTTCGTTTTTAAAATCGTCCTGCTGAGAGGAGGAACAGGATCTCCCTAATGGGCCAGGCTGCGCTGGGGATGTTTGCCCGAGGCCTGACGGTGGTTTCTGTGTGAACTGCCAGCCGGCTTCTGTGTGGTCCTCTTTTCTCCATCCCTGACCACAGCCAGGCTCCTCCATCCCTGACCACAGCCAGGCTCCTCCCTGCCGCTCCATTTGCCAAAGGCTAATTAACCCCCAGGCTGTGACAGTCCAAAACCTGGGAAGCCCCTGGAAAGTCTGGCCTCCGAAGCATCTGTTTCGTGCCTGACTTATCTCCGGCTTATCAGGGGATGTTTGTTCCCATTCGTTTAAAAAACAGCAGCCAGATTAACAGTGTGGTGGGGGTGCTGTCCTGCGTGGCTGCCTGTCTGTATCTAGATGGTGGCTGTTCATCTTGGAGATGGTCAGCACAGCCTGCTCAGCTTCTAGACCAGGGGTCAGCAGGCGGCAGCACAGAGGCGCCGCTGGGCCTTCCCTCCACCTGTTGTGTCATCTCCAGTGGCCTCAGCTGTGAAGGGCAGAGCCTCATGGTCACAACAGAGGCCGTCTGGCCAGTGAAGCTGCAAACACTGGCTGCTGGCCTTCACAGAGTGCTGGCCCCTCTAGATTAAAGCAGTGGGGAGCCCATGAGAAGGAGGGTGTCATTGCCCCGTCATGGGATGGCTCTGCCAGGACCAGGCAGTTGGAAGTGGCTCCCGGGCCTGATAGATGGGAGGGCTCCCACCAGGGGACTGAGCAGCTGCAGGGCACAGCCGTGGGGAGTGGGGCTGTAGGCTGTTCCCAGCACACCCGGGTTCCCTGGTGACTTTCCTCTCCAGCCTTCCTCCTTCCTCTGTGGGATCCAGGACCCTGGGGCAGGAAGGCCACAAGGGAGGAGAGCTTGGTCTGGAGGGCAGGCCTGAGGCAGGGCACAGGAAGGCCAGCCTCCATGCCACCTGGGCCATGCTGTGTGACTCCTGAAGCTGATGTGCAGCCACAGACTTGGGCTGGAGGAGCATCTCCTCCCTGTGGAGGAGGGGCGGCGTGGCAGGGGCATGAGCAGGGGTGAGTGAGGAAGGCTTCGCACAGGCTGAAGCTTGCTGTCCCACAGATGTCGCACACCAAGCCCTACATCAGGAAGAAGGCTGTGCTGATCATGTACAAGGTCTTCCTGAAGTACCCCGAGTCGCTGCGCCCCGCCTTCCCCCGGCTGAAGGAGAAGCTGGAGGACCCCGACCCTGGTTCGTGGATTTGAGTTAAGCCTCAGGGTTGGGGCGGGTCTCGGCCCATGCTCTGGGAAGATGTGGTGGTGTGTTTCGGGGGGTGCTCTTGTGGGGGGGGTTGGAGGCCTCTGTCTGGGACCCTGCGGATCATGCCGGCTGGAGGTGGCCGGGACTTTCCACGCTGGGGCAGCCATGAGGGAGGTGTTGGGGGGCTCAGCATGGTGGGTTCTTCCCGGGTCGGCGGGGAGAGTAAGATCCAGTGTGGCAGCTGGCGGTGAGCCTAGTGTGTCTCTGAGCAGAGTCGGGGATGAGGTAGCAGAGGTGTCTCCCTCACCCCCTTATAGGACCAGTGCTTCCAGGGGGCGCCTTCTGCAGGGCAGGGGACGGTCCAGACAATGTGTCCCTCAGAGGAGCCTCCACCTCACATGGCTGTTGTGCGTTTGTGGAGTGGTGACTGCGGGACACTGCTCAGATTGTGTGACTGAGTTTCCCTGGGCCACGTGTGTGAAGCCTCTGGCACATGGCAGGTGTGGGTCTCTGGACCCCAAAGCCAGCCCACAGGAATCCGCGGCCCTGCGTGCGGGAGGGGAGACCCCAGCCCTGAGCACGGGACCCCATGAGCGAGCTTCTCCCTGGAGTGCTGGGCACGGTTGCAGTAGGAAGGCTCCCTGGGCCCCAGTGGTGGGGCAGCTGCTTCTGGAGCCCCTCATGCTGAAACCCCCAATCAGAGGACCGCCGTTGGGCTGTCTGGAGCACAGTGAGGCCCGCGCGCACTTGTATCTGGCAACAGTGCTGAACAACGCTTTCTCAGCGCCAGGAGCTGGCTTCTGTGGCCTGTTCCCTGGAGGCTTAGGCCTGTGGCTGCTATCCTTGTCACCAGGAGGAGGTGGCAGAGCCAGGGTCATGTTCGGTGGGAGCTGCTGCAGGCTCCAGAACTTGCTGGCAGGTTGGGAAGACAGTGGGATGGTTTTCTAAGCGGAGGATGGGCTTCATGCTGATGAGGGCCCCTTGCTCCCCAGGGGTTCAGTCGGCCGCTGTCAATGTCATCTGCGAGCTGGCCAGACGCAACCCCAAGAACTACCTGTCCCTGGCCCCGCTCTTCTTCAAGCTGATGACGTCTTCCACCAACAACTGGGTCCTCATCAAGATCATCAAACTGGCAAGTACTGCCTGGGGACGGGGTGTCTTCCCTCTGCGTGGGGCATTCCCTATCAGTGACTGTGGCCCTGCTGTCCCTGCAGTTTGGTGCTCTGACTCCTTTGGAGCCACGGCTGGGCAAGAAGCTGATCGAGCCCCTCACCAACCTCATCCATAGGTGAGTGCAGGATTTGCGTGGTGGGGGCGGGCCGACTCCACGGGGTCCAGGGTCTGAGTGGCCGGGCGGGCCGGCTCCACGGGTTCCAGGGTTTGAGCGGCAGGGCGGGGGGGAGTCCATGGGGTCCAGTGTCTGAGTGGCAGGGCAAGCAGCCCCCACGGGGTCCGGGGTTGGAGTGGCTGGCAGCCCAGCCCCAGCAGGGCACTGCAGGGTCTGGGTGTGAAGCAGCCGAAAGATGGAAGGCTCATGTGTCCAGCAGACCCTCCCTCCTAGAGTGTAAGCACATGGTGGCCTTCCTGGCCACTGGACTCTTTGTGCTGCTAGAGACATTTAGGGAGTTTGCGTTTTCTTTTTTTTTTTAGACAGAGTCTTGCTCTGTTGCCCAGGCTGGAGTCCAGTGGCATGATCTCAGCTCACTGCAAACTCTGCCTCCCGGGTTCAAGTGATTCTGTTGCCTCAGCCTGCCAAGTAGCTGGGATTACAGGCACGCGCCACCATGCCCAGCTAATTTTTGTATTTTTAGTAGAGACGGGGTTTCACCATGTTGGCCGGGATGGTCTCCATCTTCTTACCTTGTGATCCATCTGCCTCAGCCTCCCTAAGTGCTGGAATTACAGGTGTGAGCCACCACGCCCGGCTCTAACATTTGTTTTTTTGTAGAGGTGGGGTTTCATCACTCTTCCCAGGCTGGTCTCGAACTCCTGACCTCAGTTGATCTGCCTGCCTCGGCCTCCCAAAGTAATTTGTATTTTTGGTAGACACTGGGTTTCACCAAGTTGGTCAGTCTGGTCTCAAACTCCTGACCTCACCCACCTCGGCCTCCCAAAGTGCTGGGATTATAAGTGTGAGCCACTGCACCCCCTTGGCCGTGACTTTCAGATGCAATCATGTGCCACTTAGTGACAAGATCACGTTCACAGAAGGGTGTCATGAGGACATTTCTTCATGTGAGCAGCTTAGCGTGCACTCTCACACACCTCGCTGGTAAAGCCCACCACACCCCTAGGCCATGTGGCATGGCCCATCCTCTTGGGCTGCAGCCCCACCCTGCTGGCGCTGTAAAGCTATAAGCAGCTATGACTCCATGGTGAGGAGCTGTGTGTCTTAACACATCTAAACATAGAAAAGGGCCAGGAGCCATGGCTCATGCCTGTAATCCCAACACTTTGGGAAGCCGAGGTGAGTAGATCATTTGAGGTCAGGAGTTCGAGACCAGCCTGGCCAACATGTTGAAA
>NW_016107839.1:27565-36022 GCF_001604975.1 Cebus imitator
AGCTAATGTTTTGTAGTTTTAGTAGAGACGGGGTGTCACCGTGTTGACCAGGATGGTCTCGATCTCTTGACCTCGTGATCCACCCACCTCGGCCTCCCACAGTGCTGGGATTACAGGCATGAGCCACCGCGCCCGGCCCCATCTAGTTTTATATTCGTATAAACTGGCCGGGCGTGGTGGGTCTGCCGGCGCTGGCTGCGGTGCTGACCGGGTGTCTTTGCAGTGCTCATCTCCCTGTCCTCCGGCATGCCCAACCACAGCGCCAGCATCCAGGTATGTTCCGCACGGGCTGGAGCTTCCCCACTCTGTGACCAAGGTACTGGTCCCACATGCTGTCCTTGGGGCTCAGGAGGGCACAGCTGTGCTCTGTGGGCACCACGGACCTGGGTCTGGTCAGGCTCCCTGTGGGGTGGACATGTGGGGTGCTGCGGAATTGGGGGGAGCGCCCATGGGAAGCAGGGCCTCCCTTGTCCCTGATGGCCAATGTGGGCCCTGTTTGCTTTCCTCCTGGGCTTTGGTGGTTGGGCGGGTTGACCCTGGGCCTTAGGCCAGGTGGGGGTTGAATCTGGAGGACACCTGGGGTGGCCCAGGGTCAGCAGAGCTCAGCCTTGGTTTCAGAGGATGGAAGCAGCATCGTGTTTTCTTTTCAGCTTTGTGTCCAGAAATTAAGGATATTGATCGAGGACTCGGATCAGAACTGTGAGTCGCCCCTTCTCCAGTGCTATCGTTTCCCTGCCCCACCTCCATGAAGTTAGGGGTTCTCCCAGCCTGAGGAGGAAGTGGGCCTTGGCGTACTCTCTGATGGATGCACCTGCTTCAGAGACGTTCCTCTGCCAGTGCCCGAGGCACCCTTGCACCCCAGCCATCTACATGGGCTGGCTGGTCTGTGTCCAGGCCGAAGGTGTTCAGATGCTGAGCCTCATGCCAGCTGCCAGAGGCAGAGTCCTTGGGAAACACCAGCTCCCTGTAAGCCCCAGTCCCTATGGAGATGTGGAGGGCGTGGCAAAGGCCCCCAGTGCCGGGATCTTGGTCGTTGGACGGATGCCTTACTGAGCACCTTGCTGCAAGATTCCCTGACATTTCAGCCTCTGCATGTTTCTGCAGGGGTGCGTGAGGCTCTTCCTGTGAGATAGAGCAGCACACGGCGCCCCTGCCCAGGTGCCTGCCCACGTGTGGGTGTCCCTGTGCTGCCCTGTGGAGGAATTTGAATTAGCAGCCTCTACCTGGTACCTGGTACCTGGGCCGAGGGGCAGGGTGGTGTTTTGGAGGCTCATTTTGCAGCTAGGCCTTTTTGTTTAGAGCAGGAGTTGGCAGACTCTTGCAGCAGCCCAGGTAGTGGAGCGGCCCCCATCCGAGGCTTCGGGTGCCCCCATCAGTCACAGTCCAGAAATAGGCAAGCACCACACAGTCAGGTGTTCCCGGAGAGACCACGTTCACCTGCCCTTCCTGTGTTGTTAGTTGTTACTTACTATTATTAGTTACTATTAGTTGTTAATCTTTTATTGTGCCTCATTTACACACGAAACTTCACCACGGGCCCATAAGCATAAAAACAAACACGCGGGGCTCAGTACCATCCACTGAGTCAGGCTTCCACGGGGAGTCACGGGCCCATCCCCCATGGGTAGGTGGGGACTGCTGTGTTTTTTCTGTGGACTGCATGGTCTCTGTTTCTGCTCAGTGCTGCCCTGTGGCCTGAAAGCCACCATGGATGGCAGTATGAACAGGTTCAGCTGTGTGCCTTGGGGCTGGGGCGGCCCTGGCTTAGGTGGTGGCATCTGTGCCTCATGCCCAGGACCCTTAGCTCTCTGTGAGCTAGTTTGGGCCAGTTGGGTGGCCCGAGTACCGGGTGCAGGTGAGAGGGTGCCCGATGGTGCCGGAGTCTTCTCTGCATTCTCCCCTGTGCTGGCTGGGTGGGGAGAGGAGAGCTGAGAGCATCTACCATAATACGGTAGTAGATAGGGGAGGCCTTCCCGAGGGCAGCCTGCATCCTGGCTCCCAGGGAGGGGCTTTGCTAGGGCGACATCCCCTGTGGTGATCACCAGCTGGGAGACTTGTTCTCTCCACCCCAGAGTGCCAGGGCCAGGCAGCCTCCTGAGGTAGAGACCCTGCCCGGAGAGCCTTGTGCCACGCCTGCAGCCTGCTGTCTGTCCGTCCCAGTGACCGGCTCTGGCCTCTCTCCACAGTGAAGTATCTGGGGCTGCTGGCCATGTCTAAGATCCTGAAGACCCATCCCAAGTCCGTGCAGTCCCACAAGGACCTCATCCTGCAGTGCCTGGACGACAAGGATGAGTCCATCCGGCTGCGGGCCCTGGACCTGCTCTACGGGATGGTGCGTCCCCACTGCCCACCGCCTGGCCTGCCTTCTCTAAGGGACATGAAGTGTCAAGTGCAGAGCCATGGGGAATGCGGGGGTCATGAGCCCCTCGCACTCAGGGCCTTCAGCAAGTGTGGTGGGGCAGGGCAGGGGGTGCAAGCCCTGGTCCACAGCTGTCTTGGAGGGCCTGTGTGGCCAGGGCTGGGGCTGGGACCTGCAGAACAGACTGTGCTGGACCGGTTGCCACTTCCTGGCTGGGGGCCGTGTGCCTCTGACCTACCCCGCATCAGGGACCTGCTGCCTTCCTGGGGTCGATCTGTGAACTGGGGTCTGCCTGTGTCCCGTGGATTCTGTTTCAGGAGCAGGTGTTTCGTGCCTCACCAAGCAGCCCCAAAGTGGGGTCCACCCTGACCACTGTCCCCACACTCTTGCCCAGGTGTCCAAGAAGAACCTGATGGAGATCGTGAAGAAGCTGATGACCCACGTGGACAAGGCAGAGGGCACCACCTACCGCGACGAGTTGCTCACCAAGATCATCGACATCTGTAGCCAGTCTAACTACCAGTACATCACCAACTTTGAGTGGTGCGTCCAGCTCCTGGGGCGAAGCCGGGGGTCGGGGGTCATGGCGCCGCTCACCCACTGTCCCGCTCACCCGTCACCCCGCTCACCTGCCGCCCCGCTCACCCACTGCTCACCCGCTACTCCTGCCTCGCAGGTACATCAGCATCCTGGTGGAGCTGACCCGGCTGGAAGGCACACGGCACGGCCACCTCATCGCTGCCCAGATGCTGGACGTGGCCATCCGAGTGAAGGCCATCCGCAAGTTCGCCGTGTCCCAGATGTCCTCGCTGCTCGACAGTGCGCACCTGCTGGCCAGTAGTACCCAGCGGAACGGGATCTGCGAGGTGCTCTACGCTGCCGCCTGGATCTGCGGGGAGTTCTCGGAGTGAGTGGGCTCTGGGCCTCCGGGCTGGCAGCTTCACCAGGCTCCTGAGGGGTAGGGACCAGGGACATCCTGGCAGATCTTCCCGCTGTCTGGCCTTGACCTGCCGACCCAGCCGTCTTGCAGGCCTGTGGGCTCCCAGCAGCCATTCCCTGACAATGGCCGGGCCTGCTCCCCTTTTACAAGGGCAGGTCTGTGCCACCTTGTCTGCTCTCTGGCATCTGCGGCGCTCCCAGAAGATTGTAGATCCCGTGGGCATCAGGATGGGGAGCTAGGAGGGTCAATGGGGTGGGCTGCAGATGGGGGGGGCTGGCCCTGGGTGTCTGCAAGGTTCAGTCCCAGCTGTGTGAGTGGCAGCCCCTCTGAGCCCTGCCTTGCCGTAGGTCAGGTGGGAGCTCTGTGTGGCACTGAGGTGGCCCAGGGAGGCACCTGCTCAGCTCCAGCCTGCCCACGCCAGGCCCCTCTGGGAGCACCGGTCTCAGCGCCAGATTCCAGGTGGGCCGCAGGGATGGATCCTGGAGACACGGCCCTTCTGTCTCCAGGAGCATCAGGTTCTCTCTGCCGTCTCCAGGAGCGTTAGGCGCTCTCTGGTCAAGAGAACAGATCACAGCCACTGCCTGGAGGTGGAAATGTGTTGCTGAGACCCATGGTTCTCACACCAGTCTGAATTTCCAGATGGTCATGGAAAGTTATAATATTTGCCACCATGCCCCACTGCCTCGGGCCTGGCCCCTTGAGCACCACAGGCCGCTGCCTGCCGCCCGTCACTGCCACAGCGAGCACTCCCCACCCTGGGTCTGCCTTGGCTTAGGGAGGGCCCGACTCCCAGGATCCTGAAAGGGTCCCCAGCCAGCCTGCATCCTCAAGATGAGCACATCTGCTACTTTCTTTTCTCTCTTTTTTCTTTTGAGGCAGAGTCTTGCTCTGTCATTCAGGCTGGAGTGCGGTGGTGCAATCTCAGCTCACTGCAACCTCCGCCTCCCAGGTTCAAGTGATTCTCCTGCCTCAGCCTCCCGAGTAGCTGGGACTACAGGCGTCCACTATCACCCCCAGTTAATTTTTTGTATTTTTAATAGAGACAGGGTTTCACCATATTAGCCAGGATGTCTTAATCTCCTGACCTTGTGATCCGCCCGCCTCGGCCTCCCAAAGTACTGGGATTACAGACGTGAGCCATTGTGCTAGGCCATCATTTTCTTATTGGGAATAAAAGCGGACTAGAAACATTTCAAGTCCCAAGGCATCGTGTCAGATGTCAGTGAGACGTACTACCCCACCCCAGGGCCTCGCTGCCCTGCACTTTAGGGTCTCCTAGTTCCTGCGGCTCCCTGCCTGTCCTGCTCATCCTCCCCGGGCACAGCCCCCAAGCCCCACTGTCCTGCAGATGACGGCCTCCCGGTTTCATCTGCTCCGGCCTGTCCTGCTCGTCCTCCCCGGGCTGGCTGCACAGTTGACCCTGTTGTCCTTTTCTCTTCTGACCTTTCCACCATTCAGTGGCTCTGTCAGCTCCACGTCTCTGCTTTGTTTGTGGTATGGGCAACTGACGGCCACTGATTTCTTTCAGTTCATGTCTCAGCCCCTGGAGCCTGGTCAGGGAATGGGACGGGCCCACAGTCACCTTGTTTGTGACAGTCCAGGCCTCCCGGGTCCCCACCGGCTGGAGAGGAGCCCCCGGGCAGGCATCCTGTGGCCTCACGGCGTCTCTTGTCCGCAGGCATCTGCAGGAGCCGCACCACACGCTGGAGGCCATGCTGCGGCCCAAAGTCACCACGCTGCCTGGCCACATCCAGGCTGTGTACGTGCAGAACGTGGTCAAGCTGTACGCCTCCATCCTGCAGCAGAAGGAGCAGGCTGGGGAGGCGGAGGGCGCCCAGGCTGTCACCCAGCTCATGGTGGACCGGCTGCCGCAGTTTGTGCAGAGTGCAGACCTGGAGGTGCAAGAGCGGGTGAGGCCGCACTCCGAGTTGGGTGGAGCCCCGGGTGCCCTCAGCGCCTTCTGTCCTGCGGCGGCCAGATCCACAGGGCCTCGCTTCCTCCTCCGAAGCCACTCAGATTCCCTTGTCGCCACTTGTGCCTTCTGGGGCTTGGGGTTGGTCAGTGGGGCCTGGAGGTCAGCAGGACGGGGGTCTGTCAGGAGCACAGGGCAGGTCTCGGGAGTGCTGTTCCGGCCACAGGAAGAGCTTGCATCGAGTGCAGTGAGACGGGCGACAGCTGGGGACAGCCGTGGCTGTTTCTGGTGCCCTGCAGGTGATGGGTTCTCAGTGGAGCAGACTGCGCACACCTGTGCCAGGTGATGCCCACCGGTTCACAGCTCTCTGTTGTGTTTTTTGTTTTTGTTTTTGTTTTTGTTTTTTTTGAGTTGGAGTTTTGTTCTTTATCCTAGGCTGGTGTGAAGTGGCATGATCTCAGCTCACTGCAACCTCTGCCCCCTGGAGGTTCAAGTGATTCCCCTGCCCAGTAGCTGGGATTATAGCCACCTGCCGCCACACCTAGCTGATTTTTGTACTTTTATTAAAGACAGGGTTTCGCCCTGTTGGCCAGGCTAGTGTCAAATTCCTGACCTCCAGTGATTCACCCACTGCAGCCTCCCAAAATACTCGTGTTACAGGTGTGAATCACTGTGCCTGGCTCCCAGGGATCTGTGAGACAGGGTGGGAGTGGCGTTGGCCCATCTGGCGGTTGAGGAGACCCAGCCTTAGAGGCTACGTGGGGTGTGGCCCCGGCTCCTCTGCACAGTGGCATTACCTGGGGGCTGGCCATGATCCTTGGCCCGATGTCGCTGTTGAGCTGCCCAGCCTGGCTGTGTCTGAGGTGGAGCCAGCACAGAGGCCAGGAGCCCACGGGGGCCGAGGGAGTAGTGCTTCTGGTCTCGGGGCGCAGAGCTCCCTGTCATGCCCCCGTCTCTGTTCTCTTTGTGGATTCATGTGATTCTGCTGCTTCCTGGCAAGGATCGTGATGCCAGAGATGGCGCGAGGGCTGGGCTGTGTGTGGCTGCAGTAGGGGCCATGCCACCTGGTGTCCTGAGGGTGGCCAGGCGGCCTTCCAGGCAGGTGGCAGTGGTGACTCCTGTGTCCCCTGCAGGCGTCCTGCATCCTGCAGCTGGTCAAGCACATCCAGAAGCTTCAGGCCAAGGATGTGCCTGTGGCAGAGGAGGTCAGCGCTCTCTTTGCTGGGGAGCTGAACCCAGTGGCCCCCAAGGCCCAGAAGAAGGTTCCAGTCCCTGAAGGGTAAGGATTCGGTGCGGGGTCATTGTAGCCACAGCCCTGACGTGGTCCCCCGATGCCTGGAGGCACAGCGGCAGCTACTGCAACCTGGACAGCCAGGGAGGGTGGGGGGCTGATGGGAGGCCTTGGCCGTTTGTGTCCCTCACATGGACCCACCCAGGGCTCTTGCTGGTTCTGCGACCTTGCTCCTGCTCGGGGCTGCTCCCTGGGAAGTAGGCCTGCTCCCACCCTCATCATAAACCTCTGGGGCCCTCTGAGCCCTCCTTGGGGGCCCCACCGTGACCTTGCTGCAGCCTTCCTGGGTCCCTGCATCCTCTCTAAGGGGCAGTGACAGCTGCCTCGCTGGCCCTGTGTGGGTGGCGGGCTCCATTCTTAGGGGTATCCCATGGCCAGGCACATGGGGAGCCTGCTCAGGGTGGACACCTGCAGGCACGTGCTCCGTCACACACCGCCCTGTGTGACCCTCCTGTCTACGCAGCCTGGACCTGGACGCCTGGATCAATGAGCCGCTCTCGGACAGCGAGTCAGAGGACGAGAGACCCAGGGCTGTCTTCCACGAGGAGGAGCAGCGGCGGCCCAAGCACCGGCCGTCCGAGGCGGATGAGGAGGAGTTGGCCCGGGTGAGCTGTTGGGTGCCCCTGGCGGCCCCTGCCTCCTCCCTCCTTCCCAGGGAGTCTTCAAGGCTCCTGATACCAGAGCTCTTTTCTGTCGGCTCAGGATTGTACACCGCTATCCTCCAGGAAGCCCCAAATGGGTGTTTCACGTTACGGTTGGGTTTCAGTGAGTTTCATTGAAGTGGGGAGTAGCTTTTCTAGATCTGGGAGGCCCCCAAGGAGCCCCCGACGTGTAGCCAGGGGCCTGTAGGTGCCTTGGCAGGGCGCCCTCCCCTGCCCCACAGCTGCTGCGAGACACTGCACATGTGCAGCCCACCAAGACCAGAAGCTGAGGCAGGTGAGGGAGGCCCCCGACCGCGCCCTCTGGAGGGGTGCGGTCCCTGGGCCCCGCCCTCTGGAGGGGATGCAGCCGCTGGGTCCCATGTGGGGCTCCACCTTGCCCTGCCCACCTGAGCTGGGAGGGCAGCCCCTCCCGCAGCCTCCTCCTCCTGTCCTGCACCCGCAGAGGGGACACCTTGCGTGGGCTGTGTGTGGGGCTTTGTGCACCTGCACCCTCCAGGCCATGCTTTTGGGCAGCCCTGGCTCCGGGCCCTGCAGCCCCAACTTGTCTGAGCACTGCTCGTCAGGAGCCAGGTGGCCTCGGCAGGTCAGCGGCCTCTGTGGGTCCTGATCCTGGCCTGGCCTGGAGGCTTGGGTGTCCCTGCGTCCTAGAGGGTTAGCGATTCCTTTCCCCAATACGAGTTCCCTCCAGTTGTGGGCCCTGGTTTCCCTGTTAGTAAAAGCTCAGTGGTGAAACCTTCCGAAGATCCAGCCTCCTCTGGCTGGGCTGCTGCTGGTGGGGGACATCCATGGAGAGGTATCGCCCCTGCTTCTCTCGGACTCACGCCACGCCCTATCCTGCAGCGCCGAGAGGCCCGGAAGCAGGAGCAGGCCAACAACCCGTTCTACATCAAGAGCTCACCGTCACCACAGAAGGTGAGGCTGGTCCCTGGGCTCTGTCCTTCAGCACCCTCTATCCTCACCATCTGTTCCCCGTGGCATCCCTCTGAGTTTCAGGCACCCCCAGGCAGATCCTGGAAATGGAGCTGGGGACGTGCAGTGACCATGAGGAGCCTTGGAGGGGCAGTGCCTCCCTGTGGGTCCTGTTTTTTGGCGGCCTCCAGTCTGGGGTCCCCGCTTTGTGTTTTCAGCACCCAGCTGCTGTCCAGCCCTGACCTCCACCATTGTGGGCGAGCTGCTGCCTCACTCTGGGCTTGAGGCCACGTTATCTTCCTCATTTGAGGAAAGAAAGTGGACAAGGATTTGTGACCAGCGCGGTGGCTCACGCCTGTAATTCCAGCTGCTCGGGAGGCTGAG
>NW_016107839.1:36512-39999 GCF_001604975.1 Cebus imitator
AACTTTATCTTAAAAAAAAAAAAAAAAAAAAGGATAAGGGTTTGCTTCTCCCTGTGTAGTACGCTTGCAGGGTCACTCGAGTGACAAGCTTTCCAGCCCTCACTGTCTTTAAGAGTTGGGTCCTCGGGATGCGTTTGCTCACGCGCTCCTTGAGGCCTGGGGCTCCGGCAGGACTCCTGGCTCCTGAGGATGTCGGGCCGAGAGACCCATGGTCATGCCTGGGTGTTGCTTTTGCAGCGGTACCAAGACACGCCGGGTGTGGAGCACATTCCTGTGGTGCAGATTGACCTCTCCGTCCCTTTGAAGGTTCCAGGCAAGTGTCTCCAGTGTTAGAGGGGCACTCTTGTCACATGGGCCGTGGGGTGTTCCTGCCGCCCTCCCGGTGAGCTCCCGGAACCCAGTGTTGAGCGCCTGCCTGCCTGCAGGGCTGCCCATGTCGGACCAGTACGTGAAGCTGGAGGAGGAGCGGCGGCACCAGCAGAAGCTGGAGAAGGACAAGAGGAGGAAGAAGCGGAAGGAGAAGGAGAAGAAGGGCAAGCGCCGCCATGGCTCACTGCCCACGGAGAGCGACGAGGACATCGCCCCTGCCCAGCAGGTGGACATCGTCACTGAGGAGATGCCGGAGGTCAGCTCGCCAGAGGGCCCAGCCCAGGGGCACCCACCTTTCGGCACGCGTGTGTCCCTGGGGCCGTGCACAGTGCCCTCTCCCCGCGGTCTTCCCCACCCCAGAGAGCATAGAGGAGAGGCCTCTCTGTCCTCTAGCGCACGCCCTCACTCACCCGGCCTAGCACTCACTCGCCCTGGGCCGACAGCTGTGGCGGCAGATGCTGGGCTGCTGCTTCCTGGGGCCCGGCTACCCTTGGTGTCTGGATGCTGATTGGAGCCTCTGTGGCAGAGCCACGTCGTTGCCCAACTGCATGTGTGGTCCTCGTGGGCGTGGCCCTGGTTGTCTCAGGCAGTCCCACTGGGTCCGAGGTAGATGGGGTCCACCAGGCCGCAGGGCGGGTGTCACTGATGGAGTTCCCCTCTTCCTGTCAGAACGCTCTGCCCAGTGACGAGGATGACAAAGACCCCAACGATCCCTATAGGGCTTTGGACATTGACCTTGATAAGTGAGTCCATGTGGGTTCAGGGTGAGGGAGGAGGCCACAGCTGGTTGCTTACCTTTCTGCTGTCCTCCCTTCTGAGCAGGGCCTGGCTTTACAGAGTGGGCAGGGTGGGGTGGGGTGTGGGTGAGGTGGGGCTCTGGAGGGTGGGCAGGCTGGGGCGGGGTGTGGGTAGGGCGGGGCTTTGGAGGGTGGACAGGCTGGGGCGGGGTGTGGGTGGGGCGGGGCCCTGGAGGTGGGGGCAGGCTGGCGTGGGGTGCTGGCGGGCCTTCCCCAGGCAACGTCCTCACTGCACTCCTCTTAGCTGGGCTTCCCAAGCAAGACCCGAAGTGTGGGTTCCGAGGTGTCCAGGCCATGACAGGGCAGGGTGCGGCCACCACAGACCCTCCCATGGCAGCCTCAGCAGGCGGTGTTGGGCAGATCCTTGTCAGGCCACAGCCAGGGGCCAGGGGCGGGAGGCCAGGTCCTGCGCTGCGTGGCCTGGGATGTCCTGGGCATGCGCTTGGACACGCTACGTACTCCACGGACTTGGGGCATGGCCAGTGGTGCTGATGTGTGCTGCGGTCGTCCCCTCTCCAGGCCCTTAGCCGACAGCGAGAAGCTGCCTATTCAGAAACACAGAAATGCCGAGACATCAAAATCCCCGGAGAAGGAGGACGTTCCCGTGGCTGAAAAGAAGAGCAAGAAACCCAAGAAGAAAGAGAAGAAGCACAAAGAGAAAGGGAGAGACAAGGAAAAGAAGAAGGAGAAGGAGAAGAAGGTAAGGCCAGCGCCCAGGGCGGCATCCTCTTCCATTCCCCTCCCTCGCCTTGAACTCACAGACCTGCTGGGGACAGTGGCACGCTCCGGGGAAATGGCCCTGAGTCTGAGGCAGCAAGCGCCAGCCTCCTCGCTCTGCGGCCCGGTGGAGTGCGGAAGTGGCATCAGAGGGGAGCTGCCCGTGTGCTTGTTTCGGGGGAGACCCGAGGACATGACGGTCCAGTGGTGAGCCCCGACCTCACCCCTGTTCAGAGCTCAGCGTGGTTGAGACGCCGCCCTCACATGCAGCTTCAGAACCATTTCTGCAGTGTCTGTGTGCAGAGTTTCACATGGAGAAAGAAATGGGTTTTTCTTTTTTTTAAGATGGAGTTTCGCTCTTGTAGCCCAGGCTGGAGTGCAGTGGCACCATCCGGCTCATTGCAGCCTCTGCCTTCCGGGGTCAAGTGGTTCTCCTGCCTCAGCCTCCCCAGTAGCTGGGATTACAGGCATGCACCACCATGCCTGGTTAATTTTGTATTTTCAGTAGAGACAGGCTTTTTCCATGTTGGTCAGGCTGGTCTCGAACTCCTGACCTCAGGTGATCTGCCCACCTCAGCCTCCCAAAGTGCTAGGATTATAGGCGTGAGTCACCACACCCAGCTAAAAATGGATTTTTCAAAGGAGCACATGTTCTCAGGGCCTGTGGCCCTTTCCACACCCACATCAGAGGACCTTGGTGGATCCGAGCCTTCTGACCACTGCAGTGGCGCATACTCATGCACAGATCTGTCCCTGGCTGCCTTGTGGCAGTGACAGCTAGAGCCAGTAGGGCCAGCTGAGGATGTCACCATGCTCCTGGATTCCCAGGCTTTGCAAGGCCCAGCTGGTCCAGGGCCCTGGCGGCCAGCAAGGGCAGGTGGGGCCTGCCATTCCCGGCCCCTGTTCCCAGGACCGTGCACTGCATTTGTGGACATCCTGTCTTGTGGTTTCAGGCTGCGGACCTGGACTTCTGGCTGTCTACCACCCCACCGCCTGCCCCCGCCCCTGCCCCTGCCCCTGTTCCATCCACGGTAAGAGATTGGCAGCTGGCTGGTGCTGGCTTTGGGTGTCTCCAGAGGTCATGCGGGCACTCAGGGCAGAGCCCTGGGTCTCCTGAGGCCCTGTGCCTTCGAGGTCAGCACCGCCCATCTGTGGAACCTGAGCTGAGTGGAGCTGGGGTCACACTCCCGGGTCCTGATGGGCCAAGCAGGGGCCAGGGGAAGGGAAGGTCAGCCAGGCCCTCTGCACTCACAGGCTCACCTTGGCCTCTCAGGTGGGGTGGGGGCACGGGATTGGCCGGGGGTGAGGGTGAGCCGAGGGTGTGGTTTGGGAGGCTGCCTGGGATGCAGTGGAGTGAGTCCCCTCATTGCCCATCGTGAGCCCCGAGCCCCGACTCCCTGCAGGAGGAGGTCGGTGTGAACGCCGTCACTGCCTCGAAAGACGAGTGTGAGGACACCAAGACGGAGGCCCAGGGCGAAGAGGACGATGCTGAGGGGCAAGAGCAGGACAAGGTGAGGCTGTTGCCCCCGGGGGCTGTGGAGGGCTGCACACAGTTTCCGCCTCCCGGATCCCAGGGCAGCCCTGCCCTCACCTTTGCGTTGCTA
>NW_016107839.1:40184-58418 GCF_001604975.1 Cebus imitator
TTTTTGTGTGTGTGTGAAGGGAGATAATCTCACTGTGTTGCCCAGGCTGAAGTGCAGTGGCACAATCTCAGCTCACTGCAATCTCTGCCTCACGAGTTCAAGCGATTCTCTTGCCTCAGCCTCACAGGTAGCTGGGATTACAGGCACACGCCACCACACCCAGCTAATTTTTTATATTTTAGTAGAGATGGGGTTTCACTGTGTTGCCCAGGCTGGTCTCGAACTCCTGAGCTCAGGCAATTTGCCCGCCTCAGCCTCCCAAAGTGCTGGGATTATAGGTGTGAGCCACTGCACCCAGCCTTTTAATAAACTTATTCACACGTGATTCACAAGTCTAGTAGAGTTTACTCATTTAAAGTACATGTACGGTGGTTTTCCATAGATTCAGAGTTGTAGAACCAGCATCAACTCTGCCTAGTTCCAGAACTTTCTGTCACCCCTAAAGAAGCCCCATTCCCTCCAGCCGTCACTCCTCATTCCCTTCCCAGCCCTGGCACTCATGTATCCCCATCCTGTCTTTGTGGACGTTTCATAGAAATGGGGTCATACGCTGCGTGACCTTTTGGGTCTGATGTCTCACTGAGCGTGATGTCCTCAAAGTGCATCCACACTGTGGCTTGAGTCAGAGCCTGGTTCCTGTTCGTGGCTGGGTCATGTTCCAGTGTGTGGCGAGGCCACGCTGTGCTGACCCCATTTCTCCGTGGACAGGCCACACTGTGCTGACCCACTCATCTGTTGATAGCCACTTGGGCTGCTTTCACTTTGCAGTGACAGAGCGTGCTGCTTTGAACAGTCATGCAGTGTGTGTGGACGTGGGTGCTCCCTCTCGGGGGTGTACGTGGGCATGGGTTGCTGTATCAGGTCTGGTGTCCTCGCCAGTTTGCCCCACATGGCTCCCCGGTCAGCCGGGACTGTTCCCTGAGCCACTTTGGCTGGCTTGCTGCCTCTCAGGGACAGCCTGGCCTCCGTTGAGCTGGGTCTGGCCGGGGCTGGGTCCCGGTAGGCCTGAGGCAGGGCTGGTCCTGCCACCCCACCCAGGCACGTGGGACCCTCAGCCTGAGCAGTCTGGCCTGTGGCCCCCACCTCGTGTTGTGAGCAGGGCACACCGGAGCAGCTTGGGAACTGACACAGCCCTTCCTCCTGCTCCAGAAATCTCCCAAGCCTAGGAAGAAGAAACACAAGAAGGAGAAGGAGGAGCGCACCAAGGGCAAGAAGAAGTCCAAGAAGCAGCCTCCAGGCAGTGAGGAGGCGGCAGGGGAGGCGGCGCAGGAGCCGGTGCAGAACGGCGCGCCGGAGGAGGAGCCGCTCCCGGTGAGGGGTACTTCAGCGCCCCCGCCCCACGCCAGGGCTCCTGGCGGGCTGCGGGCCGCTCCGCACTCCTGCTGCCTCCGTGCGGGAGAGAACTGAGCAGATTCCAGAAGAAGCTGAGCTGATTGGGGCAGGGGCCTGGCTTGGGCCCGCAGCCCCACATTCAGCACCCCCATGGTGGGCTGTGTGGTCCCGGGAGCCGGGGATCCCTCACAGGCCCCTTTGAAGCCCCCTTGCCCCAAGCGTTCTTGGGAGTTATGGCATTTGACCAGGGATATTGGGCAGCACTGGAGTTTTTGTTGGGACAGAGCTCAGGGCCTGGCCTTTGAGGCTGACGTGCCTTTTTTCTCTCCAGCCTGAGTCCAGCTACTCCCTCCTTGCTGAAAATTCCTACATTAAAATGGTGAGTGGCGGCCGCTCCGTTCCCTGGGGCAGCGGGGGCCAGCGCATGCTCTTTGGCATGGGACTGTGCAGAACCCGGCCAGGCCCCCAGGTCCTGCATGCTGGTGTGTCTAGGGACTGTGATCCCTGCGGGGGCATTGCTCGGCAGAGCTTCTGGCTCGGGTGAGGTGGAAGACGTGCCCTGAGGCCTGGGCTGGCGGGAGGGTCCCTGCCATGTGTCACACAGCAGCCATGGGAGGCACTCGGGCTGAGGCTGGGGGGCCCCGCTCTATGCCTCTGTGGCCATTGAGAGGCAGGAGTCTGTGCCTGTTCCCTGCGGCGGTCCACCTTCCCTGCTGATGTTGGCTGTGCCCGCAGACCTGTGACGTCCGGGGCAGCCTGCAGGAGGACAGCCAGGTCACTGTGGCCATTGTGCTGGAGAACCGGAGCAGCAGTGTCCTCAAGGGCATGGAGCTCAGCGTGCTGGACTCGCTCAATGCTAGGATGGCCCGGCCGCAGGGCTCCTCCGTCCACGATGGCGTCCCCGTGCCTTTCCAGCTGCCCCCAGGTGAGCCCCGCCCCCCTCACAGCCTCTTTGGGGATTGTGGGAGCTCAGTGGGATCTGCCGGTTCTTGTTGCTACCTCCCTAACGTCCCCTAGGTCCCCAGGCTGCACCTCATTGCCTCCTGAGTGTCGGGGTCTCGCCGCAGCTCTGAGAAGCGCAGTGGCCTCGGATGGACCTGGCCAGAGCCCTGAGGGCCGGACTTGGGGCTGGGGCCTTCCTGGGTTCCGTGGCTCCACTGGCTGCCTCTGCCCTCTGTGAAATGGGCATGGGACCAGGGTCAGGTCAAACTGGGGACACCAGTACTCTCATTTCTGCTTCTGTCCCCTGGTGATCCCTTGGGGTCTGCGTCCAGCTTCCTGATCAGCCACAGAGGACTCAGGGCTGAGGACACACATGGGCCCTGCCCATGCTGAGCCCCAGCTGCGTCTCAGGTCCCCCTCCCTCTCACCCCCGCCAGGCGTCTCCAACGAAGCCCAGTTTGTGTTCACCATCCAGAGCATCGTCATGGCACAGAAGCTCAAGGGGACCCTGTCCTTCATCGCCAAGGTATGCAGGGCTCCACTTGGCGTTGGGGACGCGGTTCTGCAGGCTGAGGCTTCTCCTGCCCCATCCCAGTGGGTGTCCCAGTGTCCTGATGGGAAGTGGGCCACCTGCCTGCGCTGGGCCCGACCCCCCTCAGCTGCGCTGTTTTGCTCCACTGCAGAACGACGAGGGTGCAACCCAGGAGAAGCTGGACTTCAGGCTGCACTTCAGCTGCAGCTCCTACTTGATCACCACGCCCTGCTACAGGTGGGGCCTGGCCCTGCCCCACTCCCCCTGCTCCCCCTCTGCCTCCGCCTCCCCTCTGCCTGTGCCCCGGGGCCTGAGGCTTCTGGGCACGACTTTAGAGATGGATTTGGAGGTGGCCAGTGCAGGTCAGGCTGCCTGGCGTCTATGCCAGCTGGGGCAGAGTAATTGAAACCACAGGCAGGGAAGCGTCACCCAGAGAGGCCTTGGCTCCTGGCAGTCCCAGAGCCTGGAGGGCTGAGACCAAGGAGCTGGCAAGGTGGGCTCTTCCTGAGGCTTCTCCTGGGCTCGGCGTGCGGCACTGCCTGCCCGCTGCATCCTTGTGGGGTGTCCTCTGCGTGCCTGTGCCCAGTCTCTTGCTAAAGGACATCCGTCCTTATTGGAAGGGGCCCACCCCATGGCTTCAAGCACCTCTGTGACCTCTTTAAAGAGGAGTCATTGTCAGTTTCTGGAGGTGAGAGCTTCCACACGTGAAGACAAGGCGCATCTTCAAGGACCCCTGAGACCTCCCAGCCGAGGCGCAGCATGTTTCGGGTTTAGTGGGCTTCCGAACCAGGGAGCCTGAGGATCCCAGCCCCACCGGAGTCAGCCTCCCTGTTCCTCCCACAGTGACGCCTTTGCCAAGTTGCTGGAGTCTGGGGACCTGAGCATGAGCTCAGTCAAAGTCGACGGCATTCGGATGTCCTTCCAGAACCTTCTGGCGAAGATCTGTTTTCACCACCATTTTTCCGGTAAGGAGAGTGAGGGGCTGATGGATTGCATGGGGTTCGCGTATGCGGCAGCCATCCCTTCCTGTTGGAGCTGGGCCTGCGGCCTCATCCTTTGGGATCCCGGGTGGCTAGTGGCCCCGAGGCCTGGGAGCTGGTTCGGGGGCTGCTGTTCACACCCCAGGCATCCCAGGGGCTGCATTCTGCTCCTGCAGCCCCCTGGACCTGTGGCTCAGGGCAGCCCGGGAAGGCGGCCCCTGCACTGGGGGCGGGGCTGCACCTGTGCAGTGTGTGGGGAGCCTGAGCCACCCGCTCTGTTGCAGTTGTGGAGCGAGTGGACTCCTGCGCCTCCATGTACAGCCGCTCCATCCAGGGCCACCACGTCTGCCTCCTGGTGAAAAAGGTGAGCCCCAGGCCGCTGCGCTCACCCTGGCTCCTGCCGCCTCTCCTGGGGTATAATGCCCGGGCCTTCATCCTCAGGGCTGAGCCTTAGGACTTTGAGGGCTCAAGGACAGGGATGGCCGCACTGCAGCTGTGAGCCCCTCACCTGCGCTGGCCCGCTCAGCAAGTCAGAGCTTCCTCCTCCTGCTGTGCTGCTCACCCCAGGCTGACGCACAGCTCTGGGACCCCCACACACTCAGCACTCCCACCCCACCCCCTGCACAAGGCAGCCAGGGCCCTGGGTCGACACCCCACCTCTCTTGCGCTTCTAGAGTAACCCCTTGCCCCCTGCGCGCCGCGCGACCTCTTGCCTGAGTACTGCGCGTGGGTGTCTTTTGCAGTGTGTGAATATTTTGTTCAGGGCTTTCATGTCTGTGTTTATGGAGTTTGGTCTGTAGTTTTCTTTTCTGGTGCCTTCTTTGGTTTTATCATCAAGTGATCTCATCAAAGAGTGTAGAGAATTCACGAGGAAGACTATCGGGCCTGGAGAGTTCCTTTTCTGTAGGCTTCTAGCTACAAACTTGGGGTTTTTTTGTTTTGTTTTTTTGATTTGGAGTTTTGCTCTTCTTGCCCAGGCTGGAGTGCAGTGGTGCGATCTCAACTCACTGCCACCTCTGCCTCCCAGATGCAAGCAATTCTCCTGCCTCAGCCTCCCGAGTGGCCTGGACTATAGGCACCCACCACCATGCTCGGCTGATTTTTGTACTTTTAGTAGAGACCTGTCTCTACTAAACATGTTTCCCAGGCTGGTCTTGAACCCCTGGCCTCAGTTGATCCTCCTGCTTCAGCCTCCCAAAGGTGCTGGGATTACAAACATGAGCCACTGTGCCCGGCCTATCGTTTGCTGCTGTTTTCATTCCTAATGTTCCACTTTTCTCCTGGTTGACTGCCTCCCATGAAACACTCACTCCATCCCCTCCCCAGCCCCTGGCACCCACATCCTGCTTTCTGTCTCTGACTCTGATGACTCCAGGGACCTCCTAGGAGTGGAACCACAGAGGATGTGTCCTGTGTCTCGCTGCTCTTGGTCTGCCTCATGTCCCCGAGGTGCGTCCACGTCGCAGCCTCTGTCAGGATTCCCTTATGTTTCCTTTCTCTTTTTTCTTTTTTTATTGGAGACAGAGTCTCACTCTGTCACCCAGTCTGGAGTGCAGTGACGCGATCTTGGCTCACTGCAACCCCCAACTCCCGGGTTCAAGTGATTCTCCTGCCTCACCTCCTGAGTAGCTGGTATTACAGGCATGCGCCACCTTGCCCAGCTTAATTTTGTAGTTTTAGTAGAGATGGGGTTTCACCACCCACCTCATCCCACCAAAGTGCTGGGATTGTAGCTGTGAGACCATTTGTTTGGAATTGACACCCGGGAGTGGTATTGCTCAGGCCTGTCTGTGGTCATTCCATGTTTGAGGTTTCAAAGAGTCGCCAGACTTCCCCGGCGCTGCACCCTGTTTCCCGCCTGCGGCTGTGTCGGAGACCCCATTTCTCCATCTGTCAGTGTTGTGCTGGCGGCAGCCATTCTGATGGGCATGAGGCGGCTGGGAGCTGATTTCTTTTGCTGCTGCTTCGGCACCGCACTCTTCCTCCCACCCTGGGCTGCTGCCCCTGCGCCCCAAGGCCGTGTTCAGATGTGTTCATTGCTGTTGCGTTCCTGCCAAGATCACCACTTTGCCTCGTCCTAGCTGTTCTGCTGTGGAGCCCATGCAGGGGGTCTGATTTTCAGGCCTGCAATTCCACTGGGCTTTCTTCTTGTATCTTCCATGTCTTTGCTGATGCCCTGGTGATCTGTTGGAGCATTTTCATAACAGCTACTCTTAACGCTTATGCCAGCTGGGCGTGGTGGTATGTGACTGTGTCCCAGCTACTCAGGAGGCTGAGGCAGAAGGATCACTTGAGCCCTGAAGGTGGAGACCAGCCTGGGCACATGGCAGGAGCCCAGGTCTGCAAAAAATGTTAAAAATTAGCCAGGCGTGGTGGAGTGAGCCTGTAGTCACTCCTACTTGGGAGGCTGTGGTGGGAGGATCTCTTGAGCCTAGGAGTGCAAAGCTGCAGTGAGCCGTGACTGTGCCCCTGCACTCCATCCTGGGCAAGAGAGACTCAAAAAAAACAAATCCTGTGTCTGAGAGTCCTAGTGTCTGTCCGCCTTGGCATTGGTGTGCCAACGGCCTTGGTATGGGTGTCTGCTGATGGCCTTGGCGTTCATGCCTTGGTGTTGGCGTCTGGGCGTTGTGGTCTTGGCATTGCAGTCTGCTGATGGCCTTACCATGAGTGCCTTGGCGCTGGGGTCTGCTGAGGGCCTGTCCTTGGGAGGGGATTCTCCTGGTCTTTGAGCCGCTGGGCCTTGTTCCATCCTGTGGAGGACGTGGGTGGTCAGGTCCCAGCTGCAAGTCACCCCTGCCTTCTAGGAGCTGTGACCCCGGGTGCATCCCCGCCTGCCCCGCCTCTGTCCTGTTGTCCCTGGCCTGGTGGGACCGGCAGCGGCCTATGGGCTCTATTGCCTTCAGTTGCTCTGTGGGGCGGGACCCACAGCGTGGGGTCAGCCCAGCAGGTTGTGAGCAGCTTCACGGGGTTTCCCTACGCACCTCCCCCTCTGGGGGCTCTGGTTACCCAGCTCCCCTGGCTGCTTCCACAGTCGCACCTGCTTTTGGGCCCAGTGACAGGAGGGCAGGAAGACAGAAAACACTCAGCTTGCTGCCAGCCCAGGAGCTCCTTGGCGTCTGGTCTCGTCCCCATCTGCCTCTGGCAGGGCCCTCAGGTGCCGGCTCCCACTTCCATGCAGGCCGGAGCCTCCCATGGGAGACCGGGGTGCGTGGGCCACTCCCTAACCTGAGCCCCTCCCATTTTATTTTTTAACAATTAGCAAATTTGCAAAATTACAAGTGCAACACATACAGCTGTGAGGCAATATTTGCGTGTAGTGTTTTTTTTTTCTTTAATTTTTTTGAGGTAGGGTCTCACACTGTCGCCCAGGCTGGAGTGCAGTGGTGCAAACACTGCCCACTGCAACTTCACCCTCCTGGGCTCGAGCGATCCCCCCATCAGCCTCCCACATAGCTGGGACCACAGGCGTGTGCCACCCAGTCTGACCTACATGTACTGCCCAGGCTGGAATACAGTGGCATGATCTCAGCTCACTGCAACCTCTGCCTCCCGGATTCTAGCGATTCTCCTGCTTCCCAAGTAGCTGGGATTAGAGGCACCCACCACCACAGATGCCTGGCCAATTTTTCTTATTTTTAGTAGAGACGGGGTTTCACCATGTTGGTCCGAATGGTCTCGAACTCCTGACCTCAGGTGATCCACCCACCACAGCCCTCACAAATGCTGGATTACCGGTGTGAGCCACCGCCCCCAACCCCTGCACACACGTTTTTTGTTTTTGTTTTTGTTTTGTTTTTTTTTTTTTTTAGACAGAGCCTTGCTCTGTTGCCAGGCTGGAGTATAGTGGCATGATCTCAGCTCACTGCAACCTCTACCTCCCGGGTTCAAGCAGTTCTCCTGCCTCAGCCTCCCGAGTAGTTGGGATTATAGACGTGCACCACCACACCCAGCTGATTTCTGTATTTTTAGTAGAGATGGGGTTTCACCATGCTGGCAGGATGGTCTTGATCTCCCGACCTCGTGATCCGCCCGCCTCAGCCTCCCAAAGTGCTGGGATTACAGGCGTGAGCCACCGCACCCCGCCCTTGCACATACTTTTAAAAATACCAGTCTTTTTCGTTACACAGGGTGAGAACTCTGTCTCGGTCGACGGGAAGTGCAGCGACTCCACGCTGCTTAGCAACTTGTTAGAAGAGATGAAGGCGACGCTGGCCAAGTGTTGAGAGCTGCCTGCGAGCCCCGCCCACCCCGCGGAGCACGCGCCCAGGGACCGCAGCCCTGACGAGTCTCACCTCTCGTCGGTCGTGTGTACTGTACCCAAGCCTGAGTGTTAATTTAACTCCATGTCGTCCTCTGTGTAGACATCGGAAGTCATATGTTGAGTTAAATTACCTGACCATCCTTTTTTACTGTGACTCTTCCCGCTCTTTTTGGCAAGAAGTCCCCTTCTTGTCCCCAAATCAGCAAGGGACTCCCCTGCCTGGGTCCATGCCCTGCCCTGTGCTGGGGGCCAAGTCCTTGAATGTGGCTTCAGGGGCTCCTGGCCTGGGCCAGGACCTTATGGGCACCACGTGGGGGGCACTTGGTGGACAGGGTGGGACTGACATGGCCTCCTCTGGGGCTGCCTGCTTTTGTCCCAAACACCTTGACGGTGGTGTCCAGGGGAGGGGAAGGAAGGGCCGTTGTCGCCAAGGTTCCCTCCCAGAACGCGCAGTGGGAAAGCAGTCCTGTTGGCCATTGTCCATTGTCACTGTTCTCGTGGGCTGGTGGCCAGACCCTGGGATGCCAGGCTGTGGGCAAGGAGGGGCCGGGGCACCCAGAGAGGCTGCAGTCAGAACGATGGCGGGGCTGGAGGCAGCCTCTCTGCCACCATTCTTCCTGGTCAGCAGAAGTGTCTCTCAGCGGGCTTGGGTTCGGGGTGGGGGCATGTGGCCAAGTCTACCGCTTGCCGCTGTATACGCCACGGTTGCCCCACATCCTTCCCAGCACCCTCAGGAAGGCCCGGGCAGGGACTAGGAGCAGCAGACCCAGGCCTTTGGCCTGGCGTGGAGTCTGCCCAGTGCCCTTGGCAGGACCTGTGAGAGCCGCCCCACCGGCAGAGCCCCCACCAGGTAGGCAGGGGGACCCCACTCACTCCCCACAGCCAGTGTGGGCACAGGACTGACCCTTCCTCAGAGATGAAATTTTCTTTCCTTTTGATGAAAACTGTCACTTTAGCATGTAATCTATTACAGAATCCTGTGCAGTGATTCTAGGATTTGAAATTGTATGATGTGTTACATAAGAATTTATTTGCTATCGACATTCCCGTATAAAGGAGAGAGAGACATAATCACGCTGCTGTCATGATTTTGTGTCAAGATGATCCAATAAAGTTGTAAAACAGGCATTTCCACGTGGGGTCTTCTGCCTGGCCTGCGTCACGCGGCGCTGCAGGGCCGGAGCCTCTGCGCCTCAGATCTTGGGCCCTTAGGAGGTGGCCTTGGTCCCCAGCACCATCCAGGTCTCGGGCTCAGGCAGTCACAGGCCCAGGAATCCCCGACCCCGCAGTAGGAGCCACAGCATCTCCCCACAACGCCGTGCAGGGGAGCAGGTGCCTACTCTCTCTCCCCTTTCCCAGGAGCCCCTCGGGGCAGGGACAGATCCAGAATTGAGAACTTCGGAAGAGCGGCCACTCCTGCCCCTGGGTGAATTTACCTCCTTTATACCCACTTTGGCCTTATACCTTGAAGACGCGACCCTTGAACAAGGTGATGCTGGGTCAGTGGAGGGAAGCCCCGTCAACTCTAACCCAAGACGCAGGCATGGTGGCGGGCTTTTTCATGGCAGGGGGTCAGAGCAGCACAGACAGGATCCCAGTCCCACCCACACCAGCGTCCCTTTTAGAAAACCATGCCTGACCAACCTGGCACGGTGGCTCACACCTGTCATCCCAGCACTTTGGGGAGGTCAAGGGGGGTGGATCACGAGGTGAAGAAATTGCGACCATCCTGGCCAACATGGTGAAAGCCAGTCTGTACTAAAACTGCAAATATTAGCTGGGCATGGTGGCGGGCACCTGTAGTCCAAGCTAGTATGCAGGCTGAGACAGGAGAATCACTTGAACCCAGGATGCGGAGGTTGCAGTGAGCCCAGGTCACACCACTGCACTCTCACCACTGAGAGAGACTCCATCTCAAAAATAATAATAATAATAATAAAAAAGACCAGACACAGTGGCTCACACCTATAATCCCAGCACTTTAAGAGGCCAAGGCAGGCAAATCACGAGGTCAGGAGATTGAGACCATCCTGGCCAACATGGTGAAACCCCATCTCTACTGAAAATACAAAAATTAGCCAGGCGTGGTGGTGCACATCTGTAGTCCCAGCTACTCGGGAGGCTGAGGCAGGAGAATCGCCTGAACCCAGGAGGCAGAGGGTTGCAGTGATCCCAGATTGCACCACCTCTCCAGCCGGGGCCACAGAGCGAGATCTATCTCAAAAAAACGAAAAAAAGAAATCAGTCTCTTTCCTGTTATCTAAACACACTCAACGACCTCAGAGGAAGCATCCTTCACAGCCAGGCCAAGGCATTAACAGCCGAGACCCAGCACCATCACTCCTGATGCTGCCCGCAGTGGCCACTACCGAGTTTTCCCCCCCACGCCTGTGGCTCCAGTGTCCCACAGAGCCTGGGTGCTTGGCCACCTTCCCACAAGCCATTCCTGACCTCAGCAAGTGTTGCGTGCACGCCTCCTGTGATGGGGGCCTGAGGCAGCCACAAGACGGTGCATGGGACCATGTTGGCAGCAGCAGTGTGCCCAGCGATGTTCTCACCAGTGTCCTGCATCCACCCCAGTGCTGGAACAGAGGGACGCCCGAGGAAGCGAGGAGACCCCCGAGGTCACCTGAGTGAGAATGGAACTTGGAACTGCATCGCCACACAGATGGGATGAGTCCCCTCCCTCCTGGGCATCAGGAGCCCCGCCTCTGGCCATGATGCCACACCTGTTGTTGCCACAGAGATGATTCGACACAGCCCACGGTTCCTGCGTTCCTTGGCTGAGGTCTGACATAAGTGACTGCAACACTCAGACACGCTAGGGGTGGCCCTGCTCTCCCCGACACTGTGGCCTCGCTTTGCACGGAAGAACCAGGTGCTCTGGGCTTGTGTGAGTCTACCCATGTGCACTCGGGGGGGCCAAGGCCCCACACGTGGGAGTCCGAGGACGCTCCCTGAGGCCCTGTGAGTGTGGCTCTGAGTGGGTCCCCCGTGGTCGTGGACCCAAGGCTAGGAAACGCCGTGCTCTGTCGAGGACATTTAGGCCTCCCCAGAAGCCCATCTCCAGCCCCCAGAGGCTTCCTCCTGCCCTGGCAAGAACTCTTCTGCAAGGAGAAACATCAGGGACTTTAATCACCACATTCCAGAGCTCCGTGGACCTGCCCAGGTGCCGATGCCCAGTGCAGCCCACCCGCATCCCCACCCTCCCGGCCCGGGCCAGCTCGGGCTGAGTCCAGGGTGGAGGGGGACCTAAGGCAGCAGCCACCCAGCTCCAGAAGGACAGGAGGGGGCTGAGTCCCGGTCCCCATGTTGTGTGGGGGCAGGCCCAGCGCCGTCAGTGCTGCTTGAAACACTCGACGGCATTTTCCAAGGTCAGATTGTCCAGGCGTCGGGACTCCAGACACCTGAAGGCTGGCGATACCAGGCTGCGGGGAGATGAGGCCGCCTCAGCTCTCCCTGCCCCCCACTCCCCACCTCCCTCCCTGGGGGTGTTTGCTGGGGGCACCCCAGGTCTCCTCTCAGCTGGGACGTGTGGTCCTGTGTGTGGCCACATCCACAACAACACCCGTGTGCCTGGGACTTCAGAAGGGTGTGGGGGCCACGGCACGCTGCTGTTGACTTAGATGCACCCCTTCTCCCAAGGCCTCCTTTCTCCGGGTCACTCACAAGGCTGGGGTGGCTCTGTGCGTCCCGAGCCAGGAGGAGGAGGAAGAGCGTGGTTTGTTCATGAAAGCACCACACGGGTGTGGTTGCAGAGGTGGCATCCAGCAGGTGTCCCAGGCATAAGGAGATCCCCACCTGCGGTGCTCCACTGACCTAGAGGACCCCTGGCACCCCCTCTTCTCTCCCTTTACCGCCTCCCCCTGAAGGCCAGGCAAGGGCGGCCTTACCTCATGCTCATGTCCTGTCTGAAAGGCAAGATGGGGCAGTCAGACTCCTCCATGGGGCACCCCTAACCATCATGGGGAACCCTCCCAGGCTTGAACACAGACCTGGGGCAGGGGTGGGATCAGACCCTATGGGGACCTGTTAAGCCAGATGAGGCCCTCCAGCTGAGGGTCGGAGACCCTCGAGGGAGAAAGGGGCTGCGGTCGCCTCCTGCACAGAGCTGGGGTGAGGTCCTGCCTCCTCCAGGCCCCTCTAGGAGGCAGAAGCTGAGGGGGTCCACCTGCGCCCCATACCTACTCACCCACAAGGTGCTCACACAAACACACAGCCTGTGTCGGGTTGGAGGAGGGGACTTACTTGTGCCAGTTATTTCTACAAGGACAACAGGTTTGGACTCAGGAGGCTGAGTGGCCATGGGCAGAGTTTCCTCCAAAGCCCAGGTGGCAAGCTTGCCGCCGCCTGAAGACCCCACTCACATGTAGTTCAAGAGGCCCTGGACCGCTGACTTCCACTGCTCCGAGGACCTGTGGGACGTGGGTTTGGAGGTGGTGCGCCCCTGAGCCCCAGACCCTGCCCTATCCCAGTGACGAGGGCCGGGTGGAGGGCGGGGAGCCCCCTCCAAGGAGAGCCTGGGACCCCAGGGACAGCAGGGCCCTGGCATAGGCGGGTGCGATGCCTGAGCCCCTACTCGCAGTTATAGCCAAAGCAGATGACGTGCGAGTCTGTGCAGTTGCTGCAGGAGATGGTCTCGTACTGGAAGATGCCTGCAACACACCGCAGCCGCCCTGGGCTCATCTCGGCCTCCGGGGCCCCGAGCTGCCGCCGGCGCTCCCCTCAGCCCGGATGGAGCCTCCCTTACCA
The DNA here is from genome assembly GCF_001604975.1 of Cebus imitator. Classification (NCBI taxonomy): domain Eukaryota; kingdom Metazoa; phylum Chordata; class Mammalia; order Primates; family Cebidae; genus Cebus; species Cebus imitator. The sequence continues at coordinate 52,984 of NW_016107839.1, forward strand.
CAGTGGCGCTGACAGTCGATGCGGCCTGTGGGAGGGCAGGACGGTGCTCTTCCCAGGCCCAGCCTTGTTCCCGCCTGCCAGCCTTGTTGCCTCCTCCCAGCCTGCCAAAGCCTCAGGGCCTGTCCACTGGGGCCCAGGCTCACCTGGGTTTCACGTATGTGTGTCCATGGCCCGAAAAGAGGTACCCAAGGTGATCCCCAGCGTGGGATGGAGCAGACCTCAGGGGAGGGCGGTGGGAATACTCCCAGCACCTCTGGGGGCTACTTAGGGGAGGTCCCCGGGGGGTGATAGCATTGATCCTTCAGGCGTTGGGCTGGGTCCCTCCCTGGGGAGCTGCCCTCCTCTCCAGCTGCCCAGTGCCCTGCTCATGTCACTCCAGCCTAAGCCAAGCCCCGTAGGTCTCTGAGGCTCTGGGCAGAACCTCCCTCCCCTGAAGCCTTATTTGCTCACTTTCGATGATGGCGTTCTGGAGGAGTTGCACCTGCTCCCGGAAAATGTTTCGCAGCTCATTGGGGAAATATCCTGAGGAGCCGCGGCAAAAGGTCAGGCTCAGGCGGTGGGCGGGGTGTCCTGGGACGGGCAGGCCCCACCTCGGTTTCCCGCCCCTTACCCGGGAAGTACATCTTCCCCTGGTACAGCTGATCCATCCTCTGGTACACGGCTCTCGCCACTTGGTCCAGCTTCTCCCAGGCTGCGGGCGGGAGGAGGAGCCAGGTGAGCGGCCTGCCCGGGGTTTTCGCTGGGGGGGTGTTCGGGACTGGGCTGGGCTCCGGCGCTCACTGATCTCGGCGGGGATGGTCAGGTGCAGCTCCTTCATAGTGTTGTCGCTCCAGTCGGTGAGTAACGCCCCTGACACGGGGATGTCGCCCACCCACCAAGACTTGAGGTTCACATGGTGGCGGTAGAAGGAGAACTTCTCGGAGAAGTTGCTCTGGCAGTGCAGGCAGCCGTGGGCCAGCGCCGCCGTCATGCCCACCAGGCACAGCAACAGGGCCATGCCCGTCCCGCCCGCCGCCAGCCAACCAACGGCGCTGCTCGCGCCACTCCCCTCAGCCACGCACCAACCAACGGCGCTTCCTATGCCACGCCCCTCCGCCGCACACCAACCAACGGCGCCTCCTGTGCCACGCCCCTTCGCCTCGCACCAACCAACGACGCCCACCACGCACTAGGCCGCGCCTCCTCCCCCGCTCACCCAACCAGCACAGGCCCCGCCCCCTCCTGGGTCCAGCCCCGCTCAAGAGCGGCCCCTCAGAGAAACTCCACTCCTTGTTGGGCCCACCGCCATGCCGCGTCCCACGCATGCGCCAGTGGCCAGTGCGGGCTCCTCGGCCGGCTCCCACTGAGGCCCCGCCCCGTTTCCTAACCACGGTGCAAGCTCCGCCCACAGGCCGCAGCCCCGGTTGCCAGGCAACGGAGAGCTCCGCCCGGCCTCGCGCGGCCTGGCCAGTTCTCCGGGCGTCCCAGGGCTGCTGGCCGGAACGTGGCTCCGCGCGCCTTCGCCGCTTGGGGGTCCTAGAGCCCGCGGGACAGAGTCTCCAGGAGACTCCTGCACGTCGCTTCTGCGCAGAGCCCCGGGCCCTTTAAGGAAAGTAGGCCCGACCCGCGGGTGCGGCCGGGCGCGCGTGTGAGGCGTCCTCCGCGGCAGTGTCCCTCCGCGGCGGCTGTGAGACGATCAGGTGGGTGCCGGGTGGGGCGAAGGCGGGCGGCAAGGGAGGCCAGGTGGGTGCCGGGAGGGGCGAAATTAGGCGGCGGGAAGCCGGATCCCTCAGGAAAGGCGGACTTAGGCGGCGGGGAGGCCGAGCCTTCAGGAAGGGCGAGGCTGGGCGCGGTGCCTCACGCCTGTCATCCCAGAACTTTGGGAGGCCGAGGCGGGCAGATCGCCTGAGGTCAGGGGTTCGAGACCAGCCAACATGGCGAAACGCCGTCTCTACTAAAAATACAAAATAAGCCGGGCGCGGTGGCAGGCGCCTGTAATCCCAGCTACGCGCGAGGCTGAGACAGGAGAATCGCCTGAACCCGGGAGGCGGAGGTTGCAGTGAGATCGCGCTACTTCACGCCAGCCTGGGCCACAGGAGCCGGGGGTGTGGGGGAGGAAGGGCGAACTTAGGCGGCGAGAAAGCAGGATCCTTCAGGAAGGCTGAACGCAGGCGGGGAGGGAGGCTGATCCCTCGGGAGGGGCGAACGCGGGCGGCGGGGAGACCGATCCCCCGCCTCCCCGGAAGGGGGATACAGGGGGTGGGGTCCAGCTGCGGGGTCAACTCCTGGTCCCGATCCACTGTCCTCCCCCAGGACCTCTTGCCTCCCGGTGTGGATTAAAATTTCGCAGGGCTTCAGGACCCCCAGGGCCCAGGGTGGTCGGGCTTTTTCAAAGCAGCCCTTTTTTTTTTTTTTTTTTTTTTTTTTTTTTTTTTAAAGATGGGGTTTCCCTATGATGGCCAGGCTGGTCTCAAACCCCTGACCTCAGGTGATCCACCCACCTCGGCCTCCCAAAGTGCTAGGATTACAGGCGTGAGCCACCGCGCCTGGCCGAAGCGGCCCTTCTGCAGCAAAGAGGGTATTGAAAGTGTAAGCGACAGACTGGGCTCGGGGGCTCACGCCTGTAATCCCAACACTTTGTGAGGCCGAGGTGGGTGGATCACCTGAGGTCAGGGGTTCGAGACCAGCCTGGCCAACATGGTAAACTCTGTCTCTACTAAAAATAGAAAAATTAGCTGGGTGTGATGGCACCTGCCTGTAATCCCAGCTACTTGGGAGGCTGAGGCAGGAGAATCGCTTGAACCTTCGAGGTGGAGATTGTGGTGAGCTGAGATCATGCCACTGCACTCCAGCCTGCCAGCCTGGGCGACAGGAACAAAACTCGTTCTCCAAAAACAAACAAACAAAAAAGAAAGTGTAAGAAATGGTGCATTTTATAAGGAGTCACTGAGAAGGGAGGGGAAATAGGGGAGATTGGAAAATGCAATCACATTGCAGAAAATCAGCGCTCCAGAGCCACGGCTTATCTTGGGGATAAGATTTCCAGTCTTTGTACACACTGCTTTTTGTATGTTTGTTTTTGAGATGGCGTCTGGAGTGTCGCTTTGTCACCCAGGCTGGAGTGCAGGGTGCCATCTCTGCACACTGCAAACTCTGCCTCCCAGGTTCAAGTGGTGCTCCTGCCTCAGCCTCCTGAGTAGCTGGGATTACAGGCGCATGACACCACACCCAACTAATTTTTGTATTTTTAGTAGAGACGGGGTTTCACCGTGCTAGCCAGGCTGGTCTCGAACTCCGTACCTCAGGTGATCCACCCACCTCGGCCTACCAGAGCGCTGGGATTGCAGGCGTGAGCCACCGCGCACAGCCCACACTGCTTTTTTGCACTTGCTTTTTTCTTCGTTTTCTCCTTAACAGTTTATGTGGGTTTAATTGACATGCAATAAACTGCCCGTATTCAAAGCAGATGGTTCGGTAAATGTTGAAATGTGGGTTTTGCGTGTTTCACATTCCATCTGTGCTTTCTGCTTTGGGAGTTGCACAGGCAGGAGGGAGTGCCTTGGGCGGCCTCGAGGCTGCGATCACGACCCCCTTCCTTCCTGTGCCTCATGAAGTCACAGGGGCTTCGAGTAGCCCCCTTTTACAGAAGAGGAGCTGGGAGGCAGATCCGAGGGGCTGCTGAAGGCTGCAGCCTCCAGAGCCCACAGTGGTGTCTTGAGGAGCGAGTCATCCACTTCCCTGCATGTGTGGGATGATCTGGGTTTTGACTCATGAGAAAAAACCCACCTTTCTTTTCTGTTCTCCTGGATTCAGTTCCTTTCCAGGCCTGGTCTTGCTTTCGTGTAGGGGAAGCTGGATGTCTGGTTGGTTGGTTGGTTTGCTGGCTGTTTTCAGGAGTGCGAGAGGGAGGCTGGGCGCGGTGGTTCACGCATGTTATCCTAGCACTTTGGGAGGCCAAGGTGGGCAGATCACTTGAGGTTGGGAGTTCAAGCCGGGTGCGGTGGTGCGTGTCTGTAGTCCCAGCTACTTGGGAGGCTGAGGTGGGAGGATCGCTTGAGCCAAGAGTTCTGGGCTGTAGTGCGCTATGCCTATCGGGTGTCCAAACTAAGTTTGGCATCAATATGGTGACCTCCCGGGAGTGGGGGACCACCAGGTTGCCTAAGGAGGGGTGACCTAGCCCAGGTCCGAAACGGAGCAGGTCAAAACTCCCCTGCTAATCAGTAGTGGGATTGCACCTGTGAATAGCCACTGTACTCCAGCCTGGGCAACACAGCAAGACCGTGTCTTGTTAAAAAAAAAAAAAAAAAAAGGGGAGGTTGAGACCAGCCTGGCCAACATGACGAAACTTCATCTCTACAGGCACGGTGGCTCATGTCTGTAATCCCAGCGCTTTGGGAGGCTGAGGCGGGCATATCACAAGGTCAGGAGATCGAGACCATCCTGCCAACATTGTGAAACTCTGTCTCTAGTAAAAATACAAAAAAAGGAGGTAGGCTTGGTGGTATGTGCCTGTAGTCCCAGCTCCTCGGGAGGCTGAGGCAGGAGAATCGCTTAAACCCAGGAGGTGGAGATTGCAGTGAGCCGAGATCGCGCCACTGCACTCCAGCCTTGGTGACAGAGCAAGACTTCGTCTCAAAAAAAAAAAAAAAAAGGAAGAAAAGAAGTGCAAGAGCGTGCCAGATACAGTGGCACACACTTGTAATCCTAGTGCTTTGGGAGGCTGCGGCCGGAGGATTGCTTGAGCCCAGGAGGTCGAGGCTGCAGTGAATCGAGATTGTACCACTGCACTCCAGTCTGGCCACAGAGCAAGACTATGACTCAAAAAATATATATATACTCTTCCAAGGAGGCTCTCTTCTGCCTTAGAGACCTCATAGCGAATGTTTCAGAAAAATTCCCCGCACGGCTGACTGAGAGCTTGGGGTTGGAAGGTGGGGAGTTTTAGGCATTCCCCATCTGACGAGCTCTGCTCCTGTTTTCCTGGCATGAGAGGGTCAAGTGGCTTAGGCAGAAAAGGCAAATCTGACTTCAGAAATGGGATTCTGGGGCCAGGTGCAGTGGCTCACACCTGTCATCCCCACACTTTGGGAGGCCAAGGCAGGTGGATCATGAGGTCAGGAGTTCAAGACCAGCCTGGCCAACATGACAAAACCCACCCCGTCTCTACTAAAAATAAAAAATTAGCCAGGCATGGTGGCGGGCACCTGTAATCCCAGCTACTCGGGAGGCTGAGGCAGGAGAATCGCTTGAACCTGGGAGGCGGAGGTTGCAGTGAGCCGAGATGGTGCCACTGTACTCCAGCCTGGGTGACAGAGCAAGACTCTGTCTCCAAAAGAAAAAAAAAAGAGGCCGGGCACGGTGGCTCACGCCTGTAATCCCAGCACTTTGGGAGGCCGAGGCGGGTGGATCACAAGGTCAAGAGATCGAGACCATCCTGGTCAACAGGGTGAAACCCC
>NW_016107839.1:59277-64733 GCF_001604975.1 Cebus imitator
CTACTTTTGTATTTTTCGTCGAGACAGGGTTTCTCCATGTTTGTCAGGCTGGTCTCGAACTTCTGACCTCAGGTGATCCACCGGCCTCGGCCTCACAAGGTGCTGGGATTTCAGGTTTGAGCCACCATGCCCTGTTTGAGCCCCCTTTCCTTTTGATTATATAAAAATGACTATTTTTTTCCTTATATACCTATACTGGGTATGTCAGTTTACTATAAAGATGCACAGAGAGGGGGTCTCCTTTTTCGGCTTTGGAGCCCTCCTCCCTCTGTCTCTGTACAAGGGAGCCTCTTCTTTCTTCTCCCTTCTTTCTTGCCCGTTAAACTCTCCGCTCCTGAGATTGCAGTGAGCCGCGACTGTGCCACTACACTCCAGCCTGGAGCCTGGCGACAGAGTGAAACTCTGTCTCAAAAAAAAAAACAAAACTCAAAAAACAAAACTCTCTGCTCCTTAAAACAACACACACACACACACACACACAGATTCACGGAGGGTTGGGTACCTTAGCTCATGCTTGTGAGCCTAGGACTTTGAGATCAGCGTGAGCAACATAGTAAGACCCCATCTCTACCAAAAATACAAAAATTAGCTGGGCGTAGTGGCGTGCGCCTGTGGTCCCAGCTACTGGAGAGGCTGAGGTGGGAGGATGGCTTGAGCCCGAGAGGTCGAGGCTGCAGTGAGCCATGACTGCACCACTGCACTCCAGCCTGGGTGACAGAGCGAGACCTTGTCTCAGACAGACAAACAGCAGAAAAAAACTTGCTTCCAGAGACAATAGTTCCTTATTGTTTTTTCATGGTTGTACCCATTTATTCTTTCTTGAACAAAAAAGGTCTCAGTATCCATTCTGTTTTGCAACTTACTCTTTGTGCTTATCGGATATTGGGTGTTCCTCCGCACCAGGGCCTGTGTCTCATTCTTAAAACCGCGTGGCTGGGCCGCCCTGGATGACGTGGGGATGAGAAGTCTCCCCCGGGTTGACGGGCTTTGGCTCAAGTTTCAGGCTTTTCTTTCTAGCCAGATGGGCTTGGGATGACTTTGCAGGAAGCGCGTGTTCTCCTGATGTGGCCTGCCCTGGAATCTTGCTTGTGGGGCTACTTACTACAGGGGTCAATTTCACCTCTCCCCTCTTCTTCCCCACAAGTGGTGGTTTTTTTCCTCTTAGGTCTTCCGGTTTTGATGCAGAGTCTGTCTTTAGCTTATTAGTATGTTAATATAATGCATGTATTTTCATCATGGCTACGTTTAATGTCGTATTTCATCGACTGTACGTCTCATGGGGAGGAGGAAGCTGTTAGTGACTTCCTGTGTGGGGCTAGGGCCAGGGTGTCCCTGTGTGGGGCTAGGTACTGTGGACATTCAGGGCCCAGTCATTCTCTGGGGTGGAGTGTCATGGGCACTGCAGGGTGCTGAGCAGTGTCCCTGACCTCCACTCACTCCGTGCCAGGAGATCCCCTCACAACCTGACAACCACCAATGTCCTCAGACATTGCCTGGTGTTGAGGGGCAGAGTCATCACCGTATTCAGGCCTGTCGGGGTTGGGGGCAGGGGGCAGGGTGGTCCGGCCCTGACTCAGCCCCCAACAGCCTCTGGGCCATGAGGCGAATGGGAAGAAAAAGGAAGTGGTCACGGGTGTGAGCCCCTCAAAGCATGGACAGTCCCCGCTGGGGACAAAGGGATGGGCTGAGCTGGGACATCTGGGTGGGGAGCCGGGCCCCAAGTGCCCTAGAGAATTAAGACAGCCTGAGTCACAGGGCCAACTCTGCCAGCTGTGCCTGCTGGTTTCAGAAGTGCCCTGCAGCCAAGGAGTTCTGGGTATGCGGCCACGGCTGGGCAGAGATGCGTTAGGTGTCAGGTCCCCAGAATTCCCTTGGTGGAGTCCCTTGTACAGCAGAGGGGAAGCTGCCAGTCTAGCTGGGGTCTTCCCCCAGGGCAGTTTCGCCCCCAAGGGACTTGAAATGTGGGGGGGGGGACTTGTGTTTGTCACAACTGAAGGCGGGGGTGCCCCTCCCCTGGCATGGAGTGGGTGGAGGCCAGGGACGCCGCTCAGCACCTGCAGTGCCTAGGACAAACTCACCCCAGAAAACGATCCGGCCCTGAATGCTGAGGGGAAGACTGCATTAATTATTTGGAAGAAAAAATCAAGTCTGCTCCCTGCTCATACCAGACACCAGAACACACTCCCGATGCGGCAGACAGTGTGAACCAGGGGCATCCCAGCTCCTGGGATTCTCCTCTCCCCTCCCCACTCAGGGTGTGGATTTCAGTAGCCTCCTGGGACCTCAGCAGAGCAGAGGATCATGGGACGCAGAGTCTCTTGGGGGTCTGAGGAATCCCTAAGCCAAGGGGTGTCCATTGAGGGTGATTCTGTCCCCAGAGGACACTGGGCCAAGTCTCGGACCTTTGTGTTTTTCTCATGACTGGGGGTGCTCCCAGCATTCAGTGGGTGGAGGCCAGGGACGCTGCTCAGGACCCTGCAGTGCCCAGGACGGCCCCTCCCTAGAGAGTGACCTACCCCGGTGTCCACAGTGTGGAGAATGGAAACCCTGCCCTAGTGGCAGACACACCGGATTTGGAATTGAAGGTTGTGAGTTCAAGCCCAGACTCGTCCCTTTCACCGCGTACCCCCAGGCGAGGCAGCTGGCCTCAGCTTCCAGATGGGCAGCCCGGGGAGCCCCTCCGCTGGCCAGGAAATGATGAGTTTCACACAAGCATGTCGTCCGGGGCCCCAGCAGATGTCAGGCCTGTTTACTAGTGAAGCAGAGATCCGCGATCACTGAGTAGGGACAGGAGAGTCCACTTTCAACCCACGCTACCAGCCTCACGGGGCTGGGGCGTGAACCCCAGTGGAGTTGGTTTATGAGTGCATAGGGGAGTAGTCCCCAGAAAGCAGGAGAAGCACGGACGGCCAGATGCATGTCTACACCTCTGAAAGCGACAGTCACTGTCTACTAACTAGTGATGAGGTTGGCAACTTCTAAAAATTACTCATTAAAGAGGGAGACAGCCGTGCTCAGTGGCTCACGTGCGTAATCCCAGCACTTTGGGAGGCCAAGGTGGGAGGATAGCTTGAGGTCAGGAGTTTGAGACTAGCCTGGTCAACGTAGCAAGACCCTGTCTCTGCAAAAAATACAAAAATTAGCTGGGCGTGGTGATGCACACCAGTAGTCCCAGCTACTCAGGAGGCTGAGGTGGGAGGATTGCTTGAACTCCGGAGGTTGAGGCTGGAGTGGGCTATGATTGTGCCACTGGGCAGTGTAGCAAGACCCATCTCCACAAAAAATACAAAAATTAGCCAGGCATGGTGGCACACGCCAGTAGTCCCAGCTACTCAGGAGGCTGAGGAGGGAGGATTGCTTGAGCCCTGGAGGCTGAAGCTGGAATGGGCTATGATTATGCCACTGCATTCCAGCCTGGGAGACAGAGTGAGACTCCATCTCAAAAAAAAAAAAAAAGAAAAGGAATAGTTAGATTCCTGGCTCTGCCGCTCCCAGGACAGGCTTTTCCCCTTGGTACTGCGGACATTTCAGGCAGATCGTTCTCTGGGGTGGGGTGTCCTGGGCACTGCAGGGCGCGGAGCAGCATCCCTGGCCGCCACCCACTCTGTGCCAGGAGCATCACCCAGTCATGACAACCATAAATGCCCCCAGACATCACCCGGTGTCCCCCAGGGTGCAGAACCGCCCCCCAAGGGAGCCCCCTGCTGCATCGAGTGTGCTGGGAGCTCTTCATAGTGGCCACGAGGAGGCGAGATGGTAGGGGGAAGCCAGGCTCCCACTGGCCAGGCTCAGACCATGGCTTCTGCCTCCTCGCTCAGACCGAAACAGTCCAGGAGGCCAAGAAGGCGGTGTCAAGTCAAGCCCCCACCCTGTGGCCTCCGGCAGCCTGAGTTTGATGGGCGCTTGGGGCATTCCTTCCTGTGGCTTCCTCTTCCTGACGCTTGGGCTCTTGCCTTTTGAAACCTGGGCTGGGTGCTCTGAAGCAAGCACCGCAGGCACCCGCCACGTCTCGTCACCGTAACTCCCCTAGGTGACACGATCTTAGTTTTGCTTCCTTTTGTTTTGAGATACGGTCTCGCTTTGTCCCCCAGGCTGGAGTGCAGTGGCACAATCATAGCTCACCATAGCCTCGACCTCCTGGGCAAAAGCGATCCTCCCACCTCAGCCTCCCAAGAAGCTGGGACTGTACAGGCACATCTGCCATGCCCAGCTGCTTTCTAAGTTTTTTTTGCAGATACGGGGTCTCACTAGGTTGCCCAGGCTGGTCTTGAGCTCCCGGCCTCAGGCAATCCTCCTGCCTAGGCCTCCCAAAGTGCCGGGATTACAGGCGTGAGCCGCTGCGCTTGGACAGGGTTTAGGGGTGATGAGAGTGTTCTGGAATTAGATGAAGGTGGTGTTTGCACAACTCCAGACACGCCAGGAACCACATAACTGTACAATTTAAATGGTGAAAATCTGTGGTATGTGAGTCACACGTCCATCTGAAAACAGAAGAAAGGGTCATCAGGAGGATTGGGGAAGAATGCTAACCCCTTGATGGCACCTGGCCTGGGGTGGCCTGGGCAGGCCTCACTTCCAGCCTGTCTGCTTCCCAGAAGAGCAGTCGGAGACTCTCACTCTGCAGTGATGGAGCAGACGCAGTGGCTCACACCTGTAATCCCAGCACTTCAAGAGGCTGAGGCAGGCAGATCACTTGAGGTCAGGAGTTCGAGACCAGCCCGGCCAACATGGTGAAACCCATTTCTACTAAAAATACAAAATTAGCATAGCATAGTGGCGCATGCCTGCAGTCCCAGCTACTCGAGAGGCTGAGGCCGGGCGCAGTGGCTCAAGCCTGTGATCCCAGCACTTTGGGAGGCCGAGGCAGGCAGATCGCCTGAGGTCGGGAGTTCGAGACCAGCCCGGCCAACATAAGAGAAACCCCATCTCTACTGAAAATACAAAAAAGTAGCCAGGTGTGGTGGTGCATGACTGTAATCCCAGCTACTCGGGAGGCTGAGGTAGGAGAATCCCTTGAACCCAGGAGGGGGAGGTTGCAGTGAGTCGCAATCACTCCATTGCACTCCAGCCTGGGCGACGAGAGCAAAACTCTGTCTCAAAATGAATAAATAAAAGTAAAACTTAAATAAATACTCAGGTTTTGGAAGGTGGCTCTGGGACGCCGCTCCCAGGACAGATTCTGGGCTGGGAGCATCTTCCAGCCAAGTATCAGGGCTGCCAGGCCGGGAGCCAGTGTTGCGCACTGACCTAGAACACAGGGAACGGACGTCTCCGCTCAGGGCTTGTCTCTCCGGCTCCTCCCATGCTCTGGGGCAGCGGTCCCCGAGGCAGTGGCAGGATGTGGAAGCCTCCGGAAGGAAGTGGGTGCCTGTGGGCCGTGAGCTGCTGCACCTCAGTGGGGGAGGGGTCATACCACTTGGTTGCTTAGAGAAACTGTGTTGTGTAAAAAAAAAAAA
>NW_016107839.1:66083-68834 GCF_001604975.1 Cebus imitator
TTTTTTTTTTTTTTTTTTGAGATGGAGTCTAACTCTGAAATGCAGTGGCGTGATCTCAGCTCACAGCAACCTCCGCCTCCCCAGGTTCGAGATTCTCCCGCCTCAGCCTTCCAAGTAGCTGGGATTATAGGCATCCACCACCGCCCCCCCAGCTATTTTTTCGTTTTTTAGTAGAGATGGGGGTTTCACCATGTTGACCAGGATGGTCTCGAACTCCTGACCCAAGTGATCCTCCCACCTCATCCTCCCAAAGTGGAGGGATTACAGGCGTGAGCCGCTGTGCCCGGCCCCCCTCCCCTTCTGAAAGGAGACAGAAACACCAGGAGGAAGTGTACAAACCCCTTGGGCTGCTCTCTTGTTTTCTGGAACTGCCCTGGCATGACTGGTAGACAGGCTTCTAAAGGGCTATAGGAAAAGACAAACCCCGGCCAGGGACAGTGGCTCACGCCCGAAATCCCATCTCTACAAAAAGTTTTCAAAAGACCAGTGGAGGCCTGTGGGAACAGCCGCCTTCTCCCTGAGGCTCAGCCCAGGTGGGGGTCTCCTCCCTCGGCTGCCGTCAGCCCTGAGCGCCATACCGCTGCTGGAAGGCCCCACCTGCCCATCCAGGCGGCGTGGTTGCAAGCTAAGCCCCCAGATTGGCCTGGGAGGCGCTGAAGTGAACAGAGGGCAGCTCCTGGCTGTGGCGGGTTGGGTTTTTCTCTGTGCTGTGATTTCTGTTGATGTTGGAAAGTCGGCTTCGAGGTCGGTGAGGAGGCCAGGTGTGAAACGGAAATGGGGAGGAGGGGAGGTGTGGGCCTGGCCGGGTGGGTGTGTGGTTCCCTCTTTGGTAAGGTGGGGCATGCGCTCGCCCCATCTGGATTCGTGTGGGGACTGAGGTGATTCCCAGTGTGGAGGAGCGTCTCGCTCGGCGCCAGGTGGATTGTGGCCGTTACTTTCCCCTCCTCCGAGGGGATTTATTGACCTTGAGCTGCAGGGGTGTGGCCTGCGGGCAGGTGCGGCTGGCTTGCAGAGCTCATCACAGGGGCAGGTGCCAGGGTTCTCACCTGTCACTGGGAAAGGGCCTCAGGTCTCCCTCCTCACCAGAACCGGCTCACACCAGCTCAGCCCCAGCGTGGATGTGTCCCGGGCTGCCCAGACCCCGGGGGGACCACCAGCACAGAGGTGGCCTCTTTGAATCAGGTGCTTCCCAGGGAGGGTCTGAGGCTGGTCTTCGGGATTGCTCCTTCCTTGGGAAGTAGGCGGGGCGGCCAGGCACAGTGGGTCACATCTGTGATCCCAGCACCTTGAGAGGCGGAGGCGGAAGGCGGAAGGATCGCTTGAGTCCAGGAGTTCAAGACCATCCTGGGCAGTATAGTGAGACCCTGTCTCTACAAAAAAATACAAAAAATAAAGAAATTCACTGGGTATGGTGGTGAGTGCCTGTGATCCCAGCTACTCAGGAGGCTGAGGTGGGAGGATCCCTTGAGCTAGGAGGTCGAGGCTGAAGTGTGAGCCGTGATCCTGCCGCTGCACTCCACCCTGGGCAGCAGACGGAGAACCTGTCTCTAAAAATAGACGAGAAGCAAGCAGGCGGGGACCTGCGTGGTCACCCTGGGGCTGTGCCCCCCACCCCAGCAAAACCAGGATGGGTCAGCTGCCCCTGGGTTCGGAACATCCACGTGGCTCTGCTGGGCCATGGAAGGGCCCGTGGTGGAGCAGCCCTGGCTCAGGAGGTGCGTGGCACTGGGTTCGTGATCAGATGGCTGCCTGTGTCCCCGAGCGTTGCTGAGTTTAGTGAGTTGTGGGGCAGAAAGGGCAGTGGCTCCACTCACAGAGTCCAGGATTCGAGCCCCAGCCGATCCACCCACAAGCTGTGTAGCATGAGACGCCGCTGTAGAGTCAGCCATTATGTTCTGAGCCACGGTCTCACCCTGCGCTATCTGATCTTAACCCCGAGGGACACTGGGTGATATCCGTGGACATCTGTGGTCGCCCTAACTGAGGATGTTCCTGGCATGGAGTGGGTGGAAGCCAGGGACGCTGCGAGACCCTGCAGTGCCCGGGGCAGCCCCACCCCAGAGAACCACTGGGCCCCAGTGTCCACAGAGCCAGCGGGTAGAGGCCTGGTTCTCTCTGTAAAATGGAGACGGGGTTTTCGTACCAGGAAGATGTAAACTGCAGGTTCCTTGTTGGCTGTTAACCCTGGTGGCAGGAAGTGATGACGGTGGCCGAGGGCCCCGGGACAGTGCTGGGGAAGTTTCTTGTCGCCGCAGAGTGGGTGGGACCCGAGTCCCCCTGACACCTGTGCCTAGGCCACCCTGAGCAGTGGCCCTGGCCGGTCAGTCCTCAGCAGGGCTCCCTTGTGACAAACCACTGACCCTGTGCCTTCTTACGGTGTAGACTCTGTCCTCACTGTGCTCACACAGCACACAGGTTCTTATGGTTTTTGTTTTTTCTTTTGAGGCGGGGTCTCTCCCTGTCGGCCAGGCTGGAGTGCAATGGTGCAATCTCGACTCACTGCAACCTGCAACCTCCACCTCCCGGGTTCAAGTGATTCTCCTGCCTCAGCCTCCTGAGTAGCTGGGGTGACAGGTGCCTGCCACCATACCTGGCTAATTTTTTTGTATTTTGAGTAAAGTCGGGGTTTCACTGTGTTGGCCAGGCTGGTCTCAAACTCCTGACCTCAGGTGATCTGCCCCCTTGGCCTCTCGAAGTGCTGGGATCACAGGCATGAGCCACCACGCCCAGCCAAGAACAAAGATTTTTTTT
>NW_016107839.1:69389-71293 GCF_001604975.1 Cebus imitator
AGAGACGGGGTTTCACCATGTTGACCAGGATGGTCTCGATCTCTTGACCTCGTGATCCACCCGCCTCAGCCTCCCAAAGTGCTGGGATTACAGGCGTGAGCCACCGCGTCCGGCCTGACTTTTGTATTTTTAGTAGAGACGGGATTTCACCATACTGGCCAGGCTGGCCTGGAACTCCTGACCTCGTGATCCACCCGCCTTGGCCTCCCAAAGTGCTGGGATTACTGGCGTGAGCCACCGTCCCGGCCAGACACAGATCATTGAAGACAGTGTGTGCTTGAGTTTGAGCCTGGGAGGAGCTGGGTTTAGTTTTCCTTTGCAGCGCTCACAGCAGACGCCTCCACGCCCAGCACACACTTTATACTGCAGCTTTATTGAGAAATAAATCATGCAGCATACAGTTCACCATTGAAAGTGTACAATTCAGTGCTTTTGGTGCATTCAGAGTTGTGCAGTCATCGCTGTAATGGATTAATATTTGAGCACACTCCCGTACCGCTGAAGAACACCCCAGCCCCACCAGCTACCACGCCCGTCTCCCCTGCCCTCAGCGCCGGCACCCTGAATCCCCTCCCTGCCTCTGTGGATGGGCCTATCCTGGACAATTCATAAAAATGGGATCACGCCCTGTGTGGCCTTTTGTGTCTGGCGTCTCTTGCTGAGTGAGCGTGACGTCCTCAAGGTGCATCCACGCGGCGCCGGTGTCCGAGCCCCGTTCGTGTTCGTGGCTGGGTCGTGTTCCAGTGCGTGGCTGGCACGCTGCGCTGATCCACTCCCTCGTGGCTAGACACGTGGCTGTCTCCTCATTGGGCTCCTGTGAATCGTGCTGCTGCGGACACGGGTTTCCACATTGTGGACGTCTGTGCCCCTTTCTCTCGGGTGAGCCCCTGGGGTGGGGTGGCCGTGGTGACTCAGTGTTTAACCTTTTAAAGATCCGCATGCTGTTACCCACAGCGACCGCCCGGCGTTCTGTTCCCGCCGCGGGGGGACAGGGTCCCAGGTCTCCACATCCTCGCTCACACCTGCGGCTCTTTTTAACAGTGCGTCCTCCTGAGGGGAGACAGGTCCTGCCCCCACTTCCAGGTTTCCTCCCCCGTTGTCCGTGGCAGGCTCTCCCTAGGCCCACTCTCGGTGCTGCCTCAGGTGCCCTCTGAAACCAGCGCCCTGGATGGATGGGCAGGGTCTGCGGGAGGCCCCGGGGCAGCAGGCGCTGGCGGGCCCCGGTCTCGCGGACCCAGGCTGTGGGTGTGTGGTTCGGGGAGCTGGGACCCGGCTCCTCTGCGAGTTTCCCGCTGACGCTGCCACAAGTTTAGTGGCCTTCAAGCACACAGATGCATCATCTCAGCTCTCCGGGAGGCTGGAGGCCAGGGCAGATGGCACGGGCTGAGGTGGAGGAAGGAGCAGGGCTGGGCCTCCCGGGGGCTCCAGGGGAGAATCCAGCTCCCGCCTTTCGTCCCTTGGCTGGGGCCCCTTCCTCCCCCGTCACAGCCGCAGCACAGGCTCTTCCAGTCTCTCCCTGACTCTCAGCCTCCCCCCTCCTCTCGTGAGGACCCCGTGAGGACTCTGGGCCCCCCATCATCCACAGTGATCTCCCAGCTTCGGTCCTTCCGTAACTTGCTTTGTTTTTTGAGACGGGGTCTCGCTCCGTCCCCCAGGCTGGAGGGCAGTGGCGTCATCTCAGCTCACTGCAACCTCTCTGCCCGCCAGGTTCCAGCGATTCTCCTGCCTTAGCCTCCCGAGTAGCTGGGATTACAGGTGCCTGCCACCACGCCCCGCTAATTTTCGTGGTTTTAGCAGAGATGGGGTTTCACCATGTTGGTCAGGCTGGTCTCAAACACCTGACCTCAGGTGACCCGCCCGCCTCAGCCTCCCGAAGTGCTGGGATCACAGGCGTGAGCTGCTGC
>NW_016107839.1:71463-75670 GCF_001604975.1 Cebus imitator
GCGATCTCGGCTCACCGCAACCTCCGCCTCCTGGGTCCAGGCAATTCTCCTGCCTCAGCCTCCTGAGTAGCTGGGATTACAGGCACGCGCCACCATGCCCATCTAATTTTTTGTATTTTTAGTAGAGACGGGGTTTCACTGTGTTGACCAAGATGGTCTCGATCTCTTGACCTCATGATCCACCCACCTCGGCCTCCCAAAGTGCTGGGATTACAGGCTTGAGCCACCGCGCCCGGCTCTCACTTGCTTTTCTTCCAAACAATGCACATCTCTTCCCCTGACCCCCTGGCCCTGTGGACACTTGGGTCCGGATCATTCTCTGGTGGGGCTGTCCTATAGAGTGTGGGGGGACCCTAACCCTAAGCCCTGGGGCCTCCAGAAGGATCTAGCTCTGCCCACACCTTATTTTTATTTATTTATTTATTTATTGTTAGCTCATGTCTTTCATTAACTCAGTTACTTGTCTCCAGGTTTGTTGAAGCAGTAAGTCAGACAGCATTTGACACAATAATGTCTGTCAAAGTGGCTTGCCGTAAACTCTCCAGCACCGAGTCATCAGAAGGGCGCCCTCAACGCAGGAGACTAATTTTGCCATTCTCATCCACCTTGTACTACTTCAGGACAGCAGCTTCACCCTCTTTCCCTTGTGCTGCTTCTTCTTGGGGGCGCTGTAAGACTTCGTCTTCCTTTTCTCAGCAGCACCACGAAGTCCCAGCACAAAGGAAGAGTAGACTCCTTCTGAATGTTGCAGAAAAGTACGCCCCTCTTCCAGTTGCTTGCCAGCAAAGATCAGTCTGCTGATCAGGAGGAATTCCTTCCTGATCCTGGATCTTGGCCTTTACATTTTCTATGGTATCCGAGCGTTCAACCTCGAGGGTGGCGGTCTTCCCCGTAAGTGTTTTCACGAAAATCTGCATTTTGGTGGCGGCCCCACCTGAGGTGCAGACGGCGGATCGAAAAGTCTTATTTTTATTTTATTTTTTTATTTTTTGAGACAGAGTCGTACTCTTTTGGCCAGGCTGGAGTGCAGCGGTGTGCACGTGGCTCACTGCCGCCTCGAGCTCCTGGGCCCAGACGATCCTCCCTCCTCAGTTCTGGGATTACAGGCATCCCAGCTGAGTTTTAAGTTTTTTTGTGGAGTCTAGGTCTCGCCGTGTTGCTCACGCTGGCCTCAAACTCCTGGACACGGCTAGGCGAGGTGGCTCACACCTATACTCCCCGCACTTTGGAGGCCAACGTGGGCGGATTGCCTGAGGTCTGGAGTTTGACACCAGCCTGGTCAACATGGTGAAACCCCCGTCTCTCCTAAAGATACAAAAATTAGCCGGGTGTGGTGGTGACTGCCTGCAATCCTCAGGAGGCTGAGGCAAGAGAATCGCTTGAACCTGGGAGGTGGAGGCTGCAGTGAGCTGAGATCGTGCCGCTGCACTCCAGCCTGGGTACAAGAGCGAGACTCTGCCTCAAAAAGAAAAAAAGTGCCGGGGGTTGGGAGTTACTGGGGAGTGAAGAACGTGTGTGTATTCCTTGTGAGGGTTGCATGGAGCCCAGTGGGCCCGGGCAGGCGTGGGCTCGCTCCCCCTCCCCTCTCTGACTCCCTCTGCGTCTGGGTCCTCTTTGTGCTGGGGTGGGGACCCCCGCCCTGCCCAGCGCCCTGCGTGGGCCTGGCCCCGAGTGTCACAGTCAAGTCTGCCCGTCCAGGAGGTGCACCCAGCAGAGCAGGGTGGGGTCTGCATCCACGCTGGGCCTGGCACAGCACCAGCATCCTGGCAGTGACAATAACAGTCTGTTGGCCATGACAGGCCCTGCGTGGCGAGCATGAGCCCGGCACAGGCACAGCGTGTGACCCAGGTCATCCCTGCACCCCATGACAGATGAACTCGGTCGCTGTCTCCTGAGGATTCTCAGGGGATTAGGGGACGCCAGGGCCCCCGCCCCAGAGCAACCTGCAGGCGTCTCACAAGTCACCACTCAGGCGTGCACGAGACGTGGGCCGGCTCCTGGGGGGTTCCTCACTCATACGGTACCTTGGGCTGTACAGCGCCCCCCGGAATCACCCGGCACCTCACCATGTGACCCAATATGGAAGGGGGTCTTTGCAGATGTAACCAAGCGAAGAGAGGTCACACTGACCGCAGGGGTCCCTGACCCAGTGACCAGTGATGGGCTTAGTGACATGGGGAGAACGCCGACACAACGGAGACTCCTTCTCTCAGTTCTGGGGACGCACCTCCCTGACCAGGGCATGGGCAGGGCTGGGTCCCTCTGAGGCCGAGGGGACTCTGCCAGGCCTCTCCTTGCTCCTGGTGGTGGCTGGCGTCCTGGGCCATGCTTGGCTTGTGGAAGTATCACCCCCATCTCTGCCTCCGCTCCCACAAGGCCATCTCCCCGTATCCGCCTCGCTCATGAGAACGTTTGTCCTTGACCATAGGGCCCACCCACGTAACACAGGATGACGTCCCGTCAAGACCCTGTTCCACCCAGGCTCCCACACACAGGCTGCGGGTACTGGGGCATGGCTTCCTTTGTGGCGGCTGCAGTCTGGCCCACACAGTCCCCTGTAACCTGCGTCTTAGCCTGCCCCCCACACTGAAGCCCCAGAGCACCGGGGAGGAGGAGTCCAGGCCCAGATCAGGCACTGGGAGGATGAGACCCCTGCGGGCTCTTGGGGCCCAGCTGTCCGCACCTTCTGCTGTGAGGTGCCTCGCCACATGCAGTTCCGGTCTGTCCACTGAGGAGGTGGCCCCCTATGGGTAAAAGTCAAAAGCCCAGGGGATGTTTTGAACCCTGCCACCCGTGGCTGGGCGCAGTGGCTCACACTTGTAAGCCCAGCATTTTGGGAGGCAGAGGTAGGAGGATCACTTGAACCCAGGAGTTGGAGACCAGCCTGGGCAACATAGCGAGACCCCGTTTCTACTAAAACTAAAGAAAATTAGCCAGGTGTGGCGGTGTGTGTGCCTGTAGTCCCAGCGACTCAGGAGGCTGAGGTGGGAGGATCGCTCGGGCCTGGGCGGCAGAGGTTTCAGTGAACCGGGATCGCACCACTGCACTCCAGCTGGGGCAACAGAGCGAGACTCTGTCTCAAAGCACAAAACAAAACAAAAGACAAATCCTATCACCTGTGCCCCCAGCACGAGTTTCTGGGGAGCTCTGTTGCCTCCAGCAGGTCCTGACTCCCTGTATATTTCAGGTCCACAGGGAGATCTGTGGGGCGTGGTGAGTGTTTGGTGTTCTCCCGGGTTGGTCCACGCCCCCAGCCAGCTGACCCAGGACCCCTCTGCAGAAGCGTTCCGGGACAGCAGGCGTCGGTCACCAAGATGTCCAACCCTTTCCTGAAGCAAGTCTTCAACAAGGACAAGACGTTCCGCCCCAAGCGCAAATTCGAGCCGGGCACACAGCGCTTCGAGCTGCACAAGAAGGCACAGGCGTCGCTCAACGCCGGGCTGGACCTGCGGCTGGCCGTGCAGCTGCCCCCAGGCGAGGACCTCCACGACTGGGTGGCCGTGCACGTGGTGGACTTCTTCAACCGCGTCAACCTCATCTACGGCACCATCAGCGACGGCTGCACGGAGCAGTCCTGCCCCGTCATGTCGGGGGGCCCCAAGTACGAGTACCGCTGGCAGGACGAGCACAAGTTCCGGAAGCCCACGGCGCTCTCCGCGCCCCGGTACATGGACCTGCTGATGGACTGGATCGAGGCGCAGATCAACAACGAGGACCTCTTCCCCACCAACGTCGGTGAGTCGCGGGCGGCCAGGGCTCAGGGGTCCAGAGCCTTCCAGAAAAGTCGGGGAGGCCGAGCACAGTGGCTCATGCCCGTAATGCCAGCACTTTGGGAGGCCAAGCCCAGGGTTCGCTTGAGCCCAGGAGTTTGAGCTCAGCCTGGGTAACAAAGCAAGATCCCATCTCTATAAAAAATTTTGGCCTGGCGCGGTGGTGATCACCTGTGATCCCAGCACTTTGGGAGGCCGAGGCAGGTGGATCACGAGGTCAGGAGTTCGAGATCAGACTGGCCAACATGGTGAAACCCCATCTTTACTAAAAAATACAAAAATTAGCTGGGCATGGTGGCTAGTGCCTGTAATCCCAGCTCCTTGGGAGGCTGAGGTAGGAGAATTGCTTGAACAGGGACCCAGGAGGCGGAGGTAGCGGTGAGCTGAGTTTGCGCAACTGCACTCCAGCCTGGGCTACAGAGTGAGACCCCCATCTC
>NW_016107839.1:76276-77467 GCF_001604975.1 Cebus imitator
CAAAAAAAAAAAAAAAAAAGATTCCCTGTCTCCGTCTTCTCCTAAGCTGCACTACTGTCCGTAGCCCCCTTCATCCTGGACCGCTCCTGGTGACGCCTGTCTCCCTCACCACAAAGCAGAGAAGGGCGGGCTCAACATCGGGCCTGCAGGCCCTCGTGGGTCTGGTGCAGAGACAAGCACCCTTGCTAGTGCCGGCCCAGCGTTCTCGGTGGCTTCAGAATCACTGCTGTGGAGCCCCCAGGCCCACCAGGATCACCGCCCCTGGGAGGGACCTCCTGCCCCGCTCCATGTGTAATACACCGAGTAGCTCTCAGGGATACCCCGTCCACGCGGGTTTGTGGATGATCATTCGGGTGCGTCTCTCCGGAGAACCGCATACCTTTCTTTTACTTTTTTCTTTTTTTTTTGTTTGAGATAGGGTCTCACTCTGTCACCCAGGCTGGAGTGCAGTGGTGCCATCATGGCTCACTGCAACCTCCGCCTCCCGGCTTCAAGAGATTCTCCTGCCTCTGCCTCCTGAGTAGCTGAGATTACAGGTGCATGCCATCATGCCCGGCTGATTTTTGTATTTTTAGTAGAGATGAGTTTTCACCACGTTGGCCAGGCTGGTCTCAAACTCCTGACCTCAAGTGATCCTCCTGCCTCGGCCTCCCAAAGTGCTGGAATCACAGGCATGAGCCAGTGTGCCCGGTCTGCCAGCGATGTCTGCCTGGAAGCCCCTCATCACATCCATGAGCAGGGGGTTCTGGACGTGGACTTGGCTGAGTCCGTGCGCGCGCCCCGTCTCTCTCGCGGCAGGCACACCCTTCCCCAAGAACTTCCTGCAGACGGTGCGGAAGATCCTGTCGCGGCTGTTCCGCGTGTTCGTGCACGTCTACATCCACCACTTCGACCGCATTGCGCAGATGGGCTCCGAGGCCCACGTGAATACCTGCTACAAGCACTTCTACTACTTCGTCAAGGAGTTCGGCCTCATCGACACCAAGGAGCTGGAGCCACTGGTGTGTGGGCTTGGGGCTCCCGGGCGCGGGGTTACGGCGGGGGCGTGGGATTACAGTGGGGGCTTGAGGCTCCAGGGCGCGAGGTTACGGCGGGGGCGTGGGATTACAGTGGGGGCTTGGGGCTCCCGGGCGCGGGGTTACGGTGGGGGCGTGGGGTTACAGTGGGGGCTTGGGGCTCCCGGGCGCGGGG
>NW_016107839.1:77862-84394 GCF_001604975.1 Cebus imitator
CGGGGTTACAGTGGGGGCGTGGGGCTCCAGGGTGCGGGGTTACAGTGGGAGCGTGGGATTACAGTGGGGGCGTGGGGCTCCAGGGCGCGGGGTTACCGTGGAGGCCGGTGGCAGAGGAACCCTTCCGGGGCCAGGACGCCTGACTGCCCGTAGTCGGCCCAGCAGCGGGTGACCTGATCTCTCCCTGCTGATGGGACAGGTGGTGAGGTAGCCGGGAGGGACCCTGCGTTCTGCACGGACGACAGGTGCGGGTTCCTCCCCAGCTCGGTGCCGACCCCACCTCCAGCTCATTCCATTTTCAGAGTCCTGAGGTCAGGGGTCCTGAGCGCTGTGCAGTGTCCCTTATGGAAGGGCTGCAAGCCGGAGCCAGGGGACTCCACCCCGACTTTTTTTTTTTTTTTTGAGATGGAGTCTCGTGCTCTAGCCCAGGCTGGAGTGTGGTGGTGCGATCTCAGCTCACTGCAACCCCCACCTCCCAGGTTCAAGCCATTCTCCTGCCTCAGCCTCCCCAGGACCTGGTACTACAGGCGCGCCACCACACCTGGCTAACTTTTGTATTTTTAGTAGAGATGGCGTTTCACCATGTTGGCCAGGCTGGTCGCGAACTCCTGAGCTCAGGCAATCCGCCTGCCTCAGCCTCCCAAAGTGCTGGGATTACAGGCATGAGCCACCGCGCCCAGCCTGGACTCCACCTGGCTCCCGCAGCCAACCTGCCCTTGACTACCTGCCTTCCACCTTACCTGGTTTTCTTGGGAGACCAACCTAGGGACCAGATTCCTCAGTGTGGGGTCCACATGACTGAAGCCAATGTCACTTCCTGAGATTGGGGCCCAAATTTGTGACTGGGTGATGGGGCCAACAGTGGAGTGGGTGCCAGTGATTCAGGGCCTGGCACGGGAACCCTCCCGGGGCTGCTTTGTTCCCCAGACTGCTGGGCGCTGTGTGGCTGTGGGGACCCTGATGTGAGAACAGGACCCCACCAGCCTCCGAGTAGCTGGGACCACAGCTGCACCCTGCCTTGCCCGGCTGATTTCTTCTTGTGTGTAGAGATGGGGTCTCACTACGATGTCCAGGCTGGTCTCAAACTCATGAAAGTAAGCAGTCCTCCTGCCTGGGCCTCCCAACGATTACTGGTGAGAGCCACTGCTCTCTTACAGCTTTAAAAAATGGTTAAAAATGGCCAGACGAGGTGGCCCCCACATGTAATCCCAGCCCTTTGGGAGGCCAAAGAAGGAGCATCACTTGAGCTCAGAAGTTTGAGACCAGCCTGGGCAACATAGTGAGACCTCATCTTGGGGAAAAAAAAAAAAAAAAATTAGACGCAGTGGTGCGTGCCTGTGGTCCCAGCTACTCAGGGGGCTGAGACAGGAGAATCCCTTGAGCCTGGGAGGTCAAGGCTGCCGTAAGCCAAGATCGTGCCACTGCAGTCCAGCCTGAGTGAGAGCCAGTAGCCTGTCTCAACAACAACAAAAAAGATTAAGGCCAGGCATTGTGGCTCACGCCTGCAATCCCAGCACTTTGGGAGGTCCGGGCAGGTGGATCACGAGGTCAGGAGTTCAAGACCAGCCTGGCCAACATGGTGAAACCCGCCTCTACTAAAGATACAAAAATTATCCAGGCATGGTGTCAGGTGCCTGTAATCACAGCTACTCGGGAGGCTGAGGCAAGAGAATCCCTTGAACCTGGAGGCGGAGGTTGCAGTGAGCCGAGATCGCACCACCGCACTCCAGCCTGAGCGACAGAGCGAGACTCCATCTCAGAAAAAAAAAAAAAAAAAAGACAGAGTTGAGCCATCACGACAGGGACCGTCTGGCCACAGATCTGCAGGCGCTGACTCCGGCCCCATGGGGTAGTCTGCTGTCCCTTGTCTCAGGCGCGCCATCGCCTGTCCGGTGTTTGTTGTTTGGGGGTTCAGGGACGCCCCCAGCTGCCACGTCTCCTGTGCATCTCCGGTGCCTGCTGTCCGCGTCACCCTTTCGGGAGCGCCTGGTGGTAGCTGATGTCCTGCTTGCTCTTAACAGAAAGAAATGACTGCCCGGATGTGCCACTAAGAGCCCCACAGGCCCCTTGGCGCCCGAACCACCGCAGGGGCCTCGGAGACGTGGAGGACGACGCTCCTGAACCACCGTCACCTTGCTCTCCGGCCTGAGCATCTCGGGAGCCCAGGGCTGGGCCGCTGAGTGGGTGTGGGTCGTCAGGAGCCCCAGCCCCAGATGGCGGACGGCTTCCTCACCATCTCGAGCCTCAGTCTCCCATCTGGGACTGAACTTGAACTCTGTAATTCTGTGTGTTACTAGCAACCGGAAAAGCCCACTGTGTTTTTAAACCACTTCCACTTCCCTGGAGGCGGGCCGGCTTCCAGGCTCACTCCCCGCCCTGGGTGGCTCCCACCTCCCAGAATTTCCACCCCAACCCTAGTCCCCACCCAATGCTGCCTCCACTTCGCTGGGGAGCGCCTGCCCGGGGCTGCTGCAGCCACAGCCCTGCCTGGGCTGCCTCTCCAGGGCACCCAGCTTGCTGGGCTCCTAACCAAGAGGCTGAGGGGTGTCCCGCCGGCTGAGGGCAGAAATCTCCTCCCCCGGGCCTTTACCCCCCTGCCGGCAGCCGCTGGTGTCCACTTCACACAGCAGGACGACCTGGACCCAGCATCGTCTCCTCCCTCCCCGGTCTCTTCCCTTCTTTTTTTTACAGATTTTTTTTTTTTTTTTTTTTTACATAAAAGAGACAGGGGTCTCACTGTGTTGCCCAGGCTGCTCTTGAACTCCTGGCCTCAGTGGCCCTCCCTCCTTGACCTCCAAAGTGCTGGGGTCACAGGTGTGAGCCACTATGCCCGGCCCTGCCTATTCCTCAGAGCACTCTGCTCCCTCAGTTCTTCTGAAGCACAGCGCACCGGATCCAGGGCTGCCTGGCCTCCTGGGACGCAGGGCCTGCACCCCGCTGCTGACTCGTTTCCAAAGAGCCCCTTCCTGTGTCATAAAAGGTTTGATTTTTATAGTCACATTTACAGATTTACAACCATCTTGAGATTTCTTTTTTTTTTTTTTGAGACGGAGTTTCGCTCTTATTACCCAGGCTGGAGTGCAACGGCGCGATCTCGGCTCACTGCAACCTCCGCCTCCTGGGTTCAGGCAATTCTCCTGCCTCAGCCTCCTGAGTAGCTGGGATTACAGGCACGCGCCACTATGCCCAGCTAATTTTTTTTTGTATTTTTAGTAGAGATGGGGTTTCACCATGTTGACAAGGATAGTCTCGATCTCTTGACCTTGTGATCCACCCACCTCGGCCTCCCAAAGTGCTGGGATTACAGGCGTGAGCCACCGCGCCCGGCCGAGATTTCTTTTTTTTGAGACACAGTCTGGCTCTATCTCCCAGGCTGGAGTGCAGTGCCATGATCTCGGCTCACCGCAACCTCCGCCTTCCGGGTTCAAGCGATTCTCCTGCCTCAGCCTCCCGAGTAGCTGGGATTACAGGCACGCACCACCATGCCCCGCTCATTTTTTGTATTTCTAGTAGAGACGGGGTTTCACCATGTTGGCCAGGCTGGTCTGGAACTCCTTACCTCAAGTGATCAGCCCGCCTCGGCCTCGAAAGTGCCGGGGTGACAGGCATGAGCCACCGCGTCCGGCCGTCTGCCTCTTCAGAAAGTCCCCTCTCCCTGTGACCAGTCCAGGCCGGGCGCCTCTCCCCGGGTCTGGCATCTTCCACTTCTGCCAGTATTGGCCTTTCCCAGATGGTACAAACTTCCAGATGCACTTCTTTTTCTGTGTGGCCCCAAGGGCTGCGGGAGAAAACTCCACGAGCTTTATGTCCCCTAGACCCTTGGAAGGTGAGACCGGGGCGTGAACCAAGGAAGCCACCTCCTCTCCCTGGCTGCCGCCCCACTCCTCACCAGAATCATCAGTGGCCTTTGACCTCGGTGGCCCTTGCCTCCTGAGCCCTGCATTGTCCCAGGACACACGGAAGTCTGGTCACCTCTGGGTGCCTGGGATGGTCACCAAAGAGAAGGACACCGTTCCCGTCTCTCCTGGCTTCTGCCAGAACATCCAACAAGTGCAATTAACTTGCTGTCACCGCCAAAGCCTGAAGGTCCCAGAACGTGTCCTCCATCCTAGAAATCACCGGGGTCCAGCTCTCAGAGCCCGCAGGAGAGGGACCCCCAGCGGAGCCCTTGCAGGACTCCATGAAACAAGGAACTGCTGGATGGAATGGATCTCCTTGCACCTGCACGATGAAGCCTGAGTGCCAGCACTTCTGTCTCCCCAGGGCTCGAGTGTCCCCAGCAGCCCGGCCACACAGCTTCCCAGGTGGGCTTGGCGGGGAGCAGGGACCATCCCTGTCCCATCCACCCCAGAGACCACCCTCCCCAGCCAGGTCCGGAATAGAACTCCGGATGTAGACATCAGAATAAATGATCTTGTTATGGTGCCCTCGGCAGCTGCTGCTCATCTCCTTTCTTGCCAGAGTTAACAGGGTGCCCTGTCCCCAGGGGTGAGCCTCAGGTCTTGGGGCTGAGAAAATCTTTCTTTTTTTTTGTTTTGGAGACAGCATCTTGCTCTGTGGCCCAGGCGGGAGTGCAGTGGTGTGATCATAGCTGATTGCAGCCTCAACCTCCCAGGCTCACAAGATCCTCCCGCCTCAACCTCCTGAGTAGCTGGGACCACAGCTACATTACCAAGCCCAGCTAATTTTCTTTATTCATTTTTTTGTTTTTTTACAGGCCAGGGGCTGTGGTTCACGCTTGTCATCCCAGCACTTTGGGAGGCTGAGGCAGGCGGATCACTTGAGATCAGGAGTGTGAGACCAGCCTGGCCAACATGGTGAAACACTGTCTCCACTGAAAATACAAAAAAGTAGCTGGGCACGGTGGCTCATGCCTGTCATCCCAGCACTTTGGGAAGCCGAGGCAGGCGGATCATGAGGTCGGGAGTTCGAGACCAGCCATACCAACATGGTGAAACCCCGTCTCTAGTAAAAATACAAAAATTAGCTGGGCGTGGTGTCGGGCACCTGTAATCCCAGCTACTCGGGAGGCTGAGGCAGGAGGATCACTTGAACCCGGGAGGTGGAGGTTGCAGTGAGCCGAGATTGCACCACTGCATTCCAGCCTGGGTAACAGAGCGAGACTTCGTCTCAAAAACAGGAAGCCAGCCCAGGAGGCTTTGGTTTGCTGATCCCTGTCTTATACAGACCCCCCAAAAAATTAATTTTTTTCTGGAGACAGGGTCTCGCTCTGTCACCCAGGTTTGTCTGAAACTCCCCTCCCCGCCAAGTGATCCTCCTGCCTCAGCCTCCTGAGTAGCTGGGATTACAGACATGTGCCACTGCGCCCAGCCAAGAAAGTCTTCATTTTCAGCAGGGTTTGGGGATCTCCAAAAAGCCCCAAATGAATATGCAGATACCCAGTATATGGATGGAATTTAATTTAAATACGGGGTGGGAGGTCAGGGGCCACTAGGACAGACACTTCTAGAAAAAGGCTGAGGAAAGCCAGTGTGCGAAGGGGCTCACATCAACGCTGGATTTTTATTTTGTGAGAGAGTTCTTATTTCCCACGCTCACCAAAAGTGGTTCACTCTGCCTTGCTTGCTTTGTAAAAGAAAACAAAGTAGAAAACTTTTACCACGTGCCAAGGAACAGATTCAGTGGGAAGAGCCCGTTACTACCCGGCCCCTGTGGCCTTGGACAAAGGAACATACACTAAAACTTTTTATTCACTTGTTTATGTATTTCATTTTATTTGCTTATTTATCTTCAGACAAAGTCTTCCTCTGTCGCCCAGGCTGGAGTGCAATGGCGTGATCTCGGCTCACTGCAGCCTCCACCTCCTGGGTTCAGGCGAGTCTCCTGCTCAGCCTCCTGAGTAGCTGGCCTTACAGGTGCCCTCCACCACGTCTGGCTTATTTCTGTATTTTTAGTAGAGATGGGGTTTCACCATAATGGCCAGGCTGGTCTCAAACTCCTGACCTGAGGTGATCCGCCTGCCTTGGCCTCCCAAAGCGCTGGGATTTCAAGTGTGAGTCACCGCGCGCGGAGCAGATTTTTGTATTTTTAGTAGAAACAGGGTTTCACCATGTTGACCGTGCTGGGCTCCAGCTCCTGGCCTCAGGGGATCCTCCTGCCTCAGCCTCCCAAAGTGCTAGGATTGCAGGTGTGAACCACTGTGCCCGGCTGCTTTTGGTTTTGTGTATGTGAAAACGGTGGGCATTGGGTGAGTCTCTGGGGTCCCTTCCAACGTGAAACGTCATGGGTCCGGGGCCTGACGGAAGACCAGCTTTGGCTCCCGAATTTGGAATTTTGCAGGTCCGCAGCTCATCAGGGAGAGGAGGCCCTGGGGCCTGCGGGGTGGAAGCGCAGCCCTGTGCTGCTGCATCTCGCCCCTAGAGGGCGCCGCGGTGCTGGGAAAGGACGGGCTCCTGTTAGGCAAAGAGCAGGCTGCTGTTTCCTAGGGGTTCTGTTCTGTTCTGTTCTGTTTTTTTTTTTTTTTTTTTTTTTTTTTTTTTTTTTTTTTTTTTTTTTTTTTTTTTTTTTTTTT
>NW_016107839.1:84849-88462 GCF_001604975.1 Cebus imitator
CGGGGGTTTCACCATGTTGACCAGGATGGTCTCGATCTCTTGACCTCGTGATCCACCCGCCTCGGCCTCCCAAAGTGCTGGGATTACAGGCTTGAGCCACCGCGCCCGGCCCTGTTTTTTGTTTTTTTAAGACAGTTTCACTCTGGTCACCCAGGGTGGAGTGCGGTGGCACGATCTCGGTTCACTGCAACCTCCGCCTCCCGGGTTCAAGCGATTCTCCTGCCTCAGCCTCCTGAGTAGCTGGGACTACAGGTGTGCACCACCACACTTGGCTAACGTTTGTATTTTTTTGGTAGAGGTGGGGTTTCACCACATCAGCCAAGCTGGCCTTGGACTCCTGACCTCACGTGATCTGCCCGCCCCGGCCTCCCAGAGTGCTGGGATTACAGGCACGCGCCACAGGGGATGTTTCCTAGTGTTTGACCCTTTGGCTTTCCAAATACACCTCAGCTATTTCCAGGGCCAGTTTAAGAATGTGGGAGCTGGCTAGGCACGGTGGCTCATGCCTGTAATCCCAGCAATTTGAGAGGCCGAGGTGGGCGGATCACTTGAGGTCGGGAGTTTGAGACTAGCCTGGCCAACATGGTGAAACCCTGTCTGTACTAAAGATACAAATAAATTAGCCAGGCGTGGTGATGTGCACCTGGGAGGTGGAGGTTGCAGTGAGCCGGGTGCACCACTGCACTCCAGCCTGGGCAACAGAGTGACACCCTGTCTCAAAAAAAAGAATGTGGGAGCTGACGGGGTCTAAGTCATCACCTATACATCAGCTGCACCACAGCCCCCAAAAAGGTCCCCGTCCCAATCCCCAGAACCTGTGGACAGGTTATTTCATTGTAGAAGAGACTTTGCAGATGGAATTCAGTTAAAAATCATAAGACAGGGCCAGGCATGGCAGTGGTACTTTGGGAGGCCCTGGAAGGAGGAACTCTGCCTCCCAGGTTCAAGCCATTCTCCCACCTCATCCTCCCAAGTAGCTGGGATTACAGGCATCCGCCACCACACCCGGCTACTCTCTTTTTTTGTATTTTTAGTAGAGACAGGGTTTGATCATGTCGGCCAGGCTGGTCTCAAACTCCTGACCCCAGGTGATCCGCCCGCCTTGGACTCCCAAAGTGCTGGGATTACAGGTGTGAGTCACCACACCCAGCCAAAATTCACCCTTTTTAAATTTAAAATTGGCAGGGTGCAGTGACTCATCCCTGAAATCCCAGCACTTGGGAAACCAAGATAGGAGGATGGCTTGAGCCCAGGAGTTTGAGACCAGCCTGGGCATCAGAGCAAGACCTCATCTCTACTAAAAATAAAATTAATTAGCCGGACATGGTGGTGCATGCCTGTGGTCCCAGCTACTTGGGAGGCTGAGGCAGGAGGATCACTTAAGCCTCAGAAGTTGAGGCTGCCATGAGCCGTGATTGTGCCACTGCATTTGAGCCTGGGCAACAGAGCAAGACCCTGTATCAAAAAAAATTAAAATTCAGTGGTGCTGAGTACAGCATCTTCACAAAGTGA
This sequence comes from Cebus imitator, assembly GCF_001604975.1. Classification (NCBI taxonomy): domain Eukaryota; kingdom Metazoa; phylum Chordata; class Mammalia; order Primates; family Cebidae; genus Cebus; species Cebus imitator. Next base: position 86,362 of record NW_016107839.1, read on the forward strand.
TGCAAATATCACCACTATCAAATTCAAGAACATTCCATCACCCCAAAGGGAACCCTGTCACCATCAGCACCCACTCCCCACCCCCTCCCCAGCCCCTGACAAACACATCCCCCCTCTGTCTCTGTGGATCAGCCTATTCCTGGCATTTCTTATCTGTACATTTCTTTTAAAGGTATTTCATGGTTATTTTTGGTGGTTAATATGAATGAGATATTTTCCCATGACATCTTTTTTCTCATGATACTTCTTAAATGTTGATGTCTGGTATATATAGGAAATCTTGTGATTTTGAAATTGATTTAGAAACTGGCTTCTTTGCTGCATTTTCGGTTAACTGGCCTGCATTTTCGAGGCAGGGATTCCCATTTGCAGATGACAATAATTAAATATACCCATCGCTTATAGCCGGAACCGGCAGTTATGGTTTCCTCAATAATAACAGTTACCAAAATTTAGTTCAATGTAGTGTCGGGTTTTTGTTTGTTTGTTTGTTTGTTTTGAGACAGAGTCTTGCTCTGTCACCCAGGCTGGAGTGCAATGGCACCATCTCAGCTCACTGCAACCTCCGCCTGCCAAATTCAAACGATTCTCCTGTCCCAGCCTCCTGAGTAGCTGAGATTATAGGTACACACCACCATACCTAGCTAATTTTTGTATTTTTAGTAGAGACGGGGTTTTACCGTGTTGGCCAGGATGGTCTCAAACTCCTAACCTCATGGTGCGCCGACTTTGCCCTCCCAAAGTTAATGTGGTTTTAAATTTTACTTATTTTTTATTGACACCTCCTCCTCAGCCAAATTTTATTTATTTATTTTTTTTAGAGATGGAGTCTCCTTCTGTCACCCAGGCTGGAATGCAGTGGTGCCATCTTGGCTCACTGCAACCTCCACCTCCCAGGCTCAAACCGTCCTCCTGCCCCAGCCTCCCAAGTAGCTGGGACTACAGGCACATGCCACCACACCTGGCTAATTGTATTTTGGCAGAGACAGGATTTCATCATGTTGGCCAGGCTGGTCTTGAACTCCTGACCTCAAGTGATCCGTCTGCCTCAGCCTCTCAAGGTGCTAGGATTACAGGCATGAGCCACCACGCCAGGCCAGCCACACTGTCTGTTTATAAATAAAGTATTATTGGCACAAAGCCACGTTCATGCATTTACATATTATTTACATATTACCTATGGCTATAGAGTTGAGCAGCAGAGACCATCTGCTCCACAGAGCCAAAAATATTGACATTCTGCCCCTTACACTAAAAGTTTGGTGACCAAGCTGGGCATGATGGTGCAACTGTAATTCCAGCTACTCAGGAGGCTGAGGCAGGAGGATCGCTGAGGCAGAGGCTGCAGTAAGTTAAGATCGCACCACCGCACTCCAGCCTGGGCAACAGAGCAAGACCTTGTCTCAGAAAAAAAAAAAAAGGGAGAAAGATCTGACTTTGAAAGGTTTTCAATAAATAATGAGAAAAATAAACTAATCGTATGTAAATATACCTACTCTTAATTGAGGTGAGTATCAAGTGAAAACAGAAAGAAAAAGAGGCCAGGCGCGGTGGCTCACACCTGTAATCCTAGCATTTTGGGAGGCGGAGGTGGGCGGATCACGAGGTCAGGAGTTCGAGACTAGCCTGGCCAATATGGTGAAATCCTGTCTTTACTAAAAATAGAAAAATAAGCCAGGCGTGATGGTGCATGCCTGTAATCCCAGCTACTCAGGAAGCTGAGGCAGGAGAATCGGTTGAACCCAGGAGGTGGAGTTGCATTGAGCTGAGATTGCACCACGGCACTCCAGCCTGGGTAACAAAGGGAGACTCCATCTCAAAAAAAAAAAAAAAAGCAAAGTTTGCTGACTCATAGAAATATATAGAACACTTCTCCTGTTGAAATGTGAAGCACTCCCCATATCCAATTAGAATCAACACTAAAACATTTTCTTCTCAGAGGTTGATGTTTGCATAACTCCATGAATTTATAAACACCTCTGAACTGTACACATTTTATTTCTGAGATGGAGTCTCGCAGGCTGGAGCGCAATGGCGCAATCTCGGCTCACTCTAACCACTTCCTGTGGCTTGCTTTCTCTTTTTTCTTTTTTTTTTTTTT
>NW_016107839.1:89837-95593 GCF_001604975.1 Cebus imitator
TAGTAGAGACGGGGTTTCACCATGTTGACCAGGATGGTCTCGATCTCTTGACCTCGTGATCCACCCGCCTCAGCCTCCCAAAGTGCTGGGATTACAGGCTTGAGCCACCGCGCCCGGCTTATTTTTATTTTTTATAAAGACAGGGTTTCACCATGTTGGCCAGGCTGGTCTTGAACTCCTGACCTCAGGTGATCTGCCCGCCTCGGCCTCCCAAAATGCTGAGATTACAGGCGTCAGCCACCACACCCGGCCTATTTATTTATTTTTTGAGACAGAGTCTTGCTCTGTCACCCAGGCTGGAGGGCAGTGGCATGATCTCGGCTCACTGCATCCTCTGCCTCCCGAGTTCAGGCAATTCTCTGCCTTAGCCTCCCAAGCAGCTAAGACTACAGGCGCGTGTCACCACACCCAGCTAATTTTTTGTATTTTGGTAGAGATGGGGTTTCACCATGTTGGCCAGGATGATCTCGATCTCCTGAACTGATGATCCACTGGCCTCGGCCTCCCAAAGTGCTGGGATTACGGGTGTGAGCCACCGTGCCCGGCCAATTTTTGTTTTTTTAGTAAAAACAGGGTTTCACCATCTTGGCCATGTTGGTCTTGAACTCCTGACCTCATGATCCACATGCCTCGGCCACCCAAAGTGCTGGGATTACAGTCATGAGCCACCGTACCTGGCCTATTTATTGTTTCAGACAGAGCCTCTCTCTGTCACCCAGGATGGAGTGCAATGGCAGGATCTCGCCTCACTGCAACTTCTGCCTCCTGGATTCAAGCGATTCTCCTGCCTCAGCCTCCTGAGTAGCTGTGATTACAGGCGTGAACCACCATGCCCGGCTAATTTTTGTATTTTTAGTAGATACAGGTTTTCTCCGTGTTGGCCAGGCTGGTCTTGAACTCCTGACCTCAGGCGTTCCACCCACCTCAGCCTCCTAAAGTGCTAGAATAAAAGGAGCCACGATGCTGGACCAAAGCGTCTTTATTGGTTTGTAATTCACATTCCATACAATTCACTCATTTAAGGCGTACAATTTGGCCTCATGTGGTACATTCAGGAAAGTGTGCAAACTGCCACCTCCAATTCCAGGGCATTCTGCACCCCAAGAAGAAGCAACCTTGCCCCCATCAGCACCCACACATCCCCTCCCTGTCTCTGGATGGGCATGTCCTGGACAGTTGGTAGAAATGGGGTCACACACTGCATGGCCTTCTGAGCATGGCATATCTCACTGAGCATGACATCCCCCAGGTTCATCCGAGCTGTGGCATGGCTCTGTTCCTGATGGGATAAGGTGTCCAGCCTGGCTGGGCCACGTTGTCCCCTGTCTCCTCCTGCCAGGTGTTCAGGCCACGCCGTCCTGGAGGCTGCCAGGCATCAGGTGCCCATGTGCTCACTCGGCGTGTGCCCCATGTGGGTGTTTTGTGGCCGCCGTTTATGCTGCATCCCTGCTGACCTTCTGGTACCATCGCCTGGTGGCCGCCCCGGGGGCGTGGCCCGCGTTCCTCGATATTTCTGGAGCTGTTTGCCCTTCTTTCCAAGCCAGAGAAGCAGATGGAAAACAAAAGCAGCTGCCCGCCCTCTGCCTCATCACCGGCCCCACATCCCTGCTGGGATCCCGCTCCCGGGAAGGCTGGCGGGAAAACGGCTCCGTCTGTCCGTCCTGGAAAGCAGCTCCTGCCCCACGCCCCGCCAGGCCACTGTGTCCCCATGGCTCTGTTGCCGGCTTGGGGATCGCTCTGAGCTGTGACAGGCAGAGGATGGACCTGCCTTTCTGGGCAGGTGGCCCATGGCGCTCCCCCTACTTTGTAGGAAAGCGGGACATGGGGTCGGGTGTGGCTCCTGGGACCTCTCAGCCCAGGCCGCCAGCGCTGGTCACCAAATAGCTGGAAACCGCTTCTTCTACCAGGTAGCGGCAGTGGCCCTGGTCCTGACCTCAGCGTGTCATGAACACAAGGCTGACTGAGGCCCCATGGCAAAGTCCCTGGTAGGTCAGCGCTGCTGCCCCTCCCGTTTCTCTCCACCTGCAGCTGACGTCCTGGAAGCAGCCTCCCTTACATGCTCCTCTGGCTGGATTCGGGGCCACAGGTGGCTATGACTGTGCAGGAGGCCTCGGAAGGACCGGCAATTGTTAAATTTTAATTTAATTTTAATTTAGTTAATTATTTTTTTTTGAGACGGAGTCTCTCTCTGTCGCCCAGGCTGGAGTGCAGTGGCGCGATCTCGGCTCACTGCAACCTCCACCTCCCGGGTTCAAGCGATTCTCCTGCGTCAGCCTCCTGAGTAGCTGGGATTACAGGCACGCTCCACCATGCCCGGCTATTTTTTTTTTTTTTTAGTAGACATGGGGGTTTTACCATGTTGGCCAGGCTGGTCTCGAACTCCTGACCTCGTGATACGCCTGCCTCAGCCTCCCAAAGTGCTGGGGATTACAGGCCTGAGCCACCACAACCAGTCAATGTCATCTGCTTCTTTTTACTTTTCTAAACATGTGGTTCTTGAACATTTACACGTGTTGGTCAACATCCATGTGAGAAGGGACTGAACACACAAGCCATCAGGGAAATGCAAATCAAAACCATCTGGAGGCCGGGCGCGGTGGCTCACGCCTGTAATCCTAGCACTTTGGGAGGCCGAGGTGGGTGAATCACCTGAGGTCAGGAGTTCAAGACCAGCCTGTCCATTATGGTGAAACCCCATCTTTTTTTTTTTTTTTTTTTTTTGAGACAGAGTTTCACTCTTGTTACCGAGGCTGGAGTGGTGCAATGGCGCAATCTCACTGACCGCAACCTCCGCTTCCTGGGTTCAAGCAGTTCTCCTGCCTCAGCCTCCCAAGTAGCTGGTACTACAGGTGTGCGCCACCATGCCCAGCTAATTTTTGTATTTTTAGTAGAGACGGGGTTTCACCTTGTTGATTAGGATGGTCTTGATCTCTTGACCTCGTGACCCACCCGCCTCGGCCTCCCAAAATGCTGGGATTATAGGTGTGAGCCACTGCACCCAGCCCCCCATCGTTTTTAAAAAAAATAAAATTTAAAAAAAAAAAGCCATCTGAAGACAGCACTTCCCACCCACCAGGATGGCATCACTCAGAAACAATAGCAGCTGAGGTGGGCATTTCACCTGAGGTCAGAAGTTCGAGACCACCCTGACCAACATGGCAAAACCCCATGTCTACTAATAACACAAAAATTAGCCAGGTGTGGTGGCACTCGCCTGTCATCCCAGCTACTCAGGAGGCTGGGGTGGGAGGATTGCTTTAGCCCAGGAAGTCGAGGCTTCAGTGAGCCAAGATCAGGCTACTGCACTTCAGCTTGGGTGACAGAGCGATACCTTGTCTCAAAGAAATAAAATAACATAAAATAAAATAAGGCTGGGTGCAGGGGCTCACACCTATAATCTCAGCATTTTGGGAGGCCAAGGCTAGTGGATCACCTGAGGTCGGGAGTTCAAGACCAGCCTGGCCAACATAGTGAAACCCCGTCTCCACTAAAAATACAAAAATTAGCAGGGTGTGGTGGCACCCACCTGTAATCCCAGCTACTCGGGAGGCTGAGGCAGGAGATTCGCTTGAACCCAGGAGGTGGAGGTTGCAGTGAGCTGAGGCTGTGCCACTGCAGTCCAGCCTGGGCGACAGCGGGACTGCATGTGCTGGCGCATGCCTGTAATTCCAGCTACTGGGGAAACTGAAGCACAAGAATGCTTGAACCCAGAGGCAGAGGCTGCAGTGAGCCGAGATCATGCCACTCTGCCCCAGCCTGGGCCACAGAGTGCGGCTGCTTGTGTATTTTTATAATTAAGAAAACCATTGCAGAAAAAAGAAGTCGAACACAAATGCAGACCTTTAAAAGGCCTCTCCTGAGAGGAGCAGGAGTGAGGAACTCGTGGGGTCCTGGACTGGCTGCAAACAGGAGACCCCAAGGTCCCAGCAGGAGGGCAGCACATGGTGAAGTTGGGGTCCAGGCTCTTTCGGGGAAGCCTGAGACACTCTGTGGTCAGCTGAATAACAGCCCCTAAAGATGCCCATGTCCTTCTCGGGACCTGTGACTGTGCCACTTCCCATGGCCAAAGGGGCCACCCCCATTCTTCTCGGCCAGCCTCTGCAGGGGTTTCGAGCCTCCAGCCTGCCCACTCTTCGAGGGTTGCCACTGGGACACTCCAGGCTTGGGACACAGAGGGTGGCAGAAGGGTGGGTTGGTGGGGCCACCTCCCCTGCCGTCTACACCGTGTGTCCTTCCATCTCGTTTCCTGCCCCTGACTTGTGATTCATTGATCAGGGCTGCGGTGGACAGTGGGGCCTGCCTGGGTTATGGGTTGTGGCTGTGGCCACCGGGGGGTCAGTTCCTGACCACCTGCCTCTGTGCTTTGAGTCAGTTGCACAGCACCAGCAACCTGGGGGACCAACCCTCCCAGCCTCTCCGGTAGTGGTCCTTGAAAGGAATGTTTACTGGCCACAGAGGAAGAGGTGTTGGCGCAGGGCCCAGGCCTGGGGTTCAGTCCCTGCTTATCTTCTGGGGTCCCCCGCCCCCTGGCTCCTCTATGACCTGCAGAGAGGCAGGTCGTTGCAGGGGGTCCTAGTGCAAAACGTAGGCGCTGCATAAATGCAGGGGCGGCCGCCAGGGGAGCAGCTGGCTGTGAACGCACCGCACTCCCAAGTGTCCCAACTCCCCAGCTCTGTGCACCTGGGGAAACTGAGGCTCAGGAGAACGAGACCGGACCCAGAGTCACATAAAGGGGCAAAAGAGGAGAACGCGCGACTGGGCCCGGCCCTGTGACCTCCAACTCCGAGTCTGCGCCCTCCATTCCCTATGACCTGGGCCAGGCCCAATGACCCCCCCAACCCTGAGCCCGAGGCCTCCCAGAACACAGAGGCGAGCGAGGTGCGGAGTAAGGTGTGTGGTCCCTTTTAGAGGAGTACCGGGCTGCTCGCGCGGCCCGACAACAACAATTCCATTGGCTAGAGCGCAGCCTCTGGCCACGCCTTTCACGCTAAATAGCTGGAATCCTATTGGCCCAGAGTCCGGGCCCCGCCTCCCTCGCCCTCAGAGCCCGGGCGCCGCGCCAGGTTGGCTGACGCAAACGCGTTGCCCCGGCAACCTCTCCCCGCCCCCGGGGCAAAGGGGCCCGGGCGCCGGAGCCAGTGCGCAGGCGCGCGGCCGTCAAAGGTGGGAGGGGGTCCCCAGGGCCAGCGCCCGGGACCCCGGTGTCCTTGCTCTCCGCGCCGCCCGTCATCCCGGAGCAGCGTGTGGGGGGGGGCAGAGCCCCGGTCGCCCGGAGGAGGAGGAGGCGGCACCAGGGGACCGGCCTGGCGCGGGTGTGGCCGGCGGGGGGGGGCGGGATAGCCCGGCCCGTGGCTCCGCGGATTTCAAAGGCGCGAGGTCACACGCCCAGCAGCCGATCAGCCGCGGCATTTGGCGACGCAGCAAATCCAGCCCTGCGGGGAGGGGGCCCCGGTCCGTGCTCCAGCCCCATGCCCAGGCTGCAGGGCCTCGCCCGCCCCCGGCCGCATCTCCCTGCCCCGGCGCCTCCCAGGACCTGTGACAGTCTGGGGGGGCCTGGCCAGACTCAGGCCAGGCAGTCTGGGGACAGCTGCCCTGGCCTCGGCCTTCTCATCTGCACAGTGGGAGCCTCTTGGGGCCGTGCAGGGAGGCTCACCCCGCCTGTGCGACCCTCACCCTCCTGGGGCCGTGCAGGGAGGCTCACCCACCTGTGCGACCCTCACACCCTCCTGGGGCCGTGCAGGGAGGCTCACCCCGCC
>NW_016107839.1:99191-100877 GCF_001604975.1 Cebus imitator
CCCACCGCACCTCCCTTGCTGCAGACACCCAGCTGGGCCCTGAGAAGGGTAGTCAGGGTGGGGGGTGTGCCCAGCCGGTGTCCCTGGCTCAAGGGACATGGGTCGAGGAAGAAGCGCAGGGCTGGCGAGGCAGGACCTGCCTGGGCACCTTCTCTGGGGTTTTGGAGACACCCTACCTACAACACAGGCTGAAAATCGCCCTGAATTCTGCGGAACTAAAGAACAAAAAAGAAAAAGCATCACTCCGGAGACATGAGACATGGTTCAAAGGTTGGCTGGAGGCAAACAGGTCGCCCCCAAGGAAGCCAGCGCTCTGCACCCTCAGGCTGAGGGTGGCCACACCTGCTGTATGATCAGGGCAGGACAGGGCGTCTCCAGGGAGCTGCAGGGCCCGGGGCAGGCTGAGCCTTTGGGCCTCCATCCCTCCGGAGTCCCTCGGGGTGGGGCGGGTGGTGCAGCCTCCGCTGTAACGAGGCGTCTGTTGTCCCGGGAAGCAGCAGGAGTCTGTCCCTGTCCTGGAGGGAAGGCCAAGCCACCCGGTGGTCTGGTCACCCTGGGGCCGGCCTGCAGGGACGTGAGCTCATACCTGGGCCTCCTATGTGCCCCGGGCCACTCTGCCAGGGCCCCCGGAGCCCGAGGGAGGTGGGACCAACCAGAGTAGAAGCTGGGTTTGCTGAGGGTCCCCTATAGCGAGGGCCACAGGGCGAGCACGGCCCAGGCAGTTGGGCTCTCCATCACGGGTTGCCGGGTGCACACTGGGGGTTCGTCAGTTGCGGTCCAAGACAGAAATTGGGCAGAGACAGCTCAGCCACAGGTGAGTCCTGGAGCTGTGAGGACCTCGGAGCCCGTCCCCCCTCCCACCACGCCTGCAGGTCACCCTCCTGTGTGGCCAGTTCTGGCTCCCCCATCAGCACCTGCGGGGCCTGAGCTACCAGTGGACCCAAAACAGGTTCCAGGGGCGCAAGGCCCTGCTGGGTTGACTCTCACCTGCCCCAGGCAATGAGGCCAGCTGGTGACCAGGTGAGAAGGGGCAGGGGTGCCTGGGAGAAGCCACCAGGCCTAGCCTGGGTTCGGGGAGCCCACAGGGTTCAGGGCAGGTCTGGACCCCTCCTTAAAGGAGCCCCAGCCCCTCCCGGCCCAGGTCAGGTGCACCGTAGCCCTGGGGCTTCCAGGAAGAGGAAGCCATGGCCTAGCCCCGAGCTAGGTCTGGTGAGAGCTCCCGGGTGGGAACCCAGCGGGTGGAGAAAGAAGCCACCTGCTGGAGACACGGCCCCCTACCTCAGCCAGGTCCCCGGTGACCTGGAAGCCACTCCAAGCCACTCCAGGGCCAGGCATGACTGAGGTACAGGGTACATGGTGGCCATGCCAGGATCACAGCACGGGGAGCCCACTGGGGCATGGGAGGGATGCCAGTGTGTGGGGGGCAGGGGGCTCTGTCCTTGTGTCTGGGGGCATGGGCATTTTCAGGTGTGGATTTGGCAGTGATGCAGCCGGGTGCTGGAGAGGAGAGGTGGGGAGTGGGGCAGGGAGGAGGGAATAGGGGAAGGGAGGAGAGGAAGAGATGGAGAGGAGGGAAGGGGAGAAGAAAAGGGCTGTGGAGGATGGAGAGGGGAGGAGGGGAGGAGGAAAGGGGAGAGGATGGGAAGAGGGAGGTAGGGGAGGAGGGAGGAAGAGGAGGGGGAGGGG
>NW_016107839.1:101547-129218 GCF_001604975.1 Cebus imitator
GGGGAGGGGAGGAGGGAGGCAGGGGAGGGGGGAGGGGAGAAGGGAGGAGGGGAGGAGAGCAGGGGAGATCAGCTTTAGCTGATGCTGATTCCAGCCAGCAGCAGCCACACCTCATTTCCTGTTTGTCCTCCTTTTGGGGCCAGCGTCTCCCAGGCCCTGCTCCTCCCTCCGGTGCTCCCCCACAGCAACCCTGAACTCTCCTAGGCTGGCCACCTCCCCTGGGGTCCTGGAGGGAGGTTGTCCTGGCCCCAGGCCCTGCCTGTGCCAGCCACCCATGTCCAGGCCCGGCTGCTGCCCACCCTCACTGCCCCAGCCCAGACCACTGGCTCCCGCCTACTGCAGGAGGACAGAGGAAACCGGTCACCCGGGGGTCACCCGGGCACCAACCAGGCTTCCTGCCTCCGCCAGGCAGGCTTTTCCCGTGGGCAGATGGGAGATTCACTCCCAAGGCCCCAGCTGGGGATGGGGGTGGGGGCAGGGGCAGGGGTTGAGGTTGGCAGGGTTGGCCATCCTGGTAGGGCCCCCAGGGGCTGCCACAGCTCATGGCAGGGCCGGGCCAGGCTCGGTGTGAACAGGTGGGTGGGTGACCCTCCCCTTCTCCGGGGGCTGATGGCCATCCCCCGCCCCCAGCTTGAGCCTGGATGCCTGTCCATGGCTGGTCTAGGAAGAAGGTCTGCTAGAGAGAATTCTGCCTCTGTGGGGAGGGGAGGGGAGCGGAGGGGAGAGAAGAGGATGGGAGGGGAGGGGAGAGGAGGAGAGGGGAGGGGAGAGGAGGGGAGAGGAGTGCAGGGGAGGGGAGAGGAGAGGGTGCCCGGGTCCCATTCCTGTTGGCACAGTCCCCAGCATGAAGAACAGTCCCGCCCAAATGCCCACACTGGTGAGGCTGACAAACCCTTGTCGATAATTTTGGAAATAGAGTTCTCTCTCTGCTCACACCAGTCATCGGATAAACGCCCCATGGGGCAGACAGCACGAACCAGAGGGAACCCCGCTCCTGGGACGCTCCTCCTCTCTCCCTCCCCACTCAGGGTGTGGATTTCAATGTGTGCAGCCTCCTGGGACCTCAGCAGGGCAGAGGATCCTGGGAGGTCCATGGGATCCCCTGACCCAAGGAGTCTCCCTCAGAGGACACTGGGTGATACGTGAAGACGTCTGTGGTTCCAGGAGAGACCACCTGGACATTCTAACACGCCGGGCGCGGTGGCTTACGCCTGTCATCCCAGCACTTTGGGAGACAGAGGTGGGTGGATCACAAGGTCAGGAGATTTGAGACTAGCCTGGCCAACACTGCAAAACCCTGTCTCCACCAAAATTACAAAAAATTAGCTGGGCGTGGTGGTGCGTGCCTGTAATCCCAGCTACTCAGGAGGCCGAGGCAGGAGAATTGCTTGAACCCGGGAAGCGGAGGTTGCGGTGAGCCGAGATTGTGCCACGGCACTCCAGCCTGGGCGACAGAGCGAGACGCCGTCTCAAAAAAAAAAAAATTCTGAGTCGCACCTGAATGGTCCCTTCCGCCGAGGAAGTTCCCCCGGCCATGCCCCTCTTAGGATCTGCACCCTGAAAGACCCCCCCCCAAAAAAACCTAAGGCCTTCTTGGGGAGCAGATGAGTTGGGACCAGAGCACCAGGCTCCTCGTGTTCCTCTGAGAGCCAGCTGGGTGTCTTCTGAGCTCTGCACCACAGTAACAGAGGAGGAGAGGCAGCCAGGTGACCTGCCTGAGTGCTGACATGGAGTGGGCGAGGCCAAGGACGCTGCTCACACCTGCAGTGCCCAGCACGGCCCCACCCCAGATGACTGAGCTTTGAATGTCCACAGGGCCGATGGGGGAGGACCGCTGGGTGGAACATCCCTTGAGCCGGGGCCATCTTCCTCTCTGAGCTTCCTCAGTTTACCAGATTGCTGCAGGATGGCTCTGGATGGCTCCCACCTACTGGGGCTGCGGGCGGGGCCTGGCTGTGGTGCCTGCTGGAAAGAGAGCCCAGGCACGGGCTAAGCCCTGGTTCAGGTCAGCTCCTCGTGGTCACAGTGAATGTCGAACCCACGTGGGTCCACACAGGGGAATGGACACAGCTCCACACCTGCACGGAGGACAGGGCACACCAGGAGACGCTCCCACTTGCTCTGCCAACTGAGATGAGTCCCTGGAAAAGCCCGTCCCTGTCCTAACCCCGGTACCTGTGAACGGGGAAGTATTTGGAAATCAGCTCTTCGCAGATGTCACCAAGTGAAAATGAGATCACACTGGGGGCACTGATCCAATGACTGGGGTCCATCTAAGAAGAGGCGACTGCAGGCCTGGTGGCGCATGCCTGTCATCCCAGCGCTTTGAAAGGCCAAGGCGAGGATCACTTGAGGCCAGGAATTCAAGTCCAGCTTGGGCAACATAGTGAGACCCCATCATCCCTTCTCTACATAATTTTTTTTTTTTGAGATGGAGTTTTGCTCTTGTTGCCTGGGCTGGAGTGCAATGGCAAGATCTCAACTCACTGCCGCCTCCCCCTCCCGGGTTCCAGTGATTCTCCTGCCTCAGCTTCCCCAGTAGATGGGATTACAGGCGTGCACCACCATGCCTGGCTAATTTTTGTATTTAGTAGAGACGGGGTTTCACCATGTTGGTCAGGCTGGTCTCAATCTCCTGACCTCGTGATCCGCCCACCTCGGCCTCCCAAAGTGCTGGGATTACAGGCGTGAGCCACTGCGCCCGGCCAGAGTTTTGCTCTTGTTGCCCAGGCTGGAGTGGAATGGCACGATCTCAGTTCACCTCAACCTCCACCTCTGCTTCCTGTGTTGAAGCAATTCTCCTGCTTCAGCCTCCCGAGTAGCTGGAATTACAGGTGCCCGCCAGTGTGCCCAGCTAATTATTGTATTTTTAGTGGAGATGAGGTTTCACAGGCTTGGCCAGGCTGGTCTCGAACTCCTGACCTCGTGATCCACCCACTTCGGCCTCCCAAAGTGCTGCAGTTTCCGTTGTTTTAAGCCCACCGGTGTGTTGTCTGTTACAGTGGCTGCAGGAAGCTCACACGCCCACACGATCCCCACGTGCATGCGCGCACGCGCGCACACACACACACACACACACACACACGCACACACTCTTTTCCTCCATGCACTACTTAGTCTGCGCCCTCGTGAGCCAGGCCCGGGCAGGCAGGTCTAGCAGCTCCACCCCAGGCTCCCGGAGCCAAGGTGTGTGTGTGCCTGCGCATGTCTGTCTTCACACGCACACACACGCACCTACGTGCAGTGCAGGAGAAGAGGGGTGGGGGTACCTGGTTTTGTCTCCCCACTGCCAAGAGTCAAAGCAATGCCAGGTTCTGGGTTCAGGCTGGGAATTCTCCTCCCACTCCCCCGGGGGTGGCTGAGTGCGGGCCTCCCAGCCCCTGCGGCCTGAGAGCTGTGGCTTTGCTGGCAGGGGCCCTCCAGCTGCAGGTCCGTGGGGCTCCAGTCTCTCTGAACTCAGGGCCTGGTTGGAGGACGGTAGGATGGGCTGTGGGAAGCTTCTGGAAACCTCTGCAGAAGAGGAGACCACAGTCCACCCAGCAGGTGAACCCCTACTCCTGTGTGCCCGGGGCCCAGGGCCCGGGGAGGGATTTGAACCAGGATGCTGTGGGAGGCGGGGCTGGCCGCTGAGGAGGAGCGGATTCTGTCTACGCCTGGCGTGGGGCCCCAGCTAAAACGGGACTGTGTTTTACTTCCCGTCCTGGCCACCAACCACCCCTTGGGCCCTTCCCCCGTTGGTCTCGGTCCCCACCCCCTACTCTGGGTCCTGTCAATCACAAAGCCAACTCGGGGAGTCACTGCTCCCCAGGTAGGGGTGGCCCAGGGGAAGGGAGTAGGTGGCGGTGGCCGGACCCCCAGCACTATGAGGGAGTGGCTGGGACTTGAAGCGTGCTGGGGTGGAGGGCAGAGCTGGCGCCAGCCTCGGGGATCTGCAAGAGGGAAGCATGGCGGGTTCCAGAGCCAGGGCATGACCCAAGGGAGTCGGGGTGTTCTAAGCCCGGGGCGGCAAGCCGGCGGAGTTTCCCTGTGTAGGGCCAGCCGGCAGAAGTCGGCTCAGTGCCCCACAGGTCCCCCGAATCCCGCGAGCCTCAGACAGCACAAGTCACACCAGCCCCGAGCCGCGCTCAGGGGACACTGCCGGGGTTCCGCCCCGAGACCCCCGTGCGCCGCCCTGCGCATGCGTGCGCTAGCCGTTTCAGACCCGCCCCCGCAGCCGGAGCGCGCAGCCGTACTTCGCTCCCACAGAGCGCCCCGCTCCAGGCCCCGCCCACGTCGCGCGTAGGGGGCGAGGCCGGGCGGAGCCTGCGTCGGGGGCGGGGTCAGGGCAAGTCCGGGCCTATAAAGGTGGCGGCGGCGGCGACGCGCCCGGCTCCTCTCGGCGGCGGCGGCCCAGGCGGAGGAGTCCGCTCTGGCGGTGGTGGCGGCGGTGGCGCTGTTCCCCGCGCGGTCCGCGGAGCGGGGTCCGGGCTGCCCGACGTGGGGTGGCGGCGGCACTGCGGCCCCGGCCCGAGCCCGACCGCGGTGAGTGAGAACCCCAAGGCGGCCCCGGGAACTCCGACCCAGTAGCGGGAACGGGCCCCGCGGAGCCCTCGCCGCCCCCGCCCGGTCCGCGCTCCCGGCAGGCCGGGCCCCGCTCACCGCCCTCCCTTTGTCTGCTCCCGCCGGCAGGGTCCCCTCCTCGGCCGCCCCCCGCCCGGCTGCCCGCCCTCGGGCCGCCCCCCGGGCCCTCGGTCCCCTACCCCGCTGGCGGGGCCCGGACAGAAGATGGTGCAGAAGAAACCGGCCGAAGTTCAGGGCTTCCACCGTTCGTTCAAGGTGAGGCCCGGGGTCGGTTTGGGGACGCTCCGGGCCGGACCACCAGAATGGCTGGCGTGGGGGGGGCGCGGCGCTCACCCCTAGGACCGGCTCCCAGGGCTCGTGCCCAGCCCTCGCCCTGCACCCGGGGCTGCCCCGGCCGGCCGTGCGCCCAGCGGGGTCGGTGTGCGAGGATGGGGGCGGTCAGCAGGCCGCAGTCCACTCCCCAGCCGTGTCCGTGGGGTCCTTCCTCCAGGACCCCCAAGTGAGGCTGGCAGCGCGCGCCCCCTGGCCGCCAGGGCGTCAGGCTGTGTCCCCTGCAGGCCCCCGCCGCGTGTGTTTTGGGGGTTCAGCGGGCTACAGTCCTGTCCCAGTCGCTGCGTTGGGGGGGATGTCTCCTGCAAACTCCAGCTGGTTGTGCCCTGGTGGGGAGGGGTCAGCGGGCCACGGTCTCTTTCCTACCTCCGTGTGGCTTCTGGGGACCTTCCTTCAGAATCCCCAGGCTGGGCGGGTCAGGTGCACCCACTACTGGTGGCCTGTGCCGTGGGGGAGGGGATGGGACGTTTCCCTCAGCCCTGCACTTCCCAGACACCCCAGGCCCGAGTGCTGTTTCCTGTCGGAGCGGGAAGTTTCTGCGCAGCCCGGGCGGGCGGTGACTGCTGTTGAGTGCAGGTCTCAGATGAGCGAATCTTGCGGGGGGGAAGGGGAGGGCAGGTGCTGGGCAGGGGCCCCTCAGGACCTGGCCCAGGGGACGCAGTGATGTCAGCCGGCCCGCCCCACCCCGCAGGCTGGGTTATGTAATGGCTTTGCCGGGCTTCTTTGGGCAGGGGCCTGTTGCCCGGTAGGGAAGGCAGGACTGGAGAGAGAGAGAGAGAGAGAGAGAGAGAGAGAGACACACAGAGAGAGAGAGAGACAGAGAGTGTGTGTGTGTGTGTGTGTGTGTGTACACACACGCGTGGTGCTCCAGGGTGGGAGGAGCAAGGAGACACTCTGGAAGAATTCCCAAGCCTGTCCAGCCAGCGTCCCTGGCCACCACCCACCCCTGCACCCATGCCCAGTTTTTCCCTAGGGCAGCAGGCCTGGCACTGTCAGTGTCAGGCTGGGCAGGAGAGGGGACCTGACAGACGTCTTTTCCCTCCTGTGGCCAGGCGTGAGCTGATAACAGGGTCAGTGCCTGGGGCCAGCCAGACAGCCAGATCAAACTTGAACTTTCTAGATGGTTCCAGCCGCCTCCTGCCAAGGCCTGCTGACTCGAGTCCCATAGCCAGACCTAGAGCAGTGGGGCCAGGACCGCCTGCACTGCCCGGGACTGTGGGCTGGCCTCTGCACGGCGTGGGAGCCTGGCGGGGAGCTGGGAAGGTGGGAGGCTGGGCGGAGGAGGGCCTGGCAGGCAGTCCTGGCTGTGAGGTGTTCCTCCAGGTGGCCAGGACCGGTTCTCTAGGAATCTCCTCCCACCACCCCCACCACGCACGGCTGCTCCCTGGATTGGGGCCACCTCTCCTGAAATACTCTCCCTGCCTCTACCAGGCAGCAACCCAGCAGGGAGGCACGGCTGCGGGTGTCTTGGGTTTCTTTCCTTTCTCTGGTGGGAAAGTGAGGCTCCGAGGTGGCGGGCCTGGGGTTCCCCTGCACACGGGCGAGGAGGCCTCGGAGTCTCACGCGGCCTGGCCCCTCCGCCATGGTGGCTCTGGCCGTCCATTTGTAGCGCTGCTGAGTTGCAGGCTGTGGCTGACAAGGGGGAATGGTGGGCTCTGCGGCCCCCTTGGCTTCTTTCATCCTCTTTAGCTTTCATAACTCGAGTTGGGGGCAACTGCCTCCCGTCTCACCTGTGCCAAACCCCAGGGGGAGGTCACTAGGCCAAGGTCAGACAGCAGGTGAGCGCCAGTCTGGCCTCTGACCCTGGTCACTTACCTTGTGCTGGTGACTGCCCCGGGTGAGGCCTCTGGACAAGAGCCGTAAGGGAATCCTCACTCCCCGTGGGGCTGGTTGGAGCCCCCCTTCCTCCCCTCCTCCCGCACTGGCCCCGTGGCAGCTATGTGCCCTAGCCAGGGTGGGTGGGGAGTCAGGAGGGCTGCTTGGCTCTCGGCTACTCCCAGACTCTACCCTCTGGCCTCCACCCGTGTCCTGGCCTTGGGTCTCCCAAGGGCTCCCCAGAGTCTCACTTCTACTGAATGATCCTCCTGTCAGAGCCCCCCTCAGGTTGGCCGGGGCCCAGAGCCCCCAGCTTCCTCACTGGGAGTGCGACCCTCGCCACCTCTGCAGGCCCCTCCTGCCTGGTCCACCTGGCCAGCTGAGGCTGAGTGAGAGCTCAGTCATACAAGGAACCTGACCTGGCCTCTCTGTTCCCCAGCTTCAAAGGCCTGGGCCCTCGTAAAGGGACTGGCAGTTCCCATGCTGGGGTTCGCCTGGCGGACGTGTCCACATGTGTTCCAGCCATCTTCCTCGAGGGGGGGGGTAGAAAAGGCTCCCCTGACTGCACGGTTCCTTGCCCTGGACAGGGTCGCCCCCACGGGTCCTCGGCCGTGTCGTTTCTTGCCCCAGCCCACCCAGTGCAACAGGCCTGGGTTTGAATCCTGGCCCCTAGGGTCCGAAGTGGGCTCCTTAGTTGGGTGCCAGGGCCCGCCAGGGGCTCCCTCTGTGGGTGGCTGGCGCTGAGACGGGAGAGGGCAGGATGTGGCCTGGGCAGGGCCTGGCACACTCGCGCCTGTGGGTGCCTCTCCTGTGAGCCCCCAGCATGGCATGGACTGACTCCGTAACTGGTGACTGTTAGGTGGGGTGGCTGGAGGCAGATGAGCCTCGGCTAGGGGGTTAGATGCACAGAGCTGGGTGGGGGAAGGTGTGCCAGGCAGCCACCGGACACAAGCGGAGAAGTGCAGGGACCTGGGCTTGGGGAGGGGCAGAAAGCAGAGTTGATGGGGCAGAGCCCCTACCTGTAGCCCGCCGCGGGCACTGAGCAAAAGGGAGGGGAGCAGCAGCTTAGAGGAAGGAAAGGCGGTGGTGGTGTGCCATTTCACATGGGGGAAACTGAGGCCCAGGGAGGACGGCTGCCCCGAGATGGCCCAGGAGGCTGTGGGAAAGCAGGCACCATCACCAGGCTGGCAGCCCTCCCAGTGACTCACCTCCCTCCCACTGCTCCGCCGCCTTTGATCCCCATGACCCACCCAGAGGTCAGGCATCCCCTTTCTGTGGACAAGTAGACAGACGTGCAAGACATGGCCTGGGCCCCGCAGCGACTCAACCCTGGCATGGAGGCAGGGTTCCCGAGAGCCATCTGTTTGTGTCTGTCCCCTCCTCAAAATACATCCCTTTCCCAGAGGCTCCAAGGCCCTGGGTTGTGGGCGGGAGGCGGGCTTCCCCACGGCCCTGTGGAGATTGGGGCCCATCTTACTCTGGGGTGGGGCTGTCCTGGGCACTGCAGGGTGCTGAGCAGCGTTCCTGCCCCATCCCACTTCATGTCAGGAGCTCCCCCAGCTGGTCATAAACACAGATGTCCCCAGGCATGACCCAGTGTCCCCTGGGGGACAGAATCACCCCCGGGAGACCCCTCCAGGTTAGCAGATTCCATGGGCCGCCAAGAGACTGCCTCCCCTGATCAGGCCTTGATGAGATGCTAGGAGGCAGCACTGCTTCCACATGTGGGTCACACCTGTGATCCCAGTACTTTAGGAGGCTGAGGCCAGGGGTTCAAGACCAGCCTGGGCTACGTAGCAAGACTTAATCTCTTGCTATGTTGTCAAAACACAAATTTAAAAAGAGAGAGAAGTCTACACACACAGTGCTTGGGGGGCATCGAGGAAGTGAATCCCAGGATCTGGGGCCCCCCTGGTTTATGCCGCCTGCCCTATCAGGAGTTGATCCTGGTATCGTGTGAGCAGGGGACTGAGGTGATTTTTTCGAAATGCTCAGCCCAGGCTTTGTGAGCTGGACGCTGTGGCATTGGTGGAATGGGTCTCCCTCCGGTGGGCAGGGATGGATGGGCCTGAGGGCCTCTCCTCTCCTCTCCCCCACAGGGCCAGAACCCCTTCGAGCTGGCCTTCTCCCTAGACCAGGCCCACCACGGAGACTCTGACTTTGCCCTGCAGTGCTCAGCCCGCCCTGGTGAGGGGCCCGAGGGGGAGGAGGGCACGGGGCAGCCGCCGTCGCCACCATGGCAGTGGCCCACTCCTGCAGGAGGGTGGGGGCTGGCTGGCCAGGGCCCCGTCCTGAGCCCCCTGGGCGTGCCTCCTGGGACAGACATGCCAGCCAGCCAGCCCATCGACATCCCGGACGCCAAGAAGAGGAGCAAGAAGAAGAAGCGCGGCCGGGCCACCGACAGCTTCTCAGGCAGGTTTGAAGGTGAGCGGGGGCGGTGGGCACTGGGGGAGCGGGGTTGGGGAGCAGGGGCGGTGGGCACTCGGGGAGTGGGGGCGGGGAGCGGGGGCGGGGAGCAGCCAGGGTCCCTCTCACGCCCGCCCCACTGCCCCGCAGACGTCTACCAGCTGCAGGAGGATGTGCTGGGGGAGGGCGCCCATGCCCGCGTGCAGACCTGCGTCAACCTGATCACCAGCCAGGAGTACGCTGTCAAGGTGGGCCTGCTGTCACACCCTCAGGGCCCGGTGCCCTGGGGTCGGTGCTGCAGGGGGTGGAAGCATGCTGTGGCATTCCGGCTCTGCATCCTACCGCCGAAAAAACCAGTGTTTAAAATCGGCCACCGAGTCCTGAGCCCAGTTGGGAATGACAGCAAAGGTGACCCCCTGTACCTCCCCCACCACGTCCAGGTGGCCAAAGACCTGCTACCAGAGTGGGGGCTTCAGTCACCACTGGGTGCCCTGGACAGTCCCTTCCTGAGTCGTCCCTGCGGGTTCATGGCAGTTGTATGACAAGGATCAAAACCCAATGTCATATCCCAGGGCCCAGAGGAGCTTTGCGTCTGGGGAGCCTCAGTGCAGGCCGGTGAGAGCGCCGGGGCTAGGCTGGCTGCTGAACCCAGGGCGTGGCCGAAGGGGTGGGATTAGGAGCCTGCTGAGGCCCTGGTACTGACCCTGTGACCTTGCGGGCCAGGCGGTTGGATCCTGTGTTCCAAGAAATCTTCCAGGCTTCCCTCGTGACTTGGCACCGGGCTTCTGGGCTGGGTGGGGTCCCGGGAGGGCTGACTGCCTGGGAAAGAGGGCCAGGTGTGCCCTGGCAAGCATGGCTGGCCAGGGGCCTGTGGGTCCTGGTGGACGGCCAGGCCAGAGCCTTCCTCTGAGGAGGAAGAGGACAGGTCGCCAAGGTGGGGAGGCCACTGGCTGGGCTGGCCGGGTGCTGGGGCCACGTGGGCAACAGGTGGGGACAGACGCAGTGCAGTCCCTGCTTCCCGGGAGCCCCCAGCAGGCCAGGGCGATGGTGCGGGAGCACTAGGCCCCTGCGGAACACTTCTGCACGGCAGGTGTCCCTCTGAGCACGGCCCCTTCCAGGTGGCCCCACAGGCAGCCTTGCTTCCTGTCCTTGTTTGACAGATAGGGACACTGAGGCTCAGAGGCTTAGGTAGCCTGAGTCATGCTGTGTAGTCTCTGGGGGCTCCTAACTGGTGTCTCAGAGACACCTCCCTGCTCATCTTGCTGCCTTGACCCCATGTGGTCAGCGCTGGGATCTGGAGAGCCTGGGGGACTTCCTGGTGGAGGTGGTGTTGGTCACTGACGTCTGGGAGTTGTTCCAGCCAGGTGGCAGTGGGAGGAGAAGGTGTCCTGGGCGAGTCAGAGAGGCTAACCGCTGGTGCTGTGCATTTGAGGAGTGTTGTTTCATTCTGTGGGGACTGGGGTGTGGGCCCTCTGCCCTCAGTGGGCCAGTGCCTGTCGCTCACAGAGGCTTCCTTGGGGCTGCCTGGTGCCACGAGGCTGCTGGTGGATGCAGATCCCCAAGCTGGGACCTCTGAAGAGGCCCCTTCTCTGCCAGGATGGGCTGCGCTCCCCTTCCTGAAGTCACGTTCTAGCCGGCCACCCAACGCGCAGGATGAAGTTCATTGTCTTTTTTTTTTTTTGAGATGGAGTTTCTCTCTTGGCACCAGGCTGGAGCACAGTGGCAGGATCTCGGCTCACCACAACCTCCACCTCCTGGGTTCAAGCAGTTCTCCTGCCTAGGCGTGCATCACCATGCCTGGCCAATGCTTTTTTTTTTTTTTTTTTTTTTTTTTTTTTTTTTTTGAGACGGAGTTTTCCCTCTGTGGCTCAGGCTGGAGTGCAGTGGTGAAATCTCAGCTGACAGCAACCTCCGTCTCCCAGGTTCAGGCAATCCTGTGCCTCAGCCTCCTGAGTAGCTGGGATTATAGGCACCTGCTGCCACGTCCAGCTAAGTTTTGTATTTTTAAGTAGAGACTGGGTTTTGCCACGTTGGCCAGGCTGGTCTCGAACTCCTGAGCTCAGACGATCCACCTGCCTCCACTTCCCAAAGTGCCGGCATTACAGGCGTGAGTCGCCACGCCTGGCAATGCACAACTATTTTAGTTTTGGCAGAGATGGGGGTTTCACCATGTTGCCTAGGCTGGCCTGGAACTCCTGGTCTCAGAGATTCTCCTGCCTCAGCCTCCCAAAGTGCTGTGATCACCACGCCTGGCCTGGTTATTCGCCGTTTATCTGCAATTCAAAGTTAGCCTGGTGTCTGTATTATATCAGACAGCCGTACCGGAGGGTAACAATACAGAGCTTTGCCCTACAACATAAAACAAAATTAAATAAACTTGGCGTGCGTCTGAGTGTGAGCAGATCGGGCGTGTGTCTGTGTGCCTGTGGAGGCCGGCGTCCCCGGGAGGGGCCTCACGCCTGGGTCCTTGCAGGGTCAGCCATCATCCCATATGGGAGTGAAGACGTGGGGTGGGCTTTGCACACCTGCCAGTGCAGGGGGTGCCCCGGAGCCCATGTCACCGTTCCCACCTGCCTGGCCCTCCAGGGACCAAAACCACAGCCCCAGGGGTGTCCCTTGCTATGGAGGGCCATGGGCAGGGTCATCTGGGGACCCCTGCTGGGCTGAGACCTCTGGCCACGGGGCCACGAGGTAGGAACATCTGATGCAAGTGGCTGCAAGCGTCCCTTCCTGCTGGCTGACTCACACGCTACTCCGGTGGCTCCACAGGCCCGCCTGGGGACAGAGCCAGGGCCCACGGTCCTCCAGTTGGGGCAGGGAGCGGGCTCAGCAGGTGTGGCCAGGAGCCCGGGGCTGCCCACCCTGCTCTGACGGGGCAGTACAGGGAGCAGCAGGCATGCCTGGCCTCCGTGAGGTTTGGCCCCTGCACAGTCCCCAGGGAGGTGTGGGGGCAGGGCTGCCCCAGGAGATGGCTGAAGGCCACTGCCCTGCCCCAGTGACCGTGGACAAAGCACTCAGCTGGTCAGCTGGCTTCCTCTCCTCCTCCTTCTCCTATTACGAGGGGGTGGAGCTCAGAAGACACCCAGCTGGCTCTCAGAGGTACACGCGGAGCCTGGTGCCCTGGTCCCAACTCATCTGTTTCCCAAAAAGGCCTTACTCTTTTTTTCCTTTTAGATGGAGTCTCACTCTGTCGCCCAGGCTGGAGTGCAATGGCACAATCTCGGCTCACTGCAACCTCCCCGGTCCTGGGTTCAAACAATTTTCCCGCCGCAGCCTCCCGAGTACTTGGGATTACAGTTGCGCATCACCATGCGGGGTTCATTTTTTTTTTTAAAGACGGGGTTTCACCATGTTGGTCAGGCTGGTCTAGAACTCCCGACCTCAGGTGATCTGCCTGCCTTGGCCACCAAAGTGCTTGGATTACAGGCGTGAGCCACCACGCCCGGCCCATTTTTGTATTTTTAGTAGAGATGGGATTTCACCATGTTGGCCAGGCTGGTCTTGAACTCCCGACCTCAGGTGATCTGCCTACCTCAGCCTCCCAAAGTGCTTGGATTACAGGCGTGAGCCCCCGGGCCTGGCCACAAGGCCTTAGGTTTGTTGTTGCTGTTTGTTTTTGAGACACAGACTCACTCTGTCACCCAGGCTGGAGTGCAGTGATGCAACCTCAGCTCACTGCAGCTTCCGCCTCCCGGATTCAAGCGATTCTTCTGCCTCAGCCTCTTTAGGAGCTGGGATTTCAGATGTGCACCACCACGTTGAGCTAATTTTTTTGTATTCTTAGTAAAGACAGGTTTTCACCATGTTGGTCAGGCTGGTCTTGAACTCCTGACCTCGTGATCTGTCTGCCTCAGCCTCCCAAAGTGCTGGGATTACAGGTGTGAGCCACCACCCCCGGCCCAGCCTTAGGGTTTTTTTTTGGGTGGGTTGGAATAGTCTTTCAGGTCACAGATCCTGGGAAAGGCATGGCCAGGGGAACTTCCAAGGCGAAAGGGACTCTGTAGGTGGGGCTGAGTTAGGATTTTGAGACCGGAGATCATCCTGGATGATCGGGGTGTCCAGTGTCCTCACAGGGTCCTCCTGAGGGGAGGCAGCAAGGTGAGGGTCAGAGGGAGACTGGAAGAGGCTGCGCTTGGCTGTGAGTGGGAAGGAAGGGGCCGGAGCTGAAGGACGTGGGTGCCTCTAAACGTGGGAAAGGCAGGAGTGGATTCTCCCCTGGAGAAACAGGAGGGACCAGCCCTGCGCACACCTTCATGTTAGTCCAGTGAGGCCCCCACGTCGGGTTTCTGACCGCCGGGACCGTGAGAGAATCCATGAGGGTCCCCTGCACGAGTGTGAGTGCTTGCACGGCCCCAGGAGGGTGTGAGGGTCACACAGGCGGGGTGAGCCTCCCTGCACGGCCCCAGGAGGGTGTGAACCTCACACAGGCGGGGTGAGCNCTCGGCTCACTGCAACCTCCGCCTCCCAGGTTGAAGCAATTCTTCTGCCTTAGCCTCCCGAGTAGCTGGGACTACAGGCGCATGCCACCATGCCCAGCTAATTTTTGTATTGTTAGTAGAGACGCGGTTTCACCATGTTGGCCAGAATGGTCTCAATCTCTTGCCCTCGTGATCCGCCCGCCTCGGCCTCCCAAAGTGCTGGGATTACAGGCTTGAGCCACCGCGCCTGGCCAATTTTTGTATTTTTTTAGTAGAGACGGGATTTCTCCATGTTGGCCAGTCTGGTCTTGAACTCTTGACCTCGTGATCCGCCTGCCTCGGCCTCCAAGAGTGCTGGGATTACAGGCGTGAGCCCCGCACCTGGCCAGAGTTGAGTTTTCTCCAGAACCATCTGCACTGCGTGTCGGGCTCAGCCGTTGGCGGCGGCTTGGGTGGTGGCATCTCAGGACACCCTGGTGTCCAGTTGTTCTCCTGACCCTTCCTAGGGCAGTTTTGTTGGTCAGTGTAGACACGGGACAGGGCAGAGGTGGCTCGAGTGGACACCACATCCCCCACCACCACCGCCAGGCCACCACAGCAGGCAGGGAACCCGGGGCGGAGCGGTCACAGGCAGCCATCTGCCCAGTGAGAGGGGCCAGCGTGTCCAGCCTGGGAAGAGGGTCCCAGCAGGTGCCAGGGGAGCTGTGGGCGCCTCCTGACCCCACCTGTGTGTGTGAAGGTGGCCGGGAGCAGCTGGATCAGGCAAGAACCTCTGGTCCTTAGAGCTGCTGGGGGCAGCGGGGTGGCTTCTTGAGGCTCTGGAGCTCAGGGAGGCTGTTCCCACTAGTGGCTGGGGCGGCCAACCAGGGCAGGCCTGAAACAGACGCCAGCAGAGGTGGCAGGCAGGCGTCTGCCCAGGCTGGCACAGAGCCAGAGAGCAGGACTTGGTGCTGCGGCCACATGTGAAGTGGGGCCTCGTTCCCTAGTTCTGTGGGTCACATGGGAGCCGGCTCCCGGGGACAGAGAACTACAGCTGACCGTCTCTTGGTCATGGAGGGTGGCCACGTAAGGCAGGGGACCCTGACGTCCTGTGGGGGTATTTTGCAAAAGTCACAGGTCCAAGTATGTCTCGGAGAGCTGTCAGGGTTGCAGGTGGAGAGCTGGCCCACTGGCTTTTCTGTTTTCTTTCTGTCCTTTCTCTCTCTCTCCTCCTCCCTCCTTCCCTCTCTCCCTTCCTTCCTTCTCCCTTCCTCTGCTTCCTCTCCTTCATCTCTTCCTCCTTTCAATGGAGTTTCACTGTCGCCAGGCTGGAGTGCAGTGGCGCCATCTCTGCTTTCCTGCGTCAGCCTCCTGAGTAGCTGGGATTACAAGCAAACATTACAGCTCATGTTTGTATTTTTAGTAGAGACATGGTTTTACCATGTTGGCCAGGATGGTCTCGATCTCCTGACCTCAGGATCTGCCCGTCTCTGCCTCCCAAAGTGCTGGGATGACAGGCTTGAGCCACCGTGCCCGGTGGTCTTTCTTTCCTTCCTGTCCCTGACTTGCTCTCTCTCTTTTTTTTTTTTAATTAGACAGGGTCTGGCTGTCACCCAGGCTGTGGTGCCACCATAGCTCACTACTAACTTAAAAAAACATTTTGAAGAGATGGAGTCTGGCTCTGTTGTCCAGGCTGGTCTCAGAACTCCTGGGCTCAAGAGATCCTCCTGCCTCAGCCTCCCAAAGTGCTGGGATGACAGGCGTGAGCCCTGCTCTCTAGAGCTGCAGGGTGTGAGTGTGGTGAGTTCCAGGCGTGGCAGTGGAGTTTCTGGCCTGCCCCTCTCTGCCCTGAGCCTCCCGCTGACCCAGGTGTTGTGTCCCCTCGCCCATTTCAGATCATTGAGAAGCAGCCAGGCCACATTCGGAGCAGGGTTTTCCGGGAGGTGGAGATGCTGTACCAGTGCCAGGGACACAGGTAGGTGACCCACCCTTGCCATGGCACTCGCCTCAGCCTGAACACCACATCATCCCAGCAAGCATTTGTAGGGCGCCCAGATTCCCAGGCCCTATGTTCCCCTCCCTGAAGCAGGCTGGTTGGCAGCTCCAGGTGGGCAGCGTGAAGTGGGCCCATTACCCCAGTCCCAGTCTCTGGCGGACAGACCCCTCCTAGGCTGGGCAGCAGGTACCCAGGGACCTCAGGAAGCCTGAGCTCCTCTCTTGCTCCCCCACCCCCACCCAGGAACGTTCTAGAGCTGATTGAGTTCTTCGAGGAGGAAGACCGCTTCTACCTGGTATTTGAGAAGATGCGGGGAGGTACGCGGGGGCCTCCAGGCTGGGGGGAGGGAGAGAGCTGGCTGGGGGACGTATTTCCAGCTGGGTCCTTACGAGGTGGGGGCTTAGTGTCACCTGGAGAGAGGGGGCTTGTGGGGTCTGAGTGTCCTGCCCAAATAAATGGTGGCTCAGGGGCGAGGCCTTTGGGCTGGAGGAAGCCGGTGTGGGGGCGTCCCCGCCAAAGTGGAGGTGGGGGCAGGCATTGAGGGGACTCAGAGGTGACCTGTGTGTTCCCCCTGCCTGCCCAGGCTCCATCCTGAGCCACATCCATAAGCGCCGGCATTTCAACGAGCTGGAGGCCAGCGTGGTGGTGCAGGACGTGGCCAGTGCCTTGGACTTTTTGCACAACAAAGGTGGGTGGTGAGCCCACCCGAGGTCCCCTAGGGTCACTTGCTAAGGACTCCTGGGAGATCCCCAGCCCCTCACCCCCTGTGGTTCTGTGGTTTCTCCCCCAGGCATCGCCCACAGGGACCTAAAGCCGGAAAACATCCTCTGTGAGCACCCCAACCAGGTAGGCCAGCTCCGGCAGGGTGGCCCCGCTGGAGGGCGGGCCGCGTGGGGCCGCTCACGTCCTCTTTGGCCCCTCGTAGGTCTCCCCCGTGAAGATCTGTGACTTCGACCTGGGCAGCGGCATCAAACTCAACGGGGACTGCTCCCCCATCTCCACCCCGGAGCTGCTCACCCCGGTGAGGCCCGCGGTCAGGGTCGGGGAGGGCTGGGGGCACGGCCGCCCGCTCTGCGGTTGTGTAACCTTGCGGAGCCGAGGCCGCGGAGCTCGGGCTTCCGCCTAGCAACAGCCGTTGATTGGCTGGCAGGGGAGACGGGGCGGGGCCTCGGGCAGGCGCCAACCCCGGCCGCTGTTTGCCCGGGTGGGGCGGGGCTGCGGCCAGAGCGGGGCGAACTCCGCACCTGCTGATTGGGCGGGGCACGTTCCCGGCAGCCGCTGATTGGTCGGGCGGGTCCGAGCTGCCAGCGCAGGTGACCCGCAGTTACCCATGCTGGAGCCCCACGTGATGCCGGGAAAACCCCGGCTGACGCGCCCTTCCCCCGCCCGCAGTGCGGCTCGGCGGAGTACATGGCCCCGGAGGTGGTGGAGGCCTTCAGCGAGGAGGCCAGCATCTACGACAAGCGCTGCGACCTGTGGAGCCTGGGTGTCATCCTGTACATCCTGCTCAGCGGCTACCCACCCTTTGTGGGCCGCTGTGGCAGTGACTGTGGCTGGGACCGCGGCGAGGCCTGCCCTGCCTGCCAGGTGTGCCAGGCGCTCACACTTCCCCACGGGCCTGCCCTGCCTGCCAGGCGCGCAGACTTCCCCACGGGCCTGCCCTGCGCAGCCCCTAACCCCTGGGGACCTGCCCCCTGACCACCCCAGGAACTTGAGCTGTGCACCCCTTGACCCCAGGAGCCCTGCCTTGTGCGCCTCCCGCACCCCAGGGACCTGCCCTGTACGCCCTGCTCCCTGATGCCATCCGTAGGGCAGTGCCCCCCTGTTCTCCACGTTCTCGATGGCTTTTCAGCTTTGCTTGCCCAAGGGAAAAGCAAGACAGGGTTGAGAGATCTGAGGTGGAGTGAGGTCCCTGGTTTGGGGGGATCAGGCTCAGGCCACCTGCCCAAGTGTCAGGGCTCAGCATCTGTGGTCTGTGACCCCTGGAACCAGGTCCCCCATAGCTGCCTTTTTGAAATCCAGGTCTACTTGGGTAGAGCTGACTCTCCGGATCCAGTTCCCAGTCCCCTCTCCCTCTTGCATGCGTGGTCTAAGGTCTCGGTAGTTGTGGTTCTGATGCAGCCATGTGTCAGCCCTCAGTATCCAGGCCCTGGGGCAGGTCTAAGCTACCCTGCCCCCAGTCCAGGTTTACCGTGTGGATGCTCTCGGTCATGCAGCTGACCCCCGTGTTCTGCGCCCCCAGAACATGCTGTTTGAGAGCATCCAGGAGGGCAAGTACGAGTTTCCCGACAAGGACTGGGCCCACATCTCCTGCGCCGCCAAAGACCTCATCTCCAAGCTGCTCGTCCGCGACGCCAAGCAGAGGCTGAGCGCCGCCCAAGTCCTGCAGCACCCCTGGGTTCAGGGGGTTAGTGCCAGCCCTGAGGGCAGGGAGGGCATGGGGGCGGCCTCAGCAAACATGGCAAGCCCCGAGGGTGTAACCTGGGCACCCCAAGATGCATTGAGGCTTGGGATGAGGGGTGCAGCCGAAATCCTCACTGCCCAGCAGTGCACGGTGCCCGCTGGCCCGGCAGCTCCCAGGAGCAGTTACTCAAGTAATCTGGAGGGTGGTGGGGACCTGCGCCCAGCAGCAAGCTGGAATCGGGCCGGCAGCTAGCCCAGCCGACATAGACCCCGGCCCAGCCTGGCCTAGGTCTCAGGCCCATGCCCCACCTCCACCCATCCTCTGTGGCTTCCAATCCGGGAGCAGTTGGGTGTTTCCTGCCAGAGGTCATCTGTGCAGAGCTGCTACCCCAGGGAGTGAGGATTTACTAAGAATAGCAGCTGGGGTCACTCTCTCCAGGCGAGGGGCTGGGGACCTCCATACCCCTCCCAGGAGCATCCAGAGACCTGTGGGTTGAGCAGGGCAGAGGTGGGTTTGGGCTGGGAACAGCTGGGGGAGGTGGGGCTTGGGGCTCAGCCCCTCACCCTCACTGGGTCTTGCAGTGCCAGCCTGGCTCAGCCTCCTGTTCCCTGGGCAGGTGGACATGGAACCTCCCCATAGAGACCTTGGGGCGGGGGACTTGGCTCATGGGGCACTCGGCTGCACTTCTGGTCTCAGGTGGGGTCCTGGTGACGGGGTGGGCATGGCGTCCATCCCTTGGCCGGATACCCTGTCAGCGCCCTGGCTGCTCTCCAGCCCTGCCTCCCCCACTCTCGTTGCAGTGCGCCCCGGAGAACACCCTGCCCACTCCCATGGTCCTGCAGAGGTGAGGCCCGGGTCCAGGGGGCAGGGTTTCCAAGTTAAGGTGCTTGTGAAAGACCCAGAAAGCCTCTTTGGGGTCAGGGAGGCAGGCAAGTGCCGGATGACTCAATGGTGCTTCCGGCAGGGCTCTGGCGTCAAGGGGGCTGGGAAGGGGACAGACAGCCCCTTTCTCCAAAGCTTTGCACAGACTCCAGGGGTCCCCTAAGGGGTGCCTTCTGGGTGACCACCTGCCCCACCTTGTTTACCAGGAACAGCTGTGCCAAAGACCTCACGTCCTTCGCAGCAGAGGCCATTGCCATGAACCGACAGCTGGCCCAGCGTGACGAGGACCTGGCGGAGGAGGAGGCTGCGGGGCAGGGCCAGCCCGTCCTGGTCCGAGCTACCTCACGCTGCCTGCAGCTGTCCCCGCCCTCCGAGTCCAAGCTGGCCCAGCGGCGGCAAAGGGCCAGCCTGTCCTCGGCCCCCGTGGTGTTGGTGGGAGACCGCGCCTGACCCTCCCGTCTCCCCTCTGTATATAGGTCGCCTGTCCCCAGATCAAATCGAAAGGTTTTTTAAGCTATCTCCAGCTGGTGTCCAGCGGGCTGCCTCTCCTCCGGCTGGATTCCCAGGCACTAAGCTCAGCTGAGGGGCTGTTTTATAGAAGGTTTTTGCTTTTGGGTTTGTTTTTTTTCCCCGTTTCTGCCCCCTGCCCTTTATTTTTTCTCCTTGTGATGGTTAAAAGCAATGCAGTCACCCGGGGAGGTGGGAAGAGGGTTTGGGGCTGGGCTTGTCCATTCCCCGGCCCCCTGGCCGCTCACCTGAACTCAAGGTGTCCCAGGTCACCTGCGCCGCCCGCCACCTGCCCACGTGGCTTGCAGTGACAGGAGAGCAGCGTTGGCCATCTTCCAGAGGTGGGGAGGGAAACGGGACCCTGCCGAGTGTCCTCCCACCTGCAGTATTTCAGGGACAGATCCTTCCCTTCTATTCCTCACCCTGAGGGCACCCCTGGTGGCTTGGTCGGGAGGAGAGGGGATGCCTGTCTCCAGATGGGCCAGGCGGGCAGGTGGAGGGCAGTCGACCCACCCCACTCCACCGGATACCCCAGCCCCTCACCCGCACCTGCTTCGTCCCTGTGATAGTTGACAATCGGGCATCCTGCCAGGCCCATCTGTCCAGGACCCATGGTGGCCCAACTCAGCCTCCAACCTTGACTTTAAGCTGCAGCTGACCCCGGGGGCTCGCCGCTACCCTCCCCACTGCACCAGGGCCTGAGACCGCAGGAGCCCCACCCGGCCCGCAGTCACTTCCACCACTGCAGGCAGAGGGGCTGGACAGGCACTGTCAGCCAACGTGGGGGTCCCGAAGACACCCCCTCTGGGCACCCGGTGCCCCTTCTCAGGGCTCAGTCTGACCGTGGCCACGTCCTGCCTCGCGCCGCTCCTCAGGCCTGGCACGGAAGGTCTGCCAGGTCCATCCTCGCCCTTCGATCTGGGCTCAGACCCTGGGGTCTGGCCGAATCCCCACCCTCAGGGCAGCGTTTTAGGCCTGCCGCCTTCAGGAAAATGGCCTCAGCCTCCCTTCGGGCACCCAGGAATTGGGGGTGTCTGCTCTGCCCCCCACCCTCCACGCTCTGACCCCCGGGGGCTGCAGGTCCTGCCACCCCTTCCCAAGGGTGGGTTCGTTCTATGCAATACAAGGTTCCACTTCTGAGTGCGAGGCTGTGGTGGCAGGTGGCATCGAGGGCAGCGGCCCCCCCCAACTCCACACCTGGGGCAGCCCCTCTGGCTTCTAAATCCGCGGTCGGGATTGTTCGTCATGTTTAGTTGTTTCTTTTTTTTTAAGAAAGAAAAAACATCGGTTGACTTTGCTTCCCTGTTCTTGAAGAATACTTGAATGTCGGCGGGGGGGTGGCCTGTGGGGGGGCTTGCCCAGCCCCACTGCTCCTCCCAAATCTCCTACAATGGTCACAGTCTGGTGGCTGTGGAGGTGCTGTGCCCTCCCTGGTCCCCACTGCCCGTATCTGTGGACTGCCCCTTCCAAAGACCCCAGGGAGATGGGGAAGGCCGCCCCCCTCCGCCATCATGTCCTGCCCGTCAGTGATTCCATATTTTGCAATGGGGGATTCTCTGCCTTTTTGTATAAAAGAAATAGCAAACACCCCCGCCTGCTACAGGCGCCCACAGCCATCACAGCTCGAAAGCTGAGTGGCTAGCAGCTTTTTTTTTTCCTGAAGGTGGGACAGTCACTTCCTCTTCCAGTCCCCCTCCCCCACCCCACCCCACCCCACCCCCGCCCCTGTCACGTCCACATGTGACCTGGAGGACTTGTCAGAAACATACTGTGAATGAGCAGAGATCCTGGGATGCCCAGGCCAGCTCCCAGCGCTGGGGAACGGAACAGCCATGTGTCAATGTTAACGATGTTTTTAAAAGAAAAAAAAAAAAAAAAACTCAAAGTTTTTTTAAAGTGGGGGAAAAACATCCAAGCACTTTAATTCCATTGTACCAGGTGAACTGATAGAACTCAGAAGTTTTCCTTTACACCAACTGTCAATGCCGGAATTTTCTATTCTGTTTTGTAAGGATTTAATAAAAGTCAGAAAACCTACTGTGTGTGCCTGAGTTCTGGTTTTCTGTCACCAAATAAGGAGCTATCCCCACCCTATTGGTGCAGAACCACGTTGTTGCCAGTGACTCTGTGAGGGGATTTTTGAGGGGGCTGCTCCTGTGGGGTCTGTCTCTGCCCCAGGATGCCTGGATCCTCTGGGAAGACAGGCAAGCAAACAGCTGAGCTCATCAACACCAGTGGCCTCATTCCTGCAAGCTGGGGCGACTCCAAGGCAGGGCTCAGCTGCCCCCCCCCTTTTTTTTTTTTTTTTGAGCTAGAGTCTCACTCTGTTGCCCAGGCTGGTGTGTAGTGATGTGATCTTGGCCCAGTGCAACCTCCACCTCTCAGGTTCAAGTGATTCTCCTGCCTCAGCCACCTGAGTAGCTGGGATTACAGGCACCTGCCACCACTTCCAGCTAATTTTTATATTTTCAGTAGAGAGGAGGTTTCATCATGTTGGTCAGGCTGGACTTGAACTCCTGACCTCGTGGTTCACCCACCTCAGCCTCCCAAAATGCTGGGATTACAGGCGTGAACCACCGCACCCGGCCATTTTTCTGTGTTTATTTTTTAAAGACAGGGTATCAGCCGGTCTGGGTGGCACTGTGGGACACCAAGGCAGGTGGATCACTTGAGATCTGGCCAACATAATGAAACCCTGTCTCTACTGAAAATACAAAAATTAGCCTGGGCCGGGTGCGGTGGCTCAAGCCTGTAATCCCAGCACTTTGGAAGGCCCAGGCGGGTGGATCACGTGGTCAAGAGATCGAGACCATCCTGGTCAACATGGTGAAACCCCGTCTCTACTAAAAATACAAAAAATTAGCTGGGCGTGGTGGCACATGCCTGTAATCCCAGCTACTCAGGAGGCTGAGGCAGGAGAATTGCCTGAACCCAGGAGGCGGAGGTTGCGGTGAGCTGAGATGGCACCATTGCACTCCAGCCAGGGTAACAAGAGCGAAACTCCGTCTCAAAAAAAAAAAAAAAAAAAAAAAAAAAAAGCCTGGTGTGGTGTTACAGGCCTATTCTGAGGCAAAAGAATCACTTGGACCCGGGAGGCAGACGCTGCAGTGACCGGAGAGAGTACCACTGCATTCCAGTCCGGGCAACAGAAATCCGGGTATGGTGGTCCCAGCTTCACGGGAGGCCAAAGCAGAAGGACAGCTTGAGCCCAAGAGGTTGAGGCTGCAGTGAGCCATGATCATGCCACTGACTCTGGGCTATAGAGTGAGACCCTGGTTTATTTTTTTATTTTAAGAGTTTCACTCTTGTTGCCCAGGCTGGAGTGCAACCTCTACCTCCTGGGTTCAAGCGATTCTTTTGCCTCAGCTTCCCGAGTAGCTGGGATCACAGGCACACGCCACCACACCTGGCTAGTTTGGTAATTTTAGTAGAGACGGGGTTTCTCCATGTTGGTCAGGCTGATCTCCAACTCCTGACTGCAGGTGATCTGCCCACCTCAGTCTCCCAAAGTGCTGGGATTACAGGCGTGAGCCACCATGTTTGGTCTTGTTTGTGTTTTTTTCTTTCTTTCTTTTTTTTTTTTTGAGACAGAATCTGACAACCCAGGCTGAGTGCAGTGGTTCTATGTCTTGGCTCATTGCAATCTCCCACTCCCAGGTTCAACAGGTTCTCCTGCCTCAGCTTCCCGAATAGTTGGGATTACAGGCGTGCCCCACTACAGACCAGCTATTTTTCTGTATTTTTAGTAGTGATGGGTTTTTGCCATGTTGACCAGGCTGGTCTCTAAATCCTGGCCTCAAGTGATCTGGCCCCCTCTGTCTCCCGAAGTGCTGGGATTACAAGCGTGACACAGCCAGGACTCAGCTTCAAGCTGTGAACGGGGACCAGCAAGCTGTGAATGGGGACCAGCGCCTGCAAGGAGCCTCCCCATGTGGCTTGGGCTTCCTCACAACATGGCAGTTGTGTTCCCAGCCCTGTCTCTAGGAAGCAGGGTTCCAAGCTACCAAAGCAGAAGCTGCCAGGCTGACCTGCTGGGAAGCCAGGCGGCGCCACCCCGGCCACCTTCTCCGATTCTGCAGGAGGCGCGAGTCCCGCCCAGGTTCAAGGGGAGGGGAAGAGCAGGGTCTCCTCCTGGAAGAGGGTGAGAGACATTGTTCCCGCTGCCTCTGGACTGTGCAACCTAAGAAGTCCTAGTGATTCTAACCTTCCCTGCATGTCCGGCGTCTGACTACGCTAGGGTTCATCCCCCCCAGCCATTAAGTTATTCAGGAATGACTGTGCTGGGGCCGGTGGCAGAGAAGATGAGCTGGACACCCAAGGGCTGACCTCAGATCCTGGGATTGAGGGTAGACCAAGAAGGGCCTCCTGGAGGAGGGAGCAGAAGGCGAGACAGCCAGGGCTGCAATCCCAGCTGTAACCAAGCTGCTGTGTTCCTCAGTTTCCAGATACATCAAGTGGGAGCCAAGGGCAGCCAGGTGAACTACAGGCAGGTAGCGCAGTGCAGGGACAAAACCCAGAAAGAAACCGATGACGTTGCCTGATGGGGCGGGGCTTGAGGCCTGGATAGGGCGAGGCTTGGGGCCTGGGGGTGGTACTTATGATCTGGGGGCGGAGCCTTGACGTGTGGGCGGGCTTGGAATCTGAGGGGGCGGGGCCTTGTCTGGGGCGACGTTTGAGGCCTGGAGGGGCGGGGCTGCGGGGGTTCCCAGGGGAGGAGGGCTTGTGTCTTGGGAGAGATTTGGGACCTGGAAGGGAGACGTAGGGCCTGGGGGGTGGGGCTTTAGCCTGGAGGGGGCGGGGCTTACGTACCGGGGGCGGGGCTTACGTACCGGAGGCGGGAGTAGGGCTTGTGTCTGGAGCCAAGGTTGGGGCCTGGAAGGACGGGGCTTGGCGCCTGGAGGGGCAGAGTTTGGGTCTGGGCCAGGTTTGGGGCCTGGAGGGGCGGGGTTGGAGGGTGTTCAGAAGGGGCGGGGCTTGTGTATTGAGTGAGATTTGGGACCTGGAAGAGACTTGTGGCCCGGGGGGCGGGGCTTCGGTCCGGGGGCGGGGCTTTGGCCCGGATGGGGCGGGGCTTATGAACTGGAGGCGTGGGTGGGGCTTGTGTCTAGGGCTAGGTTTTGAGCCTGGAGGGGCGGGTTTGGGCCTGGGGCCAGGTTGGGGCCTGGAGGGGGCTGGCGGTGAGAGATGGCGCCCTGGACTGGAGGGTTCACTGGCTGCCCCTGGAGCCAGGCGTGAGGAGGAGAAGGAAGGTTGTGGTACCCGCACACTGAGAAGCTGGAGCGCTGAGGGTAAGCACCGTGTGGGGACACACCCGACCATGGCGGGGGCAGGGGGCTGCACCCAAAAGCGGCAGGGAACCCAGGCAGCATTTTATTTTTTCACATAACACCTTTGCTGTGATAAAACTCAGCACCTGGCCGGGCGCGGTGGCTCACGCCCGTAATCCCAGCACTTGGGGAGGCCGAGGTGGGCAGATCACATGAGGTCAGGAGTTCAAGACCAGCCTGGCCAACACGGGGAAACCCCATCTCTATTAAAAATACAAAATTAGCCTGGCGTGGTGACAGGTGCCTGTAATCCCAGGTACCCGGGAGGCTGAGGCAGGAAAATGGTTTGAGCCCAGGAGGGCGAGGTTGCAGTGAGCCAAGATTGCGCCATTGCACTCCAGCCTGGGCAACAGAGTGAGACTGTTTCAAAAAAACAAAAAAACTCACCACCGTATTTCACCCACTTGGTCTAAAATTCAGTGGTTTTAGCACAAGCAAAGTTGTGCAGCCTTCGCCTCGAATCCAATTCTGCAACATTCTCACCCGGAAAAGCAAGCCTTCCCCACCTCCCCAGCTCCCAGTGGCCCCTAGAGCACTCTCAAGACGTCTCTGGGGATTTGCCTGTTCTGGACGTTTCTTTTCTTTTCTTTCTTTCTTTCTTTTTTTTTTTTTGAGACAGAGTTTCGCTCTTATTTTCCGGGCTGGAGTGCAATGGTGCGATCTCGGCTCACTGCAAACTCCGCCTCTCAGGTTCAGGCGATTCTCCAGCCTCAGCCTCCTGAGTAGCTGGTACTACAGGCATGCGCCACCACACCCGGCCAATTTTGCATTTTTAGTGGAGACAGGGTTTCACCATATTGGCCAGGCTGGTCTCGAACTCCTGACTTCGAGTGATTCGCCCGCCTCGGCCTCCCAAAATGCTGGGATTATAGGCATGAGTGACCGCACCGGCTTGTTCTGGATATTTCATGTGAGTGGCCCTTGGGTGGATTCCAGCTGGGCCTGGAGGAGGAAGGCGCCAGGGAGACCCAGGCGGAGCCAGAGACCTTGACCATGGCCTGGAGGGGCCCAGCCCTGCAGGGCTAACTGATGGGGAAGGTGAAGGCTGGACCAGGCACTGGGGGTCTGTCACCCCCTGTGGGGCACTCCATGGCCACCCCCCAACTGAACCCCAAGACCCATGCAGTCCTTCTGGCCCTCTTCTGCAGCTTCAGTGGGAGGGAGGGGCCCAGGGTCCTCTGCTAGCTTCCCCCACAGCCTCAAGGCACAGACTGGAAATTGAGGTTCCGAGCTGTCTCCTGGAGCAGGGTCTATGGGGCTGACAGGATGAGGGCTGCCGTCCCGGGCCTCAGTTTCCCCATCTGCAGAACACAGGGCTGGGCCAGATGGCTGCAAGGCTGGGCCAGGCCAGGCCTCTACCCTGGACCGTGGCAGCCCTCAGAAACCCAGAAAGTCCCAGCCCCCAGGTTTTCTCTGGGTGCTTCGGCCAACACGGCAGAGCCTCATCAGAGCTGGGGACAGCTCTCCCTCCTTAGCCCCATCCCTAAGGCCTCTCTTCTCTCCTGGCTATGGTCTTCCCTGCCTTCTCCTCTGCCCCCATCATACTCTTTAAATCTGACCTCCCAAGCCTCCTCTCAAGATCACCCCCACATTTCCCCCTCCACCCCAGGCCAAGGCTCCAGACTCCTTGCTCACCTTCCAGCCCCCATTCCTGCCTCTGCCTCCTTTGTCCCACCCTCCCGTACTCTAACATCTCCCATAGCTCCCATTCCCCACAGCACAGAAACAGAGTGCTCTTGCCTGCCTGCCCTGGCGCCTAGTTTAGGTTCAGATAATAATGATAATTTTGTTTAGACTAGGTGTAGTGCCCACATCTGTAATCTCAACACTTTGGGAGGCCAAGGTGGGAGGATTGCTTGAGCCCAGGAGTTCAAGGTTCAGGGCTCCCAGCCTCCCAGCCTCCAAGCCTCCCCCAAATCCCGCCCTCCTGTCAATTTCTCCGGCCCCAGCTCCTTCCAGACACCGGGCCTGTGCACCTGCTCCGCCTTCCGGCGGGGCCTCCCCATGTGCTCTGCACCTGGTTTCTCCTCTGCACCCTTCAGCCCCCAGGCCTGGGATCCCTTCTGCACTTGTCCCCTAGGAGCTCCAGCTGTCCCAGCCTGTATGACCATCCATGAGTGTTCCTCGCCCTGGGTTACTCACCCACCACACTTGAAGGCGGGCTGAGCTCAGCTGTCTGTCCCTTTGTCCGAGTTTGTGACCTCGCATGTAGCAGATGGAATGAATGAATGAATGAATGAAGGCACATGGATGACCCCACCTGGCCATCCTCAAGGTTCCCTGGCCCACTGTCCTCGTCCCTTGCCCAGCCTGGCATGTGTGTAGGGAGTGTTGGGGTTGCCATAGGCCAAGTCCCTTCCCTCCCAGGTGGCACTGAGCCCCGCCCGGCCCTGCTAGGCCACCCCGCTGACCGCTGCCTGCCCCCGGCCGCCTGCCAGGAACAGCTTGTTTTCCGAGCTGCTGCTCTCAATCCTGCGTCTGTGGTTTCCTCTTTGCCAATCCCACCCTCTTCCAGTCTCTTCTTGTAGAGTGGCAGGAAAATTCCAGAGCTGGAGGACCTGGGAGCCTTTCGCAGGCTATGACTGAGCCACCCCTGGCTCCAGGACCCAGTCTGCCCCTTCGTGAAGGGGGTCACCAGCTCCGGCTCACGGCTGCCCAGCCGGGGTCCATCCATGTGTCCCACTGGGTCGGGGCGGGAGCAAACTGCCTCCTTCACGGCGAAATCAGCTCTGCACCGCAGACTTCATTCCGGGAATTGTCTGACCAGACAGCAGCACAGCCTGTAATCCCAGCACTTTGGGAGGCTAAGGCGGGCGGATCATGAGGTCAAGAGATCAAGACCATTCTGGCCAACATGGTCAAACCCCATCTCTACTAAAAATACAAAAATTAGCCAGGTGTGGTGGCTTGTGCCTGTAGTCCCAGCTACTGGGGAGGCTGAGGCGGGAGAATTGCTTGAACCCAAGAGGCGGAGGTTGCAGGTGAGCTGAGATTGCACTACTGCGCTCCAGCCTGGCCACAGAGCAAAAGTTCATCTCAAAAAAAAA
>NW_016107839.1:130948-135064 GCF_001604975.1 Cebus imitator
TTTTTTTTTTTTTTTTTCTGAGACAGAGTCTTACTCTTGCAGCAAGGCTGGAGTGTAGTGGCGACATCTTGGCTCACTGCAACGCCTGCCTCCCAGGTTCAAACGATTTTCCTCCTCAGCCTCCAGAGTAGCTGGGATTACAGGCACCTGCCACCACACTGGGCTAATTTTTATATTTTTAGTAGAGATGGGGTTTCGCCATGTTGGCCAGGCTGATCTCAAACTCCTGACCTCAGGTGATCTGCTCACTCTGGCCTCCCAAAGTGCTGAAATTACAGATGTGAGCCACTGCCCCGGCCAGATAATAATTTTATTTAGGCTGGTACAATGGCTCACGCCTGTAATCCCAAGACTTTGGAAGGCTGAGGTGGGAGGATTGCCTGAGCCCAGGAGTTCAAGACCACACTGGACAATATGGGTGAGACCCCCCCATTTCTAGAAAAACTACAAAAATTATTGAGGTGTGGTGGTGCATGTCTGCAGTTCCAGCTACTCGGGAGGCTGAAGCAGGAGGGTCACTTGAGCCCAGGAATTTGAGGCTGCAGTGAGCTATGATCACGCCACTGTCCTCCAGCCTGAGCAACAAAGTGAGACCCTGTCTCCATTAATAATAATACTTAATGGCCAGGCACAGTGGCTCACGCCTGTAATTCCAACACTTTGGGAGGCTGAGGCCGGTGGATTGCTTGAAGCCGGGAGTTTGACACCAGCCTGGGCAACATCGTGAGACCTCCCCACCTCTTAAAAACACAGCTGGTTGAGGTGGCTCACGCCTGTAATCCCGGCACTTTGGGAGGCCGAGGCGGGTGGATCACCTGAGGTCGGGAGTTCAAGACCAGCCTGACCAACATGGAGAAACCCCGTCTCGATTAACAATACAAAATTAGCCGGGCGTGGTGGCACATGCCTGTAATCCCAGCTACTCGGGAGGCTGAGGCAGGAGAATCAATTGAACCCGGGAGGTGGAGGTTGCGGTGAGCCCAGAGGGCGCCATTGCACTCCAGCCTGGGCAACAAGAGCAAAACTCCGTCTCAAAAATAAATAAATAGGCCGGGCGCGGTGGCTCAAGCCTGTAATCCTAGCACTTTGGGAGGCCGAGGCGGGTGGATCACAAGGTCAAGAGATCGAGACCATCCTGGTCAACAAGGTGAAACCCCGTCTCTACTAAAAATACAAAAAATAGCTGGGCATGATGGTGTGTGCCTGTAGTCCCAGCTACTCGGGAGGCTGAGGCAGGAAAATTGCTTGAACCCAGGAGGCGGAGGTTGCGGTGAGCCGAGATTGTGCCATTGCACTCCAGCCTGGGTAACAACAGCGAAACTCCGTCTCAAAAAAAAAATAAATAAGTAAATAAATAAATAAAATAATAATTCAAATGATAATAATGAATTAGAGAGTCAACAGGATCAAGTCTGCATAGGGTCTGGTACACAGTAAGCGCTCAATAACTGTTTTGAGGATTGATGTATTGCCCCAGGGTGGGCAGGATGCCAACAGGATGTCCCCCCCACCCAGCCTGGAGAGACTCACACAAGTTTTACTTCCTGCCATTGTCACTAATCACCACGGGGATCCCTCCGGCTGGATCAGGCCCTTTCATTCTGGCCTTTAATTGTCCCTTTGCCAGAGGAAACCCTGTGTCCTGTCCTCGTCTCTGACTCAGCCTGAAGAATGAGAAACCTGTTTAAGGTGAAGTGTGGTGGGATCAACGGAGAGGTGAGGAAGGACCTGCCTGGTTGGTGGAAGCTGGGGGAGAGAGACAGGGAGGGAGGCTGGGAGGGCCGGCTTCCTCTGTCGGGGGCGCCTGGGGAGCTGGGGGCCCACTGACATCAGTGTTCCCTCCTCGGGTTTGGGTGGCGAGACAGAAGCTGGCACCCCTGGGTTGGAACCTCACTGACTCCCCAGGTGGCACCTGCCCTTTCATTCCCTTTCTGGCTGTCTTTGTTCCTTCTGTGAAGCTGACGTTTCACTCCCTGCCACGCAGGGTTTGGGGTCTGTGAGCAGCCGTGGGAAGATATCGTGGGGTTTCTGTTACATTCATCCCACCACCCCAAGGGAGACTCAGTTTCCCCGTGTGAAGTGTGAGTGCAGCAGCTCCAGCTCTCCCCTGACTCAGTTTCCCTTTTTTATTTTCTTTCTTTCTTTTTTTTTTTTTTTTGAAAAGGAGTTTCCCTCTTGTTGCCCAGGCTGGAGTGCAATGGCGCGATCTCGGCTCACCGCAACCTCCGCCTCCTGGGTTCAGGCAATTCTCCTGCCTCAGCCTCCTGAGTAGCTGGGATTACAGGCACGCACCACCATGCCCAGCTAATTTTTTGTATTTTTAGTAGAGATGGGGTTTCACCATGTTGACCAGGATGGTCTCGATCTCTTGACCTCATGATCCACCCGCCTCGGCCTCCCAAAGTGCTGGGATTACGGGCGTGAGCCACCGCACCCAGCCAGTTTCCCTTTTTTTGAGACAGAATCTCAAAAAAAAAAAGTGGCACAATCTTAGCTCACTGCAACCTCTGTCTCCCAAGTCCAAGTGATTCCCCTGCCTCAGCCTCCTGAGTAGCTGGCTACAGGCATGTCCCACCACGCCCGGCTAATTTTTTTTTTTTTTTCCCAGATAGAGTTTTGCTTTTGTAGCCCAGGCTAGAGTGCACTTGTGGGATCTAAGCTCACCGCAACCTCCGCCTCCCGGGTTCAAGTGATTCTCCTGCCTCAGCCTCCCGAGTAGCTGGGACTACAGGCACCTGCCATCGTGCCCAGATAAGTTTTGTATTTTTAGTAGAGATGGGGTTTCACCTTGTTGGTCAGGCTGGTCTTGAATTCCTGACCTCGTGATCCATCCGCCTCAGCCTCCCAAAGTGCTGGGATTGCAGGCGTGAGCCACTGCACCCAGCCAATTTTTTGTATTTTAGTAGAGATGGCGTTTTACCATACTGGCCAGGATGGTCTCGATCTCCTGACCTCATGATCTGCCCACCTTGGCCTCCCAAAGTGCTGGCATTACAGGCGTGAGCCATCTCGCCTTTTTTGAGATAAGGTCTCGTTCTGTCGCCCAGGCTGGAGTGCAGTGGTGCAGTCATGACTCACTGCAGCCGTGACCTCCCATGCTCAGGTCATCCTCCAACC
The DNA here is from genome assembly GCF_001604975.1 of Cebus imitator. Taxonomy (NCBI): domain Eukaryota; kingdom Metazoa; phylum Chordata; class Mammalia; order Primates; family Cebidae; genus Cebus; species Cebus imitator. The sequence continues at coordinate 134,066 of NW_016107839.1, forward strand.
TCAATATCCTGAGTAGGTGTGACTGCAGGTGTGTGCCATCACGCCCAGCTAATTTTTGTATTTTTTTTGTAGAGATAGCGTTTCACTATGTTGCCCAGGCTGTTCTGGAACCCCTGGGCTCAGGTGATCCTCCTGCCTTTTGTGAGTACCTTTTGTGAAATGGCAGAAGGTATAAACACCAACAAAAAGAGCTTGTCTGGAATAGACACGGTGGCTCACGCCTGTAATCCCAACACTTTGGGAGGCCAGGGTGGGAGGATCCCTTGAGCTCAGTAGTTTAAGGCCAGCTGGGACAACATGGTGAAACTCCATCTCCACAAAAGATAAAAAAATTTGCCGGGTGTGGTGGTGTGCATCTGTGGTCCCAGCTGCTTGGGAGGCTGAGGCAAGAGGATTGCTTGAGCCCAGGAAGTCGAGGCTGCAGTGAGTGAGCCATGATTGTACCCTTGTACCCCAGACTGACTGACCGAGCAAGGCCCTGTCGTAGAAAATGAAGAAAGAAAGGGAGGGAGGGAGGGGGGGAGGAGGGGCCGGGCACGGTGGCTCACGTCTGTAATCCCAGCACTTTGGGAGGCCAAGGGGAGTGGATCTTTTGAGGTCAGGAGTTCGAGACCAGCCTAACCAACATGGGGAACTCCATCTCTATTAAAAATGCAAAAATTAGCCAGGTGTGGTGGCAGGTGCCTGTAGTTCCAGCTACTCGAGAGGCTCCCTTGAACTCAGGAGGTAGAGGTTGCAGTGAGCTGAGATCACACCACTGTACCCTAGCCTGGGCGACTGAGTAAGACTCTGTTAACAAAACACACACACACACACACGCGTACACACACACACAAATGAGGCATAGTGGTGCATGCGTGTAGTCCCAGCTACTCAGGAGGCTGAGGTGGGAGGATCGCTTGAGCCCAGGAGGTGGAGGCTACAGTGAGCTGTGACTGCATCACTGCACTCTAGCCCTGGAAAATAGAGCAAGACCATGTCTCAAGAAAAATAAAAAAT
>NW_016107839.1:136485-138318 GCF_001604975.1 Cebus imitator
TGTTACCCAGGCTGGAGTGCAATGGCGCCATCTCGGCTCACCGCAACCTCCGCCTCCTGGGTTCAGGCAATTCTCCTGCCTCAGCCTCCTGAGTAGCTGGGATTACAGGCACACACCACCATGCCCAGCTAACTTTTGTATTTTTAGTAGAGACGGGGTTTCACCATGTTGACCAGGATGGTCTCCATCTCTTGACCTCGTGATCCACCTGCCTCGGCCTCCCAAAGTGCTGGGGATTACAGGCTTGAGCCACCGCGCCCGGCCCATATCCTATTTTATTTTCCTTTTTTCTTTCTCTCTTTTTTGAGACAGGATCTTGCTCTGTTTCCCAGGCTGGAATGCAGTAGTGGAATCACAGCTCATCAAAAGCTCAGCCTCCCAGGTTCAGGTGATGCCTATCCTGTCTCAGCCTCCTGAGTGGCTGGGACAACAGGTGTGTGCTACCACGCCTTGTTAGTTTTCTTTTTTTTTTTTTTTTTTTTTTTTTTTTGAGGCGGGATGCTCGTGTTTGCCCAGGCTGGAGTTACAATGGTGTGGTCTTGGTTCACTGCAACCTCTGCCTTTTTTTTTTTGAGGCGGGATGCTCGTGTTTGCCCAGGCTGGAGTTACAATGGTGTGGTCTTGGTTCACTGCAACCTCTGCCTCCTGGGTTCAAGCAATTCTCCTGCCTCAGCCTCTGAAGTAGTTGGGACTACAGGCATGAGCCACCACTCCTGGCTAATTTTTGTATTTGTAGTACAGATGGGGTTTCACCATGTTGGCCAGGATGGTCTCCATCTCTTGACCTCGAGATCTGCCCACCTAGGCCTCCCAAAGTGCTGCGGTTACAGGCGTGAACCAACACGCCTGGCCCACGCCTAGTTAATTTTTAAAATTTTTGTAGAGATGATGTCTTCATAATGTTGCCCAGGCTGGTTGGTTCATTTGTGTTTTGAGAGAGAGTCTTGCTCTGTCACCCAGGCTGGAGTGCAGTGGCATGATCTCGGCTCACTGCAACCTCCATCTCCTGGGTTCAAGCCAGTCTGGTGTCTCAGCCTCCTGAGTAGCTGGATTACAGGCACCTGCCACCACGCTTGACTAATTTACGTATTTTTAGTAGAGATGGGGTTTTGTCATATTGGCCAGGCTGGTTTCAAACTCCTGACCTGAGATGATCCGCCCGCCTCCGCCTCCCAAAGTGCTGGGATTACAGGTGTGAGCCACCGCGCCCGGCCTGGTGCCTCAATCTTGGTGGCATTTGTCCACCTTGACAGTACGTGTGTAGTAAGCGTTCTGGGGGAGTCCCAGCTCCGTCCACACTGACCCGCCCCACATCTGGCCTGGAGAGGGTGCAGGTGTCTGCAGAGGGTGAGTGCCTGTTGCCTGCCCCGACTCCTCATCCTCCGCCTCTCGACCTCAGGCTGTGTCTCTGTACAGTGGAGCCCGTGCCACGGGGCCGGCCTGCCACCTGGGTCCAGGGTCCAGGGTCGGGAGTTTGTGCTTGGTCTTTGGGTGGGGGTTCTGGGTCTGAGGTACGCGATGTAGAATCCACGGTCTGAAGTCTAGGGTTCAGAGTCTGGGGTTTGGGATCCAGGGTCCGAGGCCTGGCGTCCTGCACTGAGGCTGTGCCCCGGGGTTTAGGATCGATCCGCAGTCTGGAGCCTGGGGCTTGGGGCCTGCACCCTGTATCCTGGACCTAGGCGTGGAGTCTGGGCTTCAGGTGCATGTGCTTAGTTAGGGAATGGCGCAAGAGGTCTTCCACCAGCCCGGCCCTGTGCAGGCCCCTCCTCCGCCTCCCTCTCCTCCCCTGCAACCCCTTCCCTCCCCTCCCCTGCCCCTCCCCTCTCTCCTCCC
>NW_016107839.1:140040-146586 GCF_001604975.1 Cebus imitator
CCCTGCACCTCTCCAACCCCAGGACCGCTGCACCCCCAGGCCCCAAACCTGGCCTGCGTCCCAGGCCCTTCACCCTCCATCCCCCGACTCCACCCAGCCTGTTCCCCGGGCTCTGCACCTGTCTGTCCCCAGACCCGCCAGACCAGGCCAGCACCCTGGGACAATGTACCCCTCCATCCCCAGGACCCCTTGGATCCTCCACCCCTGGCTTGCCCCCCCAGCCTGTTCCCGGGATCCTCGGCCCTGCACCCCTGTGACCCCTGCCTTCTTCCAGCCTTGGAGCCACCCAGCCTATACTCCCGGACCCTCCATTCCTGGGACCCTCCACCCTCAGCCTGCACCTGGGGTCCCTGGGCCCGTCCATCTTTGAACCTCACCCAGCCTGCACCCCAGGATCCCAATACCCGATTCTCAGGACCCTGCACCCCCTGCCTGCAGTCCCAGGCCCCTCTGTCCCTGGGACCCTCACCCTCCCTGCACCCCAGGTCCCCAGACACCTGTGTCCCCAGATCCCTGGGCCCCTCCTCCTCTGTCCTGAACCCCTGGCTGCACCCAGGCCCCTCCGTCCCTGGACCCCACCCAGCCTGCAGCCCTGGGTGTCCTCCATGGCCTGGCCCTGCACCCCACCCCTGGGACTCCTGGGACGTGTACCTCCATCTGCTCCTCCGTCCCCAGGACCCCACCCCACTGTACCTGGGATCCGTGAGCTCACATGCCTGTTGTGGGGCTGTGGGAAATTGTGACTCCTTCCCTGCACCCAGGACCCCCCCGTCCCCAGGCCCTGCACCCCTGCCTACTGAGCCTCTCCCCCTGGGACCCCCACCACTGACCCCTCCATCCCTGTACCTGGGACCCTCCAGGGCCCTCCTTCCCCAGGTGCATCACCCCTGCTCACCACCCCTCCACTCCACTCCTCTGGCCCCTTCAACCCCACCCTCTCTGAGACCCCCATCCCCATTCCTCACCACCTCAGTCCGTAACCCTCAACCCTGAATTCCAGGACGCCTCCACCCCCACCCATGACCCCCAAGACTCCTCCCTCTTCCCCCACCATCCAGGGACCCTGCCATTCCCATCTGCACCCCTGTGACCCCAAACTCCCAGCTTCCATCACTCCCTGCGTCATCTCTGCTGCTCCAGGCCCCCCTGACCCCTACCAGAGACCCCCCAAGCTCAGCTCATGATCTCAATCAGGGACCCTCAAGCCATGCCGCTCCCCTCGAGGGATATCCCCTCCCCGCCTAGAGGACCACCCTCCACAGTCCCTCCAGCCGCGGCCTCCCACCTCCGCCAGAGACCCCACTTCAGTGACCACCCCGCCTCCAGCTCCGCCACCGCCAGGCTCCCAGCCCTGCACCCTGCAGGGCACTGCCTCTCTGGTCCCTGCCACCTCCAGCGCCCCATCCCATGACCCCCTGCCACCACCCTAGACCGTGCCCCAGACTCAGCTCTGAGTCCTTCCAACCCAGAGACCCCCCAGCTCTGGGCCCCTCCTTCCCCAGCCCCAGGCCTCTTTTCTGGGAAAGAAGCTGGTTCGGTCCGGGCCCTGTTTCTGCCAGCGTGCCCCCAACTCCCGGGTCCCTCTTACCTTGTTCTCTGTTGGTGGGGGGGCAGGGGCTGGGTTTTTGCTGTGGGGCCTGCAGGGGGGGTCCTGCCCTCCCTTCTGACCTTGGGGGCTGTGTTAACCTTTCTGGCGTCTTTCTGGGTGTTGATGGCCATCTGGGTCTCCTCTGGTGGGGTCCTGCCCTGGGTGGTACTTAGCAGAGATTTCTGCCCCTGCAGGGTCGCGCCATGCCTGTCTCTGTCGTCCTTAGATGCTGGGCCTCTCCCCCTAGCTTGGAGATGAGGGGCGATGGGTGTGCTCCCTCCCCCGGGGTGGTCATGGTGCTCTGGGGGAGGGGCGGGTCGGATGCCGGTGGGGAATCCCAGGCTTTCTGCGTGAGGGGCAGGTGCAGCCCCCCCGGCACCGCCGGCCTTGGGAGGTGTGCTTGATTACACTGGAGAATGCACTGGCTGGTGGCAAAGTGGGGAGGATGGAGGCAGGGCGGGCCCCCCGGAGAGAAGTAGGCGAGGGGTCCAGCCCCCGCTCAGGGCTCAGGAGAGGGCAGCGAGGCCCAGCGGGAGAAGGCGTTGAAGTCAGGCGGGCGGGCCTAGAACAGCGGACCCTCCACGTGGGGTTAGGGGCTCAGGCCAAATCCGAGAACAGCTTTTGACTCCCAGGAACTAACTAGGAATGGCCTGTCGCCGACTGGAGGCCTGGTGAGGACATGCAGTCCATCACACCCACTTCGTGTTCCCGCAGTAGCGGAAGCTGGGGACCAGAAAAGGGCAAGGGGCCGGGCGGGGGCTCACGCCTGTCATCCCAGCATACTTTGGGAGGCCGAGGCGGGCGGATCCCCTGAGGTCAGGAGTTTGAGACCAGCCCGGCCAAAGTGGTGAAACCCCGTCTCTAGTAAAATACAAAAACTAGCCGGGTGTGGTGGTGCACGCCTGTTACACCAGCTACTTGGGAGGCTGAGGGAGAATCACTTGAACCAGGAGGCGGAGGTTGTAGGGAGCCGAGATCGCGCCACTGCACTCCAGTTGGAGACAGAGCTAGACTCCGTCTCAGAAACCAGAAAAAGGACAAGCTGGGCGCAGTGGCTCATGCCTATAATCCCAGCGCTTTGGGAGGCTCAGGCAGGCGGGTCACGAAGTCAGGAGTTCAAGACCACTGTGGCCAACATGGTGAAACCCCATCTCTACTAAAAATACAAAAATGAGCTGGGTGTGGCGGCGTGTGCCTGTAATCCCAGCTACATGGGAGGCGAGAGAATCACGTGAACGTGGGAGGCGGAGGTTGCGGTGCGTCGTCTTTGCACCATTGCAGTCCAGCCTGGGCGACAGTGCGAGACTCTGTCTCAAAAAAAAAAAGGGGGGGGTAAAATCTGTTCTTCACACAGTGGACGGGCTCATCATGCAGGCCTCTGTGCTTTCGTTCACGTGAGGGCTGAGGAGCAGGAGGGTGGGTCCTCTTGTTGTCGGGGGTGGCAGAGGGGGAAGGGGGAGCAGGAGAGGCTGGCACCCTCGGGGCAGCCTGTGTCGAAAACTTTCGTGTCTGCGTGGACCTGTGCAGTTCAAACCCGCCTTGTTCAAAGGTCATCTGTATGTCCTTAGCGTTTCAGGAGGGCGTGGGGACTGAAAATGGAGCAGGGGCCACTGACCTGGTCCAGAACGACCCCCTGACCAAATGATGCTGTCGGGGAAAGCAGTGCCACAGGCTCAGGGGCAGAAGGCCCAGAGCCCAGAGGAGCTGGGCAGGTGGGAGCCACAGCAAGGCCGGGGCAGGAGGAGTGAGGGAGGCCCTGTGGCCCAGCATGACCAGATCTGCGTTGAGCGTGGAACCAGCTGTGGAGGGCCCAGCAGTGAGGCTGGGGAGTAGCAGCTGCGGCCTCCAGGCAGGAGACAGCGTGGGGTGGGGTGGGGGGAGTGGGAGGGGCTCAGTGGGGATGGCAGAAAGTGGGGGTAGAGGATTCTGGTCCTCTTTGGAGGAGGCGAGTCCGTGTGGCCGGGAGAGGAGGCGGCTTGGCAGATGAGGGCGTAGGGGGCTGCGGCGGGGGTCCCCAGACTTCTGGCTAGAGCATCACAAGCCAGGACAGGCTTGGGAGGGACAGGTACTGTCTTGGATGTGTTCGTGGCACGTGGGCATGAGAGTTCAGGCAGAGCAGTGTGTCCCAAGCTCCCTGTGCCTCAGTTTCCATGCCTGTGAAATGGGGTCACTCAGACACGTCTGCCCCAGGGCTGTGGGAACAAACAGACCCTGTGCGGGGCTGATAGCCCCAGTCCAAACAGCAGATGGAAAATAGCAGTTGAGGCCAGGTGTGGCGGCTCACGCCTGTCAGCCCCGCACCTTGGGAGGCCGAGGCGGGTGAATCACAAGGTCAAGAGATCGAGACCATCCTAGCCAACGTGGTGAAACCCCGTCTTGGGGAAAAAAAAAAATGAAAAAGAAAAACAAAAAAGAGCATTAGCTGGGTGTGGTGGTGTGCACCTATAATCCCAGCTACTTAGAGGCTGAGGCAGGAGAATCGCTTGAATCTGGGAGGCAGAGGTTGCAGTGAGCTGAGACTGCACCACTGCACTCCAGCCTGGGCAACAGAGCGACTCCGTCTCAAAAAACAAAAAAAAAAGGCTCGGGGGGGACATCGGGAAGTACCGGGGGTGATGGGATAAAGTCTGGACTTTACTGGGGAGCAGGGAGGGGCTGGGGCCGGGCAGGCTGGGGGGAGAGCAGGTGCCTGGGCTTGGGCGTAGTCTCTGGCTGGGATAAAGAGTGGCTCCGGATTTCAGGTGCAGGGTGAGCTGAGACGTGGCAGAGAGGAGGCTGGGAGCAGCCTCGGCGGTGGCCGCAGTGTCTAGGACAGTAGCAGAGGGGTTGGCATTTGTGCTGGGGAGGAGGCCAGGGGTTGCACGCGGCCTCTGGCTGTTCCCAGCCCTGTGTGCGCGCCCCTCCCATCTCACCGCCCCGAAGCCTTGCTCTGGAGCCTGGCACGCAGCGGGCACTGGGAGACTGTTGAATGGCCCTCGGGAATTAAGCGTCTCTATTTCCTCACGGGTCTCAAAGCACTGACGGTGTTCAGGGTCGTACTTTTTAGATGTACACATCGGCTGGTCCCATAAAATGAGTATATAAAATTCCTTTTTTTCAAAAAAAATTTTTTAATTTTATTTTTAAAGACGAGGTTTCACCATGTTGGTCAGGCTGGTCTTGAACTCCCGACCTCAGGTGATCCGTCTGCCTTGGCCTCCAAAGTGCTTGGATTACAGGCGTGCGTGAGCCACCACGCCTGGCCTTTTTTTTTTTTTTTTTTTTTTTTTTTTTTTTTTTTTTTTTTTTTTTTTTTTTTTTTTTTTTTTTTTTTTTTTTTTTTTTTTTTTTTTTTTTTTTTTTTTTTTTTTTTTTTTTTTTTTTTGAGATTGAGTCTTGCTCTGTTGCCCAGGCTGAAGTACAGTGTTGAGATCTCTGCTCACTGTGACCTCTGTCTCCTAGATTCAAGTGATTGTGGTGTCTCAGCCTTCCGAGTAGGTGGGAGACAGGTGCCCGCCACCACGCCTGGCTAAATTTTGTATTTTTAGTAGAGATGGTATTTCCGTCATGTTGCCCAGGGTCTTGGTGAACTCCTGAGCTCAGGGGATCTGCCTGCCTCGGCCTCCCAAAGTGCTGGGATTGTAGGCATGAGCTACCGCGCCTGGCCTAAAATATCTTTATTCATTCTGTCATCGAACTGTCAGCCATGTACAGAAGTCTAGAAGTGGAACAGGTGCGGTGGCTCACGTCTGTCATCCCAGCACCTCGGGAGGCCGAGGCGGGCAGATCAGCTGAGGTCGGGAGTTCGAGACCAGCCTGACCAATGTGGAGAAACCCCGTCCCTTTAGTAAAATACAAAATTAGCCGGGCATGGTGGTGGGTGCCTGTAATCCCAGCTACTCAGGAGGCTGAGGCTGGAGTATCTCTTGAACCTGGCAGGTGGAGGTTGCAGTGAGCCAAGATCGCACCACTGCACTTCAGCCTGGGCAAAAAGAGCAAAACTCTGTTTCAAGAAAAAAAAAAAAAAAAAAAAAAAAAAACAGCTTTCTCAGCTGGTCTCACACATTCTGTTTTGAAGAATCAGTCACCCATCCACCCATCTGTCCACCCTACAGACACCCGCTGAAATACAGTGCTGGCTACAGGAGATGAACATGACAGAAAAATATCTCCTTTGTGGAACTTATATTCTGTGTTTTATTTTATTTATTTATTTTTGAAATGAAGTCTCACCTTGTTGCCCAGGCTGGAGTGCAGTGGTGTGATCTCAACTCACTGCACCCTCCACCTCTCGGGTTCAAGAGATTCTCCTGTTTCAGCCTCCGAAGTAGTTGAGATTGTAGGTGCCCACCACCGCACCCAGCTAATTTTTTTGTATTTTTAGTAGAGATGGGGTTTCACCATGTTGGCCAGGCTGGTCTCGAACTCTTGACCTGATTCGCCCACCTCGGCCTCCCAAAGTGTTGGGATTATGGGAGTGAGCCACTGTGCCTGGCCTATTTTATTTATTTTTAGGAGACAGGGTCTCACATTGTTGCCCAGGCTGGGGTGCGGTGGTATGATCATAGCTCATTGCAGCCTCAAAATTCTGGGTTTACATGATCCTCCTGCCTCAGCCTCCCAAAGTGCTGGGATTACAGGCATGAGCCACCGCGCCTGGCCTAAAGGAATTCTTTTGACAGCCAAATTCCATGGAATGTGTGGAGCTCCCTTTGTTTAGGCACTCCCTGGCGGATCTGGGGGTTTTCCGGTTCTGAGCTACTGTGAGTCAGGCTGCTCTGAGCATTCCTGCACGAGGCTGTGTGAGGCCATAGAGTCCCTCTCTCTTGGATAAATGCCGTGGAGTGTAAAGAGTGACCCTGATATTTAACATTTTCTTTTTTGAGACAGGGTCTCACTGTGTCACCCAGGCTGGGGTGCAGTGCTGTGATCACAGCTCACTGTATCCTTGATTTCCTGGGCTCCAGCGATCCTCCCAC
>NW_016107839.1:148317-165532 GCF_001604975.1 Cebus imitator
AGAGACGGGGTTTCACCATGTTGACCAGGATGGTCTCGATCTCTTGACCTCGTGATCCACCCGCCTCGGCCTCCCAAAGTGCTGGGATTACAGGCTTGAGCCACCGCGCCCGGCTAAAACCGTGTCTCTACTAAAAATACAAAAATTAGCTGGACATGATAGTGGGTGCCTATAATCCCACCTACTTGGGAGGCTGAGGCAGGAGAATTGCTTGAAGCCGGGAAGTGGAGGCTGCAGTGAGCCAGGATCGCACCACCTCACTCCAGCCTGGAGACAGAGCCAGAGGCCATCTGAAATAAAAGGCCATCCTGCAGCCAGATAAAGTGGTTCAGAGGGTGCTGGAGCACTGGAACCTGTGTTCTGTGGGCTGGGACCGGGCTACCCACCCAGCGCCTGTGGAGGAGGCCACCACCTTGGAAGCTCTGAGCCCTGTGGTTAGAGCCTTTCATGGAGGTTCCATTGCATAGGGTTTTTTTTTTTTTTTTTTGAGACAGCGTCTCGCTCTGTCGCCCAAGTTGGAGTGCAGTGGCGTGATCTCGGCTCACTGCAACCTCTGCCTCCCGGGTTCAAGCAATTCTGCCTCAGCCTCTGAGTAGCTGGGATTATAGGTGTGAGCCACCACGCCGGCTAATTTTTTGTATTTTTAGTAGAGACGGGGTTTCACCATGTTGGCCAGACTGGTCTTGAACTCCTGACCTCAGGTGATCTGCCTGCCTTGGCCTCCCAAAGTGCTGGGATTACAGGTGTGAGCCACCTCGCCCGGCCCCCACCCTGCTTTCTGCCTTTGTGAATCTGAGGACTTGGGGACCTCCGGGGAGTGGATCACACGGGATTTGCCCTTCTGTGTGTGGTTTCTCTCATTGGCGCAATGTCCTCAAGGTGTGTCCCGCCGTGTACCACGTCCACCTCATGCCTGTTGTGGCTGGGTGGTATTCCGGCGCACGGGTGGCCATGCCGTGTCTGTCGATGGATGCTGGCTGTTTCCCCCCCGTTCAGAGTTGGGAACGGTGCTGCTGTGAGCAGTTGTGGGTGTTTTTATGTGGCCAGATGTTCTCGATTATTTTGGAAGGGGAACAAGGGGTTAAAGACAGGTGAAGGGGGGCCGGCCAGAAGTGGGGCTGCGGGCTCAATGTGGGCAGAGGAGGCAGTAGTGGTGCTCAGGGGTCAGATCTGAAGGCCCCTGCAGGGGAGGGGTCTTCAGGGAGGGGCTCGGTGGTGGAGGCGTCCCCCGCCTTAGAGACCGGCAGAGCTGCCTGGGGATGCGCCCATGTCGGGGTGGGGGCTGTGATTCCAGTCCATGCACGGACGGCCCACGCCGGGCCCCCTTCAGCACCTCCTGCTTTCTGCTTTTGAATCCTTGTCAAAGGTTCTCCCCACAGGAGACCAAGATGCGTTTTTAAATTAAGAAAGAGAAGACCCACGCACAGGCACTCTATTTCTGGAACGTGGCGTGGGAGGGAATTGGGTGTGGATGATGGCGGTGCAGGGACCCGAGGGCTGGTCCCCACCCCACCCGAGGACGCGGCCAGGAGGGCAGACGGGTGGGCGGCGGTCACAACGCCCACACGCTGGGGCTCAGCTCAGTGGGTTCATCCTCTGCCAGTCTGGGAGCCCAGGAGCGTGGGTCAAGGCAGCCCAGGGCGGCGCTCCCTCTGGAGTCCCCAGGGAGGCTCCTCCTGCCCCTCCCAGCTTCTGGGGGTTCCAGATGTCCTTGGCCTCTGGCCATGCCCTCCAGTCCCCGTGTGCATCTCCTTGCAGCTGCCCACTCTGTTTCTTTCTTTTCTTTTTTTTTTTTGGAGATGGAGTCTGGCTCTGTCACCCAGGCTGGAGTGCAGTGGTGCGATCTCAGCTCACTGCAACCTCTGCCTCCCAGGTTCAAGCGATTCTCCTGCCTCAGCCTCCTGAGTAGGTGGGATTATAGGGATGATTTTTGTATTTTTAGTAGAGACGGGGCTTCACCCTTTTGGCCAGGCTGGTCTCGAACTCCTGACCTCAGGCGATCCGCCCGCCTCGGCCTCCCAAAGTGCTGGAATTACAGGCATGAGCCACCAAGCCTGGCTTTTCTTTTTTTTTTTTTCCAGACAGGGTTTTGTTCTGTCCCCCAGGCTGGAGTGCAGTGGCATAATCTTGGCTCACTGAAGCCTTGACCTGGGCTCAAGCAGTCCTCCTGCCTCAGCCTCCCACATAGCTGGAAGTACAGTTGCTCACCACCACGTGTGGCTGATTTCCAATTTTGTAGAGATGGGGTCTTGCTTTGTTGCCCTGGCTGGGCTTAAACTCCTGCGTTCCATCGATCCTCCCTCCTTGGCCTCCCAAATGCTGGGGTGACACCGTGCCCAGCCTGTTTCTTCTTCCAAGGACCGCAGCCACTGGCTAGGGCCCGCCTTCCCCGGTGCCTTCATCCTGACTCACGGTGTCTGCACAGGCCCTGTTCATGCAGGGCCTCGAGTTCCAAGTTCGGGGCAGATGTGGACGCTGTGGTCGGGGATCCTGTGGAAGCCACTGCCTTGGTTTCTGACGTGACTCTGCGCAGTGAAGCCCTGGGCTGCCCCACCTGGGCTGAGGGCCTGCGGGGTCCGGGGGCACGTGTGGTGGGAGGAGCTGGAGGAGCTTCTCCCCGGGAGGCGGGGGCTTTCCCGGAGCTGTGTGGAGGAAGCCGGCCAGGCCTGGAGTGGGGGTGTGTGGGTGTGAGAAGCAGGCGCGGTCCGCCTGGGATCACCTGCAGCCCTGGAGGCTTCCACGCAGGGGAGGTTTTGCAGGCCCAGCGTTGCTGTGCTGGGAGCTCTGGAAGGGACGGGCGGGGAGGAGGTGACGCATGGACCCCAAAGTCTGGGGCAGGTGCTGTGCTGTGTGCAGGCCAAGTGTCCAGGAACCCCCCACCCCCGCGTCTGGGACCCCGCCCGCTGAGTGGGCACCCCTTCCGCCGAGCATGTATGAAACCCCCCCAGTCAAGTGTCTGAACCCCCCCAAGTGTCTGTGCTCTCCGCAGCTGAGTGTCTGTGCTCCCACCAAGTGTCCATGACCCCCCACACCGTGTGTGGTCTCAGCCCCCTGATAGGCCATCATGGGGCAGGCCCTGGGGACTGCACATGGACAGCACAGGGTGGCATCCTGAGCCTGGGAGCCGTGGAGTTCTCCCCGCCCCACACAAGCCTGGCCAAACGTGGGTTCTTAGCCAGCTCTGGCGGAGGCCGGGGAGGCACCAGCAGCCTCTGTACCCACCGCGCCCTCTGGCCTGTTGTGACAAGAGGCGCTGGGTGGGCCCCCCAGGCAGCCTGCGCTCCACACCTGGCAGACCCTCCGCTCTCCCAGCTGGGGCCATCCTGCTGCCTCCCAGTGCTCCTCCCATGCTCCTGCTGTTCCCTGGGCCCCCATGCCCTTCCCCACTCTCGTGGCCGGCTCAGGCGACCCTGCAGGGCTTCCTGGGTCTTGTGTTCCCAGCAAGACCACGCTCCTCTCTCTCTTCCCTTGCTCACGGGGGCTGTGCGGCCACTCCGTCCTTGCCCGTCTCCGTCAGGGAGGCCAGGCCCTGTGCCTGTAGCTCACTCCCTGGGGAAGCGTGTGCCGGTGAGGGAGTGCGTGAGCAGGACAGCGATGGAGAGTGGATGCGTGCGTGAGTGAGTGAAGGAGACTGAATGAATGAGTGAGCAGTGCCTGTGGGAACGAGTGGATACATTTATGTATAGGAATGCATGAGTGAATGAGCGAGTGAGTGTTCGATGAATGAATGAGAGTAAGGGAACGAGAGAGTGCGTGCATGCCCATGGGATGAATGAGTCAGTGAATGCATGTGTGGATGATGCATGAGAGCATGTGCATGAATGAATGAATATGAATGAATGAATGCATGCATGTGGGACTGAGTGAATGAGTGCGTGCCTGACGCCTTGAAGGACAGAGGACGGTGAGGCCCTGTGAATCGCAGGGCATGGCCCCAGCCCCACCTGGCCCATCTGTGTCGCCCTGCTGCTGTCCCAGGCCCCTTCCAGAAACCTCTGACATCTGAGGCCCCGGCACACGCCTGCTGGGGGCTGGGGGGAAGCCCTGCTGGAACGGTCACCCTGGACACCGGCCAGGCCCTCCCCGCTGTCGGGTGGCAGTCATGGGGTTAACCAGGAGCGCCTCTCTTTCACGCCAGGTTTGTGCTGGCCGTGGGCAGCGCCGTCTTTGATGCCATGTTCAACGGGGGAATGGCCACGACGTCCACGGAGATAGAGCTGCCCGACGTGGAACCTGCTGCCTTCCTCGCCCTGCTCAAGTAAGGCTTCCGGACGCTTCCTGCCGGGGCCCGAGCCCTGGGAGGGACCTCAGAGAACGCAGACCCTAGCTGACAGCTGCCCAGAGCCCTGGGTCACTGGGGAATTCTAGGACGTTCATGCACCATGAGGGGTTCCAGAGGTACCTGATTTAATTGATTATTTTATTGACACGGAGTCTCACTCTGTTGCCCAGGCTGGAGTGCAGTGGCTCGATCTCAGCTCACTGCAACCTCCACCTCCCGGGTTCAAGTGATTCTCCTTGCCTCAGCCTCCCGAGTAGCTGGGATTACAGACGTGCATCACCATGCCTGGCCCATTTTTGTATTTTTAGTAGAGACGGTGTTTCACCATGTTGGTCAGGCTGGTCTCGAACTCCCGACCTCCACCCGCCTCAGCCTCCAAAGTATTGGGATTACAGGCACGAACCACCGTGCCTGGCCCCATCTCTACTAAAAGTAAAAAAAAAAAAAATTAGCCAGGTGTGTTCGCACACACCTGTAGTCCCAGCTACTTGGGAGGCTGAGGGAGGAGGATCACTTGAGCCTGGCAGCTTGAGGCTGCAGTGAACTGTGATCACACCACTGCACTCCATTCTGGGTGATGGGGCGAGACCAGGTCTCTGTAACGTTAAGTAACAAGTGTTGGTGAGGCGGTGGCGGGATAGGAGCTGGTCCCGGTGGGCTGTAACCGCTATGGGAGGGAGTCTGGGAGTTCCTCAAAAGGCTCAGCACAGAATCTCCATGGGACTAGCAGTCCCTCTCCTGGCTCTAGATGCAAAGCACTGACAATATCGCGAGGTGTGAGGGCTCACGCCCGTCATTCCAGCACTTCGGAAGACTGAAGGAGGGAGGATTGCTTGAGCCTAGCAGTTTGAGACCAGCCTGGGTAACATGGCTAAGCCGGCGTCCCCATGAGTGTCCGCACCGTCACATTTCAGGGCTCCCTCCTGGGCAGTGTCGATGCTTGGGGTCTGATCGTTCTCTGGGGTGGGCCGTCCTGGGCACTGAGCAGCAGCGTCCCTGGCCCCCACCCACTCCATGTCAGGAGCTCCCTAAGTTATGACAACCGCAATTGTCCCCAGACATTGCCCAGTGTCCTCGGGGGGCCAGACTGTCCCACATATCCCACATATGAGATCCGCCCCCCCGTGGGTTAGGGCTTCCACGAACCCCCAAGAGACTCTGCCTCCCATGATCCTCTGCGCTGCTGAGGTCCCAGGAGGCTGCACACATTGAAATCCACACCCTGAGTGGGTAGAGAGAGAAGAGGTGAGTCCCAGGAGCTGGGGTCCCCTGGTTTATGTGTCCACACCATTGGGAGTTTATCCTGGTGTCTGGTGTGAGCAGGGAGCAGGCTTGATATTTTTCTGCACATAAGTCACTAGAGATCTTATCTCGGCCCTGTGGACACTGGGACTGGATCGTTCTCTGGGGTGGGCTGTCCTGGGCATTGCAGGGTGCTGAGCAGCATTCCTGGCCTGTACGCCCTCCGGGCCGTGAGCACCCCCAGTCCTGGCAGCCACAGACGTCCCCGGACATCACCCAGTGTCCCCTTGGGGGGCAGGACCGCCCTGGGGGAAACCTCTGCCCTGTTACAATCAGAAAACTTGAGAAACACAGGCTAGCACAGAAGGCGCCCCTTGGACCCTCTGCAGAGCGCATGAGGAGAGCCGCGGCTTCATCTGGGGAAGAGGCTGGGCGCGGTCGTTTTCAGCTTCCTCATTTCTGTCTCACTGACCGATTCAGCTCTCACCTCACTTCAACTCTTTTTTTTTTTTTTTTTTTTGAGACAGAGCCTCGCCAGGCTGCGGTGCAGTGAGTGGCGTGATCTTGGCTCACTGCAGCCTCCACCTCCCAAGTTCAAGTGATTCTGCTGCCTCAGCCTCCCGAGTAGCTGGGATTATAGGTGCCCACCACCATGCCGGGCTAATTTTATATATATATATATGATTATTTTTTTTGAGACAGAGTCTTGCTCTGTCACCAGGTGCCAGGGTGGAGTGCAGTGGCGTGATCTCAGCTCACTGCAACCTCCGCCTCCCAGGTTCAAGCAATTCTCCTGCCTCAGCCTCCTGAGTAGCTGGGACTACAGGCGTGCGCCACAAAAAAATTTTTGTATTTTTTTTTAGTAGAGATGGGGTTTCACCATGTTGGCCAGGATGGACTTGATCTCTTGACCTGTGATCCGCCCGCCTCGGCCTCCCAAAGTGCTGGGATTACAGGTGTGAGCCACTGCACCTGGCCTAATTTTTATATTTTTAGTATTGACAGGGTTTCACCATGTTGGCCAGGCTGGTCTCATTCTTTTGACCTCGTGATCCACCCACCTCTGCCTCCCAAAGTGCTGGGATTACACGTGTGAGCCACCGCGCCCGGCCTGTCCTTCTATTTTTTTTTGTTTTTGAGAGAGTCTTGCTCTATCACCAGGCTGGAGTGCAGTGGCACGATTCTGACTCACGGCAACTTCGGTTTTCCAGTTTCAATCAGTTGTCCTGCCTTAGCCTCCCGAGTAGCTCGGACTGCAAGCACGCACCACCACGCCCAGCTAATTTTTTTTGTTTTTTTAGTAGAGACGGGGTTTCACCATGTTGGCCAGGATGGTCTCGATCTCCTGACCTCGTGATCCGCCCGCCTCTGCTTCCCAAAGTGTTGGGATTACAGGCATGAGTCACTGCACCTGGCCTGTGCTTCTGTTTTTGATGAGCCCAACTTCTGATCCGTATTCTGTATGGTGTGGACCACTCCGTAGCAGGTGGTAATAACGTCCACGATTATCCATGATCCTAGCTGGCATGTTGGGTTCTGTGATCCACCCAGAAGTGGTTGAGGTTTTTGGTGGGGCCTGAGGTGTGGAACCAAGAGTTTCTCATGGAAAAGGTATCCAAGGAGGAGACACCCAGCCCCCAGTGACTTTTCCTGGGGCATCCCGGGCAGGACAAGGCTGGCAGTGTAGACGCTTCCGGGTGTGTGCTGTAGACGGGTTCAGCCTCTTGCTCGTTTTCATGGGTGACCGCATTGCCAAGTCGTGTCCCTAGGTCAGAGGTCAACCGACGGGCTAATTCTGGAAGGTTCCTCGGGGTAGCTGACGTGGAGTGTTTGGACCCTGCCGGCTTGGGGACAGGCGGCTGGGGCCGATGGTCTGAGAGGTCCCCTGACGCTCTCCCCTGGGTCCGGTCATGGCGGTCCCATCCCATGGCCCCTGCGTTGTCACTGCAGGTTTCTCTACTCGGACGAGGTGCAGATCGGCCCGGAGACAGTGATGACCACGCTATACACCGCCAAAAAGTACGCGGTGCCGGCGCTCGAGGCCCACTGCGTGGAGTTCCTGAAGAAGAACCTGCGAGCAGACAACGCCTTCATGCTGCTCACCCAGGTGGGTGGGGCAGGGGGCGGGGCCGGGCACGAGGCGGGGCCAGGTCAGGCTGGGGCGGGGCCAAGCNGGGGCCTAGGGCGGGACCAAGGCTGGGGGCGGGGCAGGGGCGGGGCCAGGAAGCAGCCGGATCCTGCGAGGTAGTAAAATGTTTTGGCTGGGTGCGGTGCCTCACGCCTGTAATCCCAGCACATTGGGAGGGCAGATCACCAGAGGTCACAGAGTTCGAGACCAGCCTGGCTAACGTAGTGAAATCCTGTCTTTACTAAAAATACAAAATTTAGCCGGGCATGGTGGAGGGTGCCTGAATTCCCAGCTACTAGGGAGGCTGAAGCAAGAGAATTGCTTGAACCTGGAAGGCAGAGGTTGCGGTGAGCTGAGATCGTGCTGCTGCACTCCAGCCTGGGCAACAGAGCAAGACTCCACAGCAAAAAAAAATAAATAAATAAAATAAACTGGGCCAGGCGCGGAGGCTCACGCTTGTAATCCCAGCACTTTGGGAGGCCGAGGTGGGTGAATCATAAGGTCAGGGGTTGGAGACCAGCCTGGCCAACATGGTGAAACCTCGTCTCTACTAAAAGTACAGAAAGTAGCTGGGCATAGTGGCAGGCACCTGTAATTCCAGCTACTTGGGAGGCTGAGGCAGGAGAATCGCTCGAACCTAGGAGGTGGAGCTTGCAGTGAGCTGAGATTTCACCATTGTACTCCAGCCTAGGTGACTGAGACTCTGTCCTAAAAAAATGTTTTGGACTTTTCTGTGATACTTTTATTATTGGCATGGCACATAGGCTAATGTCCTGCCAGTAATTTTTGGGGTCCTTTCCAACGGCTAACCCTGGAAAGGGCCACAGCACTTGGGGAGGATCACTTGAGGCCAGGAGTTTTAGACCAGCCTGGGCAACATAGGGAGACCCTTTTTTTCTACAAAAAAATGTAAAAAACCTCAGACCGGACATGGTGGTTCATGCTTGTAATCCCAGCACTTTGGGAGGCTGAGGCAGACAGATCATCAGACGTCAGGCATTCAAGACCAGCCTGGCCAACGTGGTGAAACCCTGTCTCCACTAAAAAAAAAAAAAAAAAAAATCATACATTAGCCAGCACGGTGGTTCGTGCCTGTCATCCCAGCTACTTGGGGGACTGAAGCAGGGGGACTGCCTGAACCCAGGGGGCTGAGGCTTCAGTGAGCGGAGATCACGCCACTGCTTTCCAGCCTGGTGACAGAGTGAGATGCTGTCTCTAAAAAAAGGTAAAATAATTTTTTTTTTTGAGACGGAGTTTCTCTTATTGCCCAGGCTGGAGTGCAATGGCACCATCTCGGCTCACTGCAACCTCCGCCTCCAGGGTTCAAGCGATTCTCCTGCCTCAGTTTCCTGAGTAGCTGGGATTACAGGCGCCTGCCACCACGTCCGGCTAAAAAAAAAGTAAAATTATTAAAAAAAAAAAAAAAAAAGAATTTTCCTTCTCTGAGGAAGTGTCAGGTAGACAGAGTATGTATGGCCGGGAGTCTCAGGGGACCCCAGTTGGGCTCTGCAGTCTGGGGAGGTCATGCTGGCCAGGGATGCTGAGAGGAGGGCGTGGGGCCAGGACATGTGGCAGCCCGTGGGAGCCCTGAGCTCCTGGTCGGGGGTTGGGGGCACCCAGAGGGTACAGTGGTGCTGGTCCTTTCATGGGCTTTGGGGGTCCAGAACCCTGTAAAGGACCCGGAACCTTCTCCCTCTCCATCCCGGCAGGTCAGATGCAGGGGATCCCGGACCCCCAGAGGGAGGGGTTTCTTGTTGGGGTCATCTGTAGCCACCTTGGCATAGAGGCTCCCGCCTGACCTGAGAGGACGCCGCAGCTCAATCCCCTGGGTCCATCTTGTGGCTCCCTCTGCCTCCCTGCCCCTAAGACCACCTCCAGCCCACTTGAGAGACGTCTTCAGGGTGAGGCCTGC
This sequence comes from Cebus imitator, assembly GCF_001604975.1. Taxonomy (NCBI): domain Eukaryota; kingdom Metazoa; phylum Chordata; class Mammalia; order Primates; family Cebidae; genus Cebus; species Cebus imitator. The sequence continues at coordinate 157,882 of NW_016107839.1, forward strand.
AGAAAGGCCGGCCCAGGACCCAGCACTTTCCATCAACGAAGCCTCAGTTTCCCTAGAGCACAGGTGACATCCAGCTTCCTCACCTGTCAGGAGTCGTCTTGTAGTCTGGGAGCTTTACTGGGTTGACCCCAGCCACCTTACCTCCTGTCATTCAGGGTTCCGGGCCTGCTGCTCCCCAAGAGCAGCGACAGTGTCCCTTTTGCCTAAAGCAGCAGGGACCTGGGTGTCTGTTTCTTCCTTCCTTGACCTCTGAGGTCCTGAGAGGGAACTCCCAGACTCTCCCCCCCCAGTCAGTGGTCACAGGAGGCCTGGGCCCACGGCAGGGCCAGCTTGGTGGCTGAGCCACGGGTGGCTCCTGGCCATGCTCAGGAAGGCGCGGCGATCAGGGCTGTGTTGGAGCCGGCTCTGCGTGGGGGATCTGCTGCGGGCTGGGTGCTGATGCCCCCCAACCCCCCACTCGATGTCTCCTGCCAGGCGAGATTGTTCGATGAGCCACAGCTGGCCAGCCTGTGCCTGGAGAACATAGACAAAAACACTGCGGACGCCATCACCGCGGAGGGCTTCACTGACATCGACCTGGGTAAGGGCCCAGGAGCCTGGGTGTGGGGATCCCAGCCGGGCCTCGGCGGGGGGGGGGTCTGGGGAGCTTTTGGCCTGGGGGCCCCTGGGGGAGCTGCCCAGGTGAGCTGGGTCCTCACCACTTGCAGCGGGGCGGGAGCTGGGGCCTTGGCAGGAGGGCTTGGCTGGAAGGCCGCAGACCAGATGCCACCATCCCAGCTGGTGGTGACCATCTCGTCCTCTGATGGTCCATGGTTTTGACTTTGTTGCTGAACAGCTTTCGTCAGAGCTACTCAGCTCCGTCCTTGGGGCTTAAAAACCACCACAGCCTAGGAAACTGAAGGGGTGTGGTCATGTGTCGATAAAGCTTTATTTACACATACAATTACAGGGCCGGGTTTGGGCCATAGGCCGCAGTTGCCGGTGCAGCTGCAACTGCTGGTTCTTGTCAGTCTCCCTGCCTCCTGCAGGGTGGGCACGCGCGCGTCCTGTTCACACAGCCCCTTCCCCACCCCGCAGACACGCTGGTGGCCGTCCTGGAGCGCGACACTCTGGGCATCCGTGAAGTGCGGCTGTTCAACGCCGTTGTCCGCTGGTCTGAGGCCGAGTGTCAGCGGCAGCAGCTGCAGGTGACGCCCGAGAACCGGCGGAAGGTTCTGGGCAAGGCCTTGGGCCTCATCCGCTTTCCACTGATGACCATCGAGGAGTTCGCTGCAGGTAACAGAGCTCAGGGGCCCACGGGCGGGCTTGGGAGAGCAGTGACACCTGGTGGCCCTGCTGGGAACACAGACAGGCTCCTTGGTGCCCAGGAGAGCAGCCTCCGAGTTAGCTGCAGAAAACCTGGCAGATGCCTGAGAGTATAGTGATGGGAAGAAACCTGACTTGTGTGGGCGTCCACAGGGCCATCTGTTAGCCCCGGCCCGGCTGTGTCCCCGCTGTGTGCACTGCCAGCGCCCTGCCTCCGTGTCTGTCCAGCTGTGTTTTGGCGGCTTCTGCCCAGGAGGGAAGGGACTCCCCTGCTCGTGCCACCTGCCGGTTCAGGTGCCAGTGTCCGAGATGAGCCCATGAAGGCTCCGGCATGGCTAGGGCAGCTGTGGTGCACCCATGGGTGGACCTCGAGGTCCCCTGCTGCAGGGCCTGGGCTCCAGCGTGACAGGGACAGCCCTAACGATGGCTCCTGCCCTCATGTGGCTGTTCCCTTCCTGGGGCCATCCAGCTCTGGAGGAAAACAGGCCTGGAAAGTTCCAGAAGGGGCTGGGAGACAGTCCTGTGGCCGATGCACTCACTGTCTGTTCTTTCCGAGGTCCACACAGCCTCTGCTGTCCCCTGGCTGAGGTCACCAGATTTATCAACAGGGTCTCCGTGGCCCAGGCTGGAGTGCAGTGGTGCAGTCACAGCTCACTGCAGCCTCGACCTCCTGGGCTCAAGGGACCCTCCTGCGTCACACCCTAGCAGGGACTACAGGCGCCACCACTGCCGGCTTATGTTTGTATTTTTGTAGGGAGAGTGTCTTGCTTGGGCTGGTCACGAACTGGGCTCCAGCCATCCTCCCACCTCACCCTCCTCAAGTGCTGGGATTACAGGCGTGAGCGACCACACCTGGCCAGATACATCCTTTTGAAAACTGCAGTTGTTGGCTGGGCGTGCTCACTCACACCTGGCGAGCTGGCCATCGCCCCTGGGGTGTGCGTGCTTTGGGAAGTGGGTGCTCAGGGCCTACTGTGGAGAGGAAGCCCTGGGCCACTTCTAGAAGCTGGGGCTGTGGCCTGGGAGGTGCAGGCCTGGTGCAGAGGTACAGTGCCCCTCCTGGCTGATGGCCCTTAGGAAACAGGTAGTGGGGACCCCCACACCCACCGTGCAGTGACAGGCATTTCCTGCAGCAGGGCCAGACCCGAGACTTCGCCCCTGAGTGAGCGTATCTGTCAGCCTCTGGTCTGTGCCCTGGGACCCCTCCCCGAAAGCCCGGGAGGACTCAGCGGGGCCACAGCTGGTGGCAGTTTCCCCAGGGGGGCTGCCTGGGTCTCTGCACCTTGGAAGTCGGACACGGACATCTTAGGGGGAAGGATCGTGTCCTCCTGCGCATTTGGGGTCTGGGGCGCAGCCCGACCCTCCCCCCCACACCGTCCCTGTGCCACAGGCCCTGCACAGTCAGGCATTTTGGTGGACCGCGAGGTGGTCAGCCTTTTCCTGCACTTCACCGTCAACCCTAAGCCGCGAGTGGAGTTCATCGACCGGCCGCGCTGCTGCCTGCGCGGGAAGGAGTGCAGCATCAACCGTTTCCAGCAGGTGGAGAGCCGCTGGGGCTACAGTGGGACCAGCGACCGCATCAGGTGGGGCTCGGGGTCCAGTGTGGGGGGACTCGGGGACGACGGGGCTGGCATTGAGGGGGAGGCTGGGCCTGGGGTGGAAGGACTCAGGGATGATGGGGCTTGGCATTGAGGGGGAGGCTGGGCCTGGGGTGGGAGGACTTGGGGATGATGGGGCCTGGCATTGGGGGGGGGAGACTGGGCCTGGGGTGGGAGGACTCAGGGATGATGGGGGCCTGGCCTGGGAGGGAGGCTGGGCATGGGAGGACTCAGGGATAATAGGGGCCTGGCACTGCGGGGGAGGCTGGGCCTGGGGCTGGGAGGACTCAAGGGATGATGGGGGCCTGGCATTGTGGGGGAGGCTGGGCCTGGGGCTGGGAGGACTCAAGGGATGATGGGGGCCTGGCATTGTGAGGGAGGCTGGGCCTGGGGCTGGGAGGACTCAGGAATGATGGGCCTGGCATTGCGGGGGAGGCTGGGCCTGGGGTGGGAGGACTCAGGGATGATGGGGGCCTAGACTGGGAGGGAGGCTGGGCAAGGGAGGACTCAGGAATGATGGGGGCCTGGTACTGCGGGGGAGGCTGGGCCTGGGGTGGGAGCACTCAGGGATGATGGTGGCCTGGCATTGTGGGGGAGGCTGGGGCTGGGAGGACTCAGGGATGATGGGCCTGGCATTGCGGGGGAGGCTGGGCCTGGGGTGGGAGGACTTGGGGATGATGGGACTTGGCATTGCGGGGGAGGCTGGGCATGGGGCTGGGAGGACTCAGGGATGATGGGGGCCTGGCCTGGGAGGGAGGCTGGGCAAGGGAGGACTCAGGAATGATGGGGGCCTGGCATTGCGGGGGAGGCTGGGCATGGGGCTGGGAGGACTCAGGGATGATAGGGGCCTGGCACTGGCGGGGAGGCTGGGCTTGGGAGTGGGAGGACTCGGGGATGATGGGGGCCTGGGGTGGGAGGACTCAGAGATGATGGGGGTCTGGCCTGGGAGGGAGGCTGGGCATGGGAGGACTCAGGGATGATTGATAGGGGCCTGGCACTGCGGGGGAGGCTGGGCATGGGGCTGGGAGGACTCAGGGATGATGGGGGCCTGGCCTGGGAGGGAGGCTGGGCATGGGAGGACTCAGGGATGATAGGGGCCTGGCATTGTGGGGGAGGCTGGGCATGGGAGTGGGAGGACTCGGGGATGATGGGGGTGCAGTGGTGGGCTGGCGCCAGCTCCCCCAGGACTGTCTCTGGATGTCCACATGGTCTCGTTATCTGCCACGCAGGTTCTCAGTCAACAAGCGTATCTTCGTGGTGGGGTTTGGGCTGTATGGATCCATCCATGGGCCTACCGACTACCAAGTGAACATCCAGGTACCAGCCTCAGGCCTTGCCCCACAGCCCCAGGCCCCACTCCCCCCCATGTACTCCCCCATCCTCCGTGGAACCCTGGCCGACCCCCAGCCCTGGTCCCTGCGCTGCCCACCCCGGGCAGGTGGGCTGGGCCTTGTGGGGTCCCTGCCGGTGCTCCCAGGCCTGAGCCTCCCCGTCCCCCAGATCATCCACACGGACAGCAACACTGTCCTGGGCCAGAACGACACGGGCTTCAGCTGCGACGGCTCGGCCAGCACCTTCCGAGTCATGTTTAAGGAGCCGGTGGAAGTGCTGCCCAACGTGAACTACACGGCCTGCGCCACGCTCAAGGTGTGCCTCGGGGTGGGGCACAGCAGACACCCTCCAGAGGCAGCTGCCCTGGCCTAGTTGGGGCCTTGCCCTGTCCACATCTGGGGCAGCCCAGCTGGGTGGTCCTTGAGCTCAGTGTACCCCCACCCCCCACAGGGCCCGGACTCCCACTACGGCACCAAAGGCCTGCGTAAGGTGACACACGAGTCGCCCACCACTGGCGCCAAGACATGCTTCACCTTCTGCTACGCGGCCGGGAACAACAATGGGACGTCCGTGGAGGACGGCCAGATCCCCGAGGTCATCTTCTACACCTAGGCCGCCCACACGGTCCTTCCTCCACGGGGGCAGCTTCGGCCCCAGGGCTCAGCCGCTGCTGGGCCGCCCTGCGTGGGGCAGAGCCCCGTGTCCCCCCGGCCACTGTCCACTCCACGCCACCTTTCTCAGCATCAGGAAGGGGCTTCCCTGTGTTCACCACAATGAGTGCAGCTGCTGTCAGGGCAGCCGGGGAGGCGGCGCGGCCAGTGGCCAGGCCCTGTGGAGACAATCCCTCAGGACTGGGGACAGGGCCGGCCTGGGCCAGGCCCCACGGGCCTGCAGCTCAGGGCACCTGCCCAAGTCGCCTGACCGCGCTGTGCGGCAGGCCTTCCCCGATTCCCTTCACTGCACATTACAATGCATCTGCGATTCCCGTTTCCCTGCTGGGGGCCGGCAACTTGGGTGGCGCCGCTCCTAGAGCCACAGGTTCCAGACCTGGCATTCATTTTGTTCCTCTCTGTTCCTGGGGACACTGGGGCCCCACCTGTCCATGCGCCCAGGGCCACCCGACCCCAGCCTGCAGGGCGATGCCACTGCCTGGAGCTGGCCTGAGTTCTGAGAGGCTTCAGGGTGGGGTGGCCCCTGCCGGCTGAGCCCTGGCCCAGGTGGGCAGTAGTTTGCGGCTCCCATCCTCATCCACCTGATGGGCGCAGCCCGGGGCCACCTCTGTCCAGCCTCCCTGGACAGGGCCCCAAGCGGGACCCAGACCCTGTGCCCCAGAGCTCCCCTGCTGCAGGATGGGGCCCTGGCCGGCCCCACTGTGTCCAGAGCCACTGCTCGCCTGTACATACCATTGCCCCAACCTGCCAGGTGCCGAGGGAGCCCCCCCAGGTCCTGGGGACATGCTCTCCCCACCCCAGGCCATGCCCCCACAAACCCCTGCGTGTTTCTGCCCTGTGACTCCTGGAACCTGCCTCCTCCCCAAAGCCATGGGGGGTGGGTGTCCTCCTCAGACCACGTCCCCAGATGATTTTTTTAAATAAACAAACGCACCTGGCTTGTGTGCATGCTGCTTGGCTCCCCTTCACTCTCCGGCCTGCCGTGGGGGCCACAGTGGGCTGAGGACGTCCTGAGCCCCGAGTCTGGTCTGCCAGTGCCGTGAGACCCCCCTCCTTAACCCGCAGGTAAGCCCGGGAGATCGACAATGTGGTGACAGCACCACTGCCCTCCCACCTGGGCAACAGCAAGACCCTGACTCAGCACTCCCCCGCCCCAAACCCAAACAGTGGAAGTTTGTGGGGAGGTCCTGCTGGCTGCTGCGGACCACGGACATGAGGGATGGAGAGGAAGTAGGGAGTGTCAGTCTGGCCTTGATGGCACCAACATAAAGACCCACGCTATCAGCTGCATCCTCAGGTGCACACGTGCAGGGCAAGACATCAGGAAACCTCACAGCAAGGCCATGCACGGCGGCTGACACCTGTAAACCCCAGCTCCTTGGGAGGCTGAGGAAGGCGCATCACCTGAGGTCAGGAGTTCAAGACCAGCCTGACCAACATGGTGAAATCCCGTCTCTACTAAAGATACAAAAATTAGCCAGGCATGGTGGCACATGTCTATAATCCCAGCTACTTAGGAGGCTGAGGCAGGAGAATCGCTTGAACCTGAGAGGTGGAAGTTGCAGTGAGCCGAGATTGTGCCACTGAACTCCAGCCAGAGCGACAGACCAAGATTCTGTAAAAAAAACAACAAAAAAACCCCCAGCAAACAGTAGCTCCCGAAGACTGAGCGGATTTGCACCGCCTGTGGTGCCGGGAGCAGGCCGTGGAGATGGAGCCCTGTGGAGGCGGGGGCCTTGAACACCTGGGGCCGGGCATGGTGGCTCACACGGGCAACTCCAGCACTTTTCGGGCTTGAGGCAGGACTGCTTGGGGCCAGGAGTTCAAGACCAGCCTGGGCAACACAGCGAGACCTCATCTCTACAAAAACACATTGAAAGGAAACACCCTGGGTTCCTAATTAAGACACCAGCAGGGCCATACACCAGCAGCTAGGGCAGCGCCCCTGGGGAGGACAGAGCTGAAGCAAGCCCTCGACCACTCCACAGACAAAACTCTGCTAGGGTCGCTGTGGGCTGCTGCTACTCTGGCCCTGGCCCAAAGAAAACACAGCCCTGTGAAGACCACACCCGCATGAGCTCCCACCACCTGTCATTCACAACATCCAGCATCCATTCCAAACTTACAGGGCGGGCGCGGTGGCTCACACCTGTCATCCCAGCACTTTGGGAGAACAAGGTGGGCAGATCATGAGGTCAGAAGATCGACACCATCCTGGCCAATACGGCGAAACCCTGTCTCTACAAAAAAATAGAAACATGAGCCAGGCGTGGTGGCGGGCGCCTGCAGTCCCAGCTACTCAGGAGGCTGAGGCAGGAGAATCGTTGGAACGGGGGAGGCGGGGCAGTGTGCCGAGATCGTACCCATGCTCTCCAGCCTGGGCAACAAGAGCGAAACTCCGTCTAAAACAAAAGAAAAATACCCAAGGTGAAGCACAAGAGTGAAAACAATGGAAAAACAGAACAGAATGATGTGATCAAGTCAAAGGGTATAGCGTATGTGTAAACACGTGCAGTCCCAGAAGGAGACAAGACAGAATGAGATTCAAGGTACCGCTGAAGAGGCGATAGCCAAGAATTTTCCAAAATGAATGAAAGACGTTGACCCACACATCTTAAGAAACAAAACTCAGCCGGGCGCGGTGGCTCACGCCTGTAATCCCAGCACTTTGGGAGGCCGAGGCGGGTGGATCACGAGGTCAAGAGATCGAGACCATCCTGGTCAACACGGTGAAACCCCGTCTCT
>NW_016107839.1:167337-168873 GCF_001604975.1 Cebus imitator
AAAAAAAAAAAAAAAAAAAAGGTTTAAGACTGTTGGTCTAAACTTCCATCTCAAGAAACTAGAAAATTCATAGCAAATTTAAACCATAAAAACAGTGGCTGACACCTATAATCCCAGCACACTAGGAGGCCGAGGCAGGAGGATCACTTGAGCTCAACCTGGGCAACATGGTTAGACTCCATCTCTACAAAGAATTAGATTAGCCAGGCGTGGTATGTGCCTGTGGTCCCAGCTACTCAGGAGGCTGAGGCGGGAGGATCACTTGAGCCCAGGAGGCCGAGGTTGCTGTGAACTATGACCACAGGCTGCACTCCAGCCTGGGTGACAGAGTGGGACCCTGTTTCAACAAAAAGAAAGAAAAACAATTAAAAACCAGAACAGAGTATCAGAGACCTGGGGAATAATACGGAATGGTCATCTATACAGGTAACTGCAGTCCCGGAGAACAGGGAAAATGAAGCTGAAATGTTTGAAGAGGTAACAGCCAGAGAGTTTCCAAACTGATGAAAGACATCAACTTGCAGATCCAGTAAGTTCTGTGAATCCCAAGCAGGATAAATGCAAAGAAAGCCATAGCCAAGACACTTAAACCAAAGATAAAAAACCTCTGAAAGCAGCCAGACAAAAAAGGCACATTACCTCAAAGGGAAAGACAATGGCGACTAACCTCCCAACAGAAATAATGGAACAATGTATTTAAAATGCTGAAAGGCAGTAAACAAAAACATTTAAAAAACTCTGTTGGCTGGGTGTGGTGGCTCAGGCCTGTAATCCCAGCACTTTTGGAGGCTGAGGCAGTGGATCACTTGAGGTCAGGAGTTCGAGACCAGCCTGGCCAACACGATGAAACTCCATCTCTACTAAAAATATAAAAATTATCCAGGCCTGGTGGTGCATGCCTGTAATCCCAGCTACTCGGGAGGCTGAGGCAGAATTGCTTGACCTGGGAGGTGGAGGCTGCGGTGAGCTGAGGTCACACCACTGCACTCCAGCCTGGGTGACAGAGCGAGACTTGTCATAAACACGTACTTTGTCAACCCCGAATTCCACTCCCAGCAAAAACATCCTTCTTAAGAAAGGTGAAATAAATATTTTTTCAGGGAATGAAACGCTGAGATAATCTATGATTTGTTACCAACAGAGCTGGATCCGGCTGGGTGTGGTGGCTCACGCTTCGACTCCCAGGATCACTTTCCCACCTCATCCTCCTGAAGGGCCCCGACAACAGCAGCCAGACGGGAAACCCTATCTCTACTTTAAAAAAAAAACAAAACATTGAAGGAAGTTCTTCAGGCTGAAATTATCCCAGAGGTAATCTCTGATGAGTAGAAAGAAATGAAGAGCATCACCAGAGGTTAACGTGGGTAAAAATAAAAACACATTATGGGTAATCCTAATCCCCAAGCTTCTGCCAGGAAACCCATCAGTGAGCTCATTTGATTTCCCTCCTGCCATCTGACTTTCAGTTAACGTTATTTCTACTTTGTCACATTACATTGGTACCCCCCTTGGTCTCACCTTTAAAACATTTATTTT
>NW_016107839.1:169854-171825 GCF_001604975.1 Cebus imitator
ATTTTTAGTAGAGACAGGGTTTCACCATCTTGGCCAGGCTGGTCTTGAACTCTTGACTTCATGATCCACCCGCCTTGGCCTCCCAAAGTGCAGGGATTACAGGTGTGAGCCACCGCGCCCGGCTGACTGCTCTTGTTTAATTTTTCTCAGGTGCACGGTCAACGTGGCGATTCGGGTCTTTTTGTGCAAAGCCTCCTTGGATGAGGGTCTTACCTGCTTGCTCCGTTTCCCTTCTTGGAAGACTCGAAGCCCAGCTGTTCTTTGACCCTCTTAGGGACTGGGTGACGTGTCCGGCAGTCTCTCTTCTTTCACCTCATTGTTACTCTGCCTTCGGTGCCTTTCCTCCCATTTTCATGGGGGTCTCGGGCGATTTATTCATTTCCAAAACGGGTTTTTCTTTTTCCAATGTTTCCTTCCTGAATTCAATTCATTGTGGGTGGTTTGTTCACTGCTGTGCTTCTGAGTCTCTGATTTGGGGTGGCTTTCCGGCCTCCAGTGCTTCCTGGGAGGGACCTGTGTCCCCTTCAGTTCACAGTGACTCGTCTGGGGAGGGTGGACTTCCTTGGCTGTTCGTGGAGGGGGGCGGGAGTTTCCCCCTCCCCCAGCCACTGCCTCTGCTGCCTTCATTCCCCTCAGCCTTGCAGGAGGTCGGGGTGGAGACGGAGACCCCGCCCGGCATTTGGGGAGTTCTGCCTGTACCTCCCTTACAAAGGCAGCTTCGTGTGGACGCTTGCTCCCGGCTGCCAAGCATCGGGCGTTGTCTGGGGAGAAGGTATGGGACGGGCTGCCACGGTCCTCACCCGCCTGCAGTTGCCTCTGCTTTTCCCAGAGCTTCTGCCGATGCCTCCACTGTGCTGTGGGACCCGGGCAGACGCTTGCTTCCCTGCTGCATGAACAGAGCGAGTCAGGAGGCCTTCCGCGGTGAGAGGCGGCCGGGACCACCCCGCCTGGGCCCCGTCACTGAGGTTTTCCGGGTCTCTGTGCAGCTCTGGGGAACAGGAACCGGTCACGCAGTTGCATGTTTGTGACTTCCCCTTTCCGTGGTCAGTGAAAACTGTCTCCTGCCCTCTCCCCAGACAGAGCCCAGCTCTACCCTCCGCTTCGGTCTTCCTTACCTTCCCATCCTCCGCCATCGCCCCTGACCTGTCCCTCCCCTGTGGGCAGGGCTGGGATGGAGGCACTGTCTGCTCCAGGCCAACCTTCGTACAAAGTCCAGACACAACACTTGGGTTTGATTTCATTTTTTTAATTTTTTTAAAAAAGCCCCTAAATTCTATGGCTTCAAGGGAGCGTCAGAGAAACGTGAATGCCATTTCTGTACACTTGGTAAAGCGAAACCTAGACTCCCAGCCACGGCCCATGCACGGCCCCAAGCTGCCCCACTCTGCCTGGCAGCCTCCAGGCGACCCTGCTGGGGACCGCCTGCCAGTCCAGGGCACCCCCAGGCCCCTGCGCACACACCTGCGGGGCCGGGCTGGGGCTTTAAGGCGTTTTGTCTTGGCCGCTGGCCGGGTGGCGGAGCACGGACGCAGGAAGCCCCATGCCAGCGCCCCACGCAGCACGGCCCGGGGCTGAGCAGGGCGACACCAGCCAGCCGTCCCGCCTCAGGTTCTGGGCGTCGGGGCACAGCCTCTGGGAGCAGGTGCGTCGAGAAGCACCCGCCTGGCAGGGCCCACCTGCCCTCACCGGAGCCAGGCTGGGAAAAGGCGGCAATGGCCGTGCCCGCGACGCCCAAGCTTTGGTGCAGCATTTTGGTTGGGGAGCCGGCTTCAGCTGCGGCCCCACCCCTGCCTTCCCCTTTGGTTTTGGGGAGGCCTGCAGCACGGCCTCACCCCTGGCAGCAATGCCTGTGCCCCTCCCAGGAGGGCCTGGGCAAGACGGCCCCACAGCACCCCTCCAAGCCGGGCCTGCCCTCCCCTCGAGAAAACGGCCTTTGGATCGAGGGAGACAAGCTGGACTTTATGACGCTAA
>NW_016107839.1:172820-176358 GCF_001604975.1 Cebus imitator
AAGAAGCAGCAGCATCTAGGGACGGAGGTGGCCCAGGGTGAGAGAACGGGGGAGGCGGGGGCAGCCTGGGTCAAGAAGACTGGGACGGGGGTGGGGGCAGCCCAGGTGAGGACGGAGGGGGGGATGGGGACAGCCCAGGTGAGGACGGAGGGGGGGATGGGGACAGACCAGGTGAGGAGGGAGGAGAGGATGGGGACAGCCCAGGTGAGGACGGGGGGAGGATGGGGGCAGCCCAGGTGAGGAAGGAGGGAGGGATGGGGGCAACCCAGGCCTTGGGCTCCCTCATCCTCATGGGGACCCAGGGTCCCCCCCCAACTCCAGGAAGCTGCCCCAGAGCCTCACTTGGTTTCATCGGCGACCTCCACCTCTGCAGGCGCTGTGATGGGGGCGTTCGAGTGGCCCGCCGTGGGGTCGTCAGCGTTCAGCTCCCCGTTGGTGGAGTTCAGCGCCTGGAGGAGGGCAGTGAGAGGTCATGCTGGCAGCCTGCGCCCCTCCCTGGGGCATCCGTCCCGCCCGGGCCTCACCTGGTTTTTGCTGTGTGGCTGGGCTTTGTCCCGGAGCTGAGCCTGCGAGGGCAGGTCGGTGTGGACGGTGCCGATGGGGGTCGGCTGTGGGTGGGACAGCCGGGGTCAGGGTGGGCTGCAGCACCGCCTCCCATCCCCCTCAGGGCGGTTTCCTGGTGCAGCACCCGCACACACGCCGGGGGCCCGCACCTACCAGGGGCTTCCCGGCCCAGTCGTACTCATAGTCGAACACGAAGCCACTGCGGTCGAAGAGGTCGGTAAAGAGCTTGCGCAGGTAGTCATAGTCAGGCTTCTCAAAGAAGTCCAGGCGCCGCACGTAGCGCAGGTACGTGGCCATCTCCTCTGCAGAGATAGCGCCAGCCGGGCCTCGGTGGGGGTGGGGGCGCAGGGTGAGGGTGGGGATGGGGGCGGGGGTGCTGGGACCACTTACCTGGGAAGTTCTCGCAGAGCACCTCAATGGGCGTGGCGCGTTTGGTGTCCCCGATCTTCTGGTACCGCTCCTTGAGCGTGTCAGCCTGCGGAGGTCCGCGGTTAGCCCTGCTCCTGCCCCGCGCCCCGCCCGCCCGCCCGGCCAGCCCTCGCGCACCTTGAGCCCCTGCCAGGGGAGGCTGCCGCGCAGGAAGTACATGAACATGTGGCCCAGCGCCTCCAGGTCATCGCGGCGGCTCTGCTCTGCGGGGACAGGGGCGCAGCCTCAGCGGGGCCCGGGCGCCCGCCCCCCGCCGCGCGCGCGCAGCTCACCCTTGCCCAGGTGCGTGTTGATGCTCATGTAGCGCGCCGTGCCCGTCAGGCTCTTGTGCTCGCGGTACGGGATGTGCTTCTTGGTCTCGGGGTCGATGTACTCCTTGGCCAGCCCGAAGTCGATGATGTGGATGGCGTGCTGCCGCTTGGTCCCCGGGCGGCCCACCAGGAAGTTCTCGGGCTTCACGTCCCGGTAGATGAGGCTCTTGGTGTGCACGTACTCCATGCGCGTGATCTGCAGGCGGCAAAGCGGTGTCTGCCAGCCTGTGCCCGGCCCCCTGGCCCACGTGCTCCCCGCTGGGCCCCGGCCGCCCTCTTCCCTCCCAGTCCCGCCCACCGCGCACCAGCTGGATGGCGATCATCAGCACCGTCTTGAGCGTGAAGGTCCGGTCGCACAGGTCGAACAGGTCCTCCAGGCTGGGCCCCAGCAGCTCCAGCACCATGGCGTTGTACTTCCCGCACGGGCCAAAGTAGTAGACCTGAGGGACGCCCTCTGCGGCGGACGACAGACGCACAGGCGTGCAGCAGCGGCCCCCTCCCTGCCCCTGCGCAGCCCCCGCCCCGCCCGCGGCTGCCCGGTACCTGTGGCACTGAGCTGCTTGTAGAACCGGTACTCCAGGTGCAGCTGTGGGGCCCGGGACTTGATTGGCTCCTGGGGGCACAGGTGCGAGTCACTGGGTGCCCTGGTCGCTGCCCAGAAATCCCTAGGGGTGCGCCAGCGGGGATGGGGTGGAGGGGCCGACTCACCAATTTGATAGCCACGTATTCATTTGTATAGAGATTCTTTCCTGTGGGGACAGAGACCATCAGCACCTCTCGCCCAGGGCTACCCAGCCCCCATTTCCTCAGCCTGCCCACCCCCCAGGCAGGAGGCAAAAGGGACCACCCTCCAAAGAACTACCCTCACCCTAAAAGTACACCCCTGCCCAGCAGCCAGGCCTGGGCCCAGCCTGCCCGTGCACTGCCCTGGGGCCTGCCAGGTCCTCCCCACACCAGCACCTGTCCTGGTTCACAGCACCACAGGCCTGGGTATCTGCCACCCTCCCCCACCATCCCCACCCCTCCCTAGCCAGGGAGATTTCTCACAGCCTGCAGGGAGCCTTAGGGACTCCACGCTCCTCTACCCCCAGGGCAAATGACGCCCCCAGGGCATGGCATCTCCCACAAGGGGAGTCCCCCACCGGCCCCCAGGTGAGCCCAGCACAGCTGGACAGGGACCTGCGGCCCACATGCATTGAAAGAGAGGAGCACAGGTCCTGTCTCCTGGGGTCACCAGCCATGCTGGACTTCCAGGGCTCGGTCCCATTCAGGAAAGTGCAGAAGGCAGGAGGCTGTAACTTCTTTTATTTGAGACAGGGTCTTGCTCTGTTACCCAGGCTGGCATGCAGTGGTGAGATGACGGCTCACTGCAGCCTCTGTCTCCTGGGCTCAAGCCGTCCTCCCACCTCAGCCTCCAGAGTAGCTAGGATTACAGGTGCACGCCACCATACCCAACTCATTTTTGTGTTTGTAGCAGAGATGGAGATGGGTTGCTCCAAGTTGCCCAGGCTGGTCTTGAACTGCTGAACTCAAGCGATCCACCTGCCTAAGCCTCCCACAGTGTCCGGATGACAGGCAGGAGCCCCTGTGCTGGCCCAAGGCACAGCTTTTAGCTGTTACAGACCCGGAGAAAGGAGAAGGCCAGCCCTTCATGCAGCGGAGCTGTGAAGGGGCAGCTGTGCAAGCTGGCCTGGGAGCGGGTCATGGCCCCACTCATTGGCCAATGGGCCCATATGGCACGTGGCCCAGAGGGCTCCCCAAGGCAGCCGGGCCAGGCAACATGCACAAAGTGGCCGGCGCCCACATGGCTCCGGCTGAGGATGGCATTGGGGCCACAGCAACTGTCTGCTGGGCGACCTGTCCAGAGGCACGACAAGGCATCACATGGGGCAGCCCCATCTCTCAGGCACCGGCCAGCTGGGTTACCGCCCTGTGTCAGTTTTATCAGCTTGTCAGCTTCCCCAAACAGCCTCAAGAAGGTGGCATCTTGAACACGCAGGGTGGTGAGGATGCGGGACAGCCATACTGGTGACCAGGTCCCTCCAGGACTGAGGCAGGGACCAGGGCGCCCCCCACCCAATGCTGAGCCAGGGACCAGGGCACCCCCCTCCAATACTCAGCCAGGGATCAGGGCGCCCCCTCCAATACTCAGCCAGAGACCAGGGCACCCCCCTCCAATACTGAGCCGGGGACCAGGGCGGCCCCCTCCAATACTGAGCCGGGGACCAGGGCGG
>NW_016107839.1:176753-200753 GCF_001604975.1 Cebus imitator
ACTGAGCCGGGGACCGGGGCGGCCCCCTCCAGGACTGAGCCGGGGACCGGGGCGGCCCCCTCCAGGACTGAGCCGGGGACCGGGGCGCCCCCCTCCAGGACTGAGCCGGGGACCGGGGCGCCCCCCTCCAGGACTGAGCCGGGGACTGGGGCGCCCCCCTCCAGGACTGAGGCAGGGACCAGGTGCCCCCCTCCAATACTGAGCCAGGGACCAGGGCGGCCCCCTCCAATACTGAGGCAGGGACCAGGGCGGCCCCTCCAATAATGAGGCAGGGACCAGGGCAGTCCCTCCAGGACTGAACCAGGGACCAGGGCGGTCCCCTCCAATACTGACGCAGGGACCAAGGCGGCCCCTCCAGTACTGAACCAGTGACCAGGGCGGCCCCCTCCAATACTGAGCCAGGGACCACTCCGGCCGCCTCCAATACTGAGGCAGGGACCACGGCGGCCCCTCCAATAATGAACCAGGGACCAGGGCGGCCCCTCCAATAATGAACCAGGGACCAGGGCGGCCCCTCCAATACTGAGCCAGACACCAGGGCGCCCCCCGCCTCCAGGACTGAGCCAGGGACCGGGGCGCCCCCTCCAATACTGAGCCAGGGACCAGGGCGACCCCCCTCCAGGACTGAGGCAGGGAGTAGGGCGCCCGCTTCCAATACTGAGCCAGGGAGCAGGCGGCCCCTCCAATACTGAGCCTGGGACCAGGGCGCCCCCCTCCAGGACTGAGCCAGGGACCAGGGTGCCCCCTCCAATACTGAGCCAGGAACCAGGGCGCCCCCCTCCAGGACTGAGGCAGGGACCAGGGCGCCCCCCTCCAATACTGAGCCAGGGACCAGGGCTGCTCCCTGCATTTCCAGAACAAATGAGTTCGCCTCCCATGTTTTACCCCAACATAACAAGTTATTACAAGGAAAACGTTCCTCGTAAAATGGAAGGAGCCGTGCCCTGAGCACCCAATGCTCACTGCTGAGGCCCCAGAACTAAACCTGCCACACAGTTCCATCCTCACAATTGCCGTCCACCAGTCCATCTTAGTTTTAGGTGGATTTCAAGTATTTTCTTGAGTGTAGCTCTGTCGCCCAGGCTGGAGTGCAGTGGCGCAATCCTGGCTCACTGCAACCTTCCCCTCATGGGTTCAAGAGATTCTCCTGCCCGAGCCTCCCGAGTAGCTTGGATTACAGAGGGACACACCACCACAGCCGGCAAATTTCTGTATTTTTAGTAGAGATGCCATTTCACCATTTTGGCCAGGCTGGTCTCGAACTCCTGACCTCAGGTGATCTGTCCGCCTCGGCCTCCCAAAGTGCTGGGATGAAGTTTTAGAGCTCAGGACACTGCCCCCTAAACCTTCCACCTGCAGGTTCTTTGAGCGCTCGCTCGTGTGTCCTTCCTGCGCTGCCCGTCGGGGGCGGGGCTCACAGTGGGATGCCCAGAGCTGTCTGGTGAGCGCTGGCAGCTGCCTGCTCCTGGATAGTCCTGGTCCTGTTGAGAGGGAGAGCCCACGGCTCCCCACCCATCTCCCCTTCCCCGCCTGAGAGGCCACCCCTGCAGTGGGCTCTTCGCCCTGGTGCACGGCGTGTGCCTGGCTGGCGCTGCGCCACGGCTCACAGGATGGGAGTGGCTGCCCATCCGCCCCTGGGGGACGCCCTGCTGTCTACAGTCCTGACTCTCCAGAGCAGAGCTGCGGCGGACGTGGCTGCGTGGCTCGTCCTGCGGGCAGCTGCCCCCTTCTCCGGCAGAGCGCCCGCCTGTGTGCAACGCCGTCCCTCTGACATCTGTGGATTTATCATCCAGCTGTGGCTCCCTGACGGTCAGGTAGACGCTCACCAGCGTTGTCCCCGGCCTGGCTGGCCTCATGTGCTTGGCAGTCTTGTCTTGATGAGGCCTTTAGACTCTGATGCATTGATGGTGATGAGGTCTTTCCTGGCTCCTCCACTCTGCTCTGTGGAAGAAACCTTCTTCGCCTGACCCCTGCCGCTGTGTGCAGCCGCACGTCAGAGACCTGGGTGTGGGCTGGGCGTGTGCCGCAGTGTCAGAGGCCTGGGGATCTGCAGACTCCTGGAGGAGGCTGGGTGCTCTGGGCTTTGGGAGCCAAACGGTGCTCCCAGCAGCACTCTCTGTGCACGTGGAGGGCAACAGAGCCCACGAGGCCCGGCAGAGAACAGCTCCAGAGAGGCTCAGGAGGCTCCAGAGGACACACAGGCAGGAGGATACCATAGCGCCAACAGCCGGAGTGAGGGGTCCTCCCAGATCCTGACTTCAGCTGAGAACCCAGAAGGTCCATACCTTGGTGCAGGGCTCCCTGGCCCTGGAGTCCCTGCGCCAACAACCCTGAAGCCAACCCTGACAGAAGAAAAGTGAGCCACGGGACAAACGCAGAGCGCGGCCGGGGAGATCACACCCTCCACCCTTCACGGCACACATCACAGCCACGCCCAGTGAGGCTGTCCCACAGGTAAGGGGGGGCGTGACCGTGACAAGAGAGTCAGCAGCAGCCCACACGTCACTTCACACAGTGCTGGGGCTTTGATGCGTCCCCCAAGGGTCCTGTGTTGGAAACTTGATCCCCAATTCCGCTCGGCTGGGGCTGGGGCCTGGTGGGAGGACCTGGGCCGCTGTCCTCGCAGACGGGCGAATGCCTCAGCATGGTGTGAGTTCCTGATTAACGGGCAAATCTGGCCCCTCCTGTCCTCGCACCCCTGCCTTCCACCACGGGGAGACACAGGAGGAAGATCCTTGCCAGACACCGCCCTCAATCTGGGGCTTGCCGGCCTCTACAAGTGTGAGCCCATCAATTTCTGTTCATCATAAATGGCCCAGTCTGTGGCACAGCAGCACAAAGCGGACTGAAACAGCACAGACGTGTTCAAAGACTTAACGGAAAAGATGGCCATTGAATGCGCACGTGGGAAGCCTCAGCGGAGAGACCCAACGGAGAACCAGACGGGCTGGAAAATGCCACGGGCAACGCAACAGTCACGACGGCCGTCAGAGGCTGGAGGCTGCGGGAAAGGAGCGAACTTAGCCCGGCGCCAGCAGAGCACAGAAGCTGAGGCCAACAGCCAGGGCTGAGGGGCCCGGGGACAGGGCCGAGCACTCCTGTCACACACACAACCAGAACCCAAGAACGAAAGCAGGGCTGGGCCTGTCTAAAACTCCGCAATCCAGCCAGACAGCACTTTGGGAGGCTGAGGAAGGTGGTTCACGTGAGGTCAGGAGTTCAAGACCAGCTTGGGCAACAGAGTGAAACCCGGTCTCTAGTAAAAACACAAAAAATTAGCTGAGCATGGTGGACAGCGCCTGTAATCCCAGCTACTCGAGAGGCTGAGGCAGGAGAATCACTTGAACCCAGGTGGCAGAGATTGCAGTGAGCCAAGATTGTGCCACTGCACTCCAGCCTCGGCGACAGAGCAAGCTAACAACAAAGCTGGCCAGGTGTGGTGGCTCACGCCTGTAATCCCAGCACTTTGGGAGGCTGAGGCAGGCGGAGGACCTGAGGAGTTGACGACCAGCCTGACCAACATGGAAAAACCCCATCTCTACTAAAAATACAGAAAATTAGCTGGGTGTGGTGGCAGGTGCCTATAATCCCAACTACTGAGGAGGCTGAGGCAGGAGAATCACTTGAACCCGGAGACAGAGGTTGCAGTGAGCCAAGGCCTAGGTGGCAAGAGCGAAACTCTGTTTCAAAAAAAAAAAAAAAAAAAAAAAAAAAAAAAAAAAAAAAAAAAAAAAAAAAAAAAAAAAAAAAAAAAAAAAAAAAAAAAAAAAAAAAAGCAAAGTTAAGGTAGAAAAATGTTCCACGAAATAATGGCTCACATTTTTCCAAAGTTAATTTTAAAAAGTACTGTACCCACACAGAGCTCCAAGGAGTCAATGGATCCCAAGCAGGATAAAGTCAGAAAACCACACCTAAGTACAGCACAGTCAACATTTTAAACCAAACATAAAACCTCAAAAACAGAAAAACTGACCCATTCTAGAACATTCACAAGGGAACAATATTCAGCAACCTGAGTCCTGAACAGGCTCAGCACCAAAGCCAGCGCCAGCCCTGAACACGGGCCCAGGCAGTGCTCAAGACGCCCCGTGCTACTCGATTCTGTTTGGGCAGTTCTCCTCAGAAGAGCCCACATCCAGAAACTCCTGCGGCCCCTGCGCCAGGAACAGATGAAGAAGGTGTGGGGTGTGCCCCGACGGACGGCCTCCCAGCACCGAGAAGCCATGACTTGCGGCTCCTGCACAGCACACGCCACCAAGACGCCAAGGTGAAGGAAGCACAAACCACAGCTTCCTAGAAGCTGGCGCCGGAGACCTGCGACCGCCACCCAAGGGCCCACGTAGCCATCTGGGACCACAAAGCCATCCAGGGCCACTCCTTGGGCTGCAGGTTACAGGCTGTGCCAGGCATATGTGCGGATGTGTGCGTAGATGTGCGCATGTGCGTATGTGCCTGTGTGCTCGTGTGGCTGTGCGTCCCTGTTTGCGGATGTGTGTGTGCGGAGGTGCATGTGTGCGGAGGTGCATGTGTGCGGAGGTGCGTGTAGGTGTGTCTGCGGATGTGCCTGTGTGCTTGTGTACACGTGTTTGTGGCTGTGCATGCCTGTGTGCAGATGCGTGTGTGGGTGTGTGGATGTGTGTGGATGTGCCTGTGTGCTTGTGTACACGTATTTGTGGCTGTGCATGCCTGTGTGCGGGTGTGTGTTTGTGTATGCGTTTGTGGCCGTGCATGCCTGTGTGCGGATGTGCGTGTGTGTGGATGTGCATGTGTGCTTGTGTACACGTGTTTGTGGCCGTGCGTTCCTGTGTGTGCGTTACTGTGTACATATGCATGTGTGGGCATACGTGTACGCATCTGCATGTGGCTGTGTGTGTAAGTGTGCACACACATGCAGGGCTAGGAGACCACACCTCCCAGCAGGGAAAGCTCAGTCGCTTGGCTGAGAAACGGCACCCAGGGACTCCCCAGCCACAGGCTGTCGGATAGGCAGTGAGGCTTTGTGGCCCACACCCAGCCTCTGCCCACAGAGGTGGAATCCCAGCAGCCTCCCCAAGGGCTGGGGTGGGCTCTGGTTCAGGATGGGGCCTCAAGCCGGCCTCCCGGGGCCCTGGGTGCAGCCAAGGGGAACAAAAGTGGCCGGGCGCGATGGCTCATGCTTGTAAACTCAGCACTTGGGGAGGCCGAGGCGGGCGGATCATGAGGTCAGGAGAGACAAGCTTGGCCAACATGGTGAAACCCCATCTCTACTAAAAATACAAAAAATTAGCCAGGCATAGTGGTGGGTGCCTATAATTCCCGCTACGCGGGAGGCTGAAGAAGGAGAATCGCTTGAACCCAAGAGGCAGAGATTGCGGTGAGCAGGGATCAGGCCACTGCGTTCTAGTCTGCGCAAAAGGGCAAGGCTCCACCTCAAAAAACAAAACACTGAAGCAGCCAGAAGTGACCCCCAGAGCAGCCCTCACCTGGGAAAAGCTGCTCGACTCACAGGACACACACTTCTGCCGCACTAACGGTCTGCTGAACCCCACTTCTGCCCACAAGTGGCAACTGCCATTCATCCCCATTTAACAGGTGGGTAAACTGAGGCAAGAGGTAGGAAGCTGCACCACAAAACATTCTTGGGGTCCAGGTGGCCACAGCCCATGCTCCTGCGCCCCTGGGCAGCCGCTCCTGAAGGTGCAGCCACGTCACATCCACTCCCTGGGCTTCAGTTTCCCTCATCTGACAGCCTCATCGGGCTGAGGGGCCAGATTCTGGTATCGCCTGCTGTGGGCGCCAATGTAAGGCTTATACACTGCTGTGGCCTCCTGGACCTGCCCATCCCTCACTCCTTCACAAGGACCCCGATTTCCACCACTACAGACACTGACTGGGGGTGCACTTGGGTCCCCCGGAGAACCCCACTAAAAGATGCCACGTGCCTTCCTGCAGGAGCTCAGGCGTTTGCCGTACAGCCAGCAGCACCAAAAATGAATTTAACCAGGTTTCCAGGGATGATCCAGCTCCCAGGCACAGCTAATCACGGACTGGGGGCGGCCCCAAATGTGCTCAGAGCTCCCCGAGGCCCGGTGGTCATCTTCAGGCACCCCCACCCTGGGAAGGTGGCCCTGGCTGGTGAGAGGCTCAGCCCCCAGCCCCCTCCTCATGCCCACCTCAGTAGACCCCGGCAGGGGAGGTAGGTGTGAGCAGATGGGACGGAGCCAGGTGGGCCAGGCGCTGCCTTTCAAAGGGTGAAGCTAGGAGTGGCGCACAGTGTCACTGCCACACAAGTCACTCCAGCCACCCGACGCCCACTCTGGGCTGGCCGAGACCTCCCACGAGCCGAGTGCGGGCACGTGCCTGCAGTTAACGCCGGGGCTTCATCCTGCGTGGACACGGGCAGTGGAAGTCACTCCTGACTTGGTACTCAGGCTCCTCGAGGCCTGGCCTGCTCTGGGCCACCCGCTTCCCAACAGAGCTGTTTCCCAAAAAGGGGACAGGGCCAGAAACCCACCCTCCCCGCAGAACCTCCTCGCCAGGAAGTGGCGCTCACACCACGATCAACCCACAATTCAACGCACCTGCCGGTGACCTGGGGTTGCCCCGCCAGAGGCTGCTGCGACCCCGGCACGGCCCTGCCGCGGCCTCCCGCCCCCGCCCCCACCCGCCACCAAGCGGGTCTCACCTAGGCGGAGCTCCCCGAAGTTGCCACAGCCGATCTTCTTGCCAACGCGGAAGTTGGGGCCCACCATCAGGACCCCCGAGCTGGCCCCCGAGCTCCGGACGCCGTGGCTGCTCCGGCCCCCGCCGGCCTTGGACATTCTCCGGCCCTCCTCCGTCTCCCCTTTCCCTCCTTTCTTGTCAAAATCCATAAGTTTGTGATACCCTGGCCTCTCCACGGTGACTCTGCTGCCGTGCAAATCCCAAGTCTGTGGAAACCTGAGGTCCTGGCTCCTCTGAGGCTAGAACATCCCGGCGGCGGGCGGGCGGGCAGGGCCCGCAGCTCCCGGCTACTGAGACGCAGGCGCTTGGGCCGGCCAGGCCGCGGTGCTCATCTTGGTGGCCTCGGGGTCGCTCTCGGGGGCGGAAGACATCCTGCTGACAGGTCCCACTGCTCAAAGCTCACGGTTCACAGCTGTGGAGAAACAGACACAGGTGAGCACCAGCGAGGCCCCCATGGGGTCGGGGCTGCAGAGCCACTGAGGACGGGCGGAGGGGGTGGAGGACATGGGCAGGGGGTTGCTATGCTGGAAGGGGCTCTGAAGGTCGGGGCATGACAAGCACCATCCCTGTCCCAGAACCCAGCTGGGAAGCACGCGCTGCATGACATCAGAGGCCAGAGGTCTCGACGAAAAGGGTGGGGCTCAGGGGCTTTCTGGGGAGCAAGGTGGGTGGGAGGGGTGGCACGGGCGGGAGAGCATGCTGCTAGGAGGGCATGGTTGCCAATCCCAGGGAGAGGCCAGAGGGTCCTGAAGCCTGGGGCAGTCCACTCCCAGACACAGAGGGGCCACACAACGGTCCCTGTCCCCAGGCCCCAGGCTGTCTAAGAAAGAGGGAGGGAGACAGGTGACAGCAGGCAGGCCCAAGGCAGGGACACGGGAGCCACCGGGCTGCCACTGCTAATGTTGGTTGGGTGATGCTGAGGGCGGGCCAGAAGGCAGGAGGCCCCCGGCCCTGACCCAGGCTCAGGCTTCGCTCTCCAGGGCCACTGGTTGAGTGGGGCAGACTGAATGCCACTCGCAGCTGTGATGATGCCAGAATGGGTCCAGCCCAGACCCCTTCGGTGCAGAGCGGAGCTGGAGAGGGACCGGCGTGGCCTGAGGTACCAGTGTAACCCAACGTGACCTAAGCAAGGCCAGACAGCCAACTTGCTACCCCAGGGGAAAGGACAGAGGCCTCTGGTCCTGAGAACGAATGCACAGTTCCCGCTCCTCAGATGGTGGGACCCCAGCCCACAGCCCCTCACTGTGTCCACACCACCTTAAATACTCCTGAGCCCAGGGCCACCAAGGGCCCCAAAACCCGCTGCCGCCCACAGAGAAACGCAGTCTGGACAGGGCTCATGGCTGAGGGGACTCCGTGGGTTGCTCACAGGCCCCGACAGGAGGCAGAACAGTTCCCTTGAGGAACCTCAGGCAGCCTGGGGAGGGGTCCCACCTACAGAACCAAAGGACGAGACTGTGGTTTAACTGAGCTCTACCACACGGCAACCCCAGGGACGCGGCTGTCACCTCCTGACGCCCTTGAGCCAGGAAACTGCCCAGGAGGCCAAGAACCCTGCACGTGGGGCCACCACAGGCCACCCGCCAGTCCGCACAGATCCCGCCAGGTCCTCCCTCACCCAGGCCCCAGCGGCACCCCCACCCTACCCTGGGGCTCCAGGCAGAGAGAAGCACCACCTTCACGAGAGAAGGGGGGAACCAGAGTTCGCTGCTGTCCCCCTAGATGTGCAGGGGAAGAGGTGCCCTGCCAACGAGCAGGACGTGGGGGCCACAGGTGAGAAAGGGCAAGCAGAGCACAGCCATTGTCAAGAATGGAAGGACAGGAGCTCCCCGCTGAACAAGCCACACCGGACAAAGGCACTGACGTCACCAGCTGCTGCGCGGCACGCAGCCCCTGCGCTCGTGTCCGAGAAAGGCCCTCTGATCATCCCAGGCGGCCCTGAGGGTTCCACACCGCCATCAAGTCACTCAAACCTTCCAGTTTCCCAGCACGCACAAGAGTCACGTTCCCAGCGTACCGTGGCCTAGGACGTGTGCGGTAGCGCTGTGTCTGATTAAACAACGGACGCACTGCAATTAAGCGGGCGTGGTGCCGCAAGCCTGTGGCCACAGCTACTCAGGAGGCTGAGGCGGGAGGACCGCTTGAGCCCGGGAGGCGGAGGCTGCAGCCAGCTATGATCGTGCCACTGCACCCCAGCCCAGGTGATAGAGTGAGACCCCATCTTAAATAATGAAGAAATGCAAGTGCCTTACTGCTAAGCCCCGGTGATGACCGTCGGAACCATGCGTGAGCCCTCATCCTCCCGGAGGTGGACAGCGGCTGCTGAAGGCTGGGGACGCTGGGGCAACGTCTCAAATTCTGACTACAAGAGTCGGCCACACGGACGGACTCTTCCTTTCACGCGATTTCTCCGTGGGGCGGCTGCCTGACGGCATTTACTACCCATAGCAGAACGTGTTTCAGAACCGGAGTCGGTCCTCTCAGACCTGCTGCTGCTTCATCAGCTGAGGCTGCGGGATATTCCCAGTCCCTTGTTCTCATTTGGACAACGTCCACAGCGTCTGCACCTGGACTGGAATGCAGCTGGAGCAAATCCTCACGTGTGAGTGTTTTCTCATGAGATCGTGGCCACTCGGTCGCATCTCCAGGTTCTTCTAATTCTCGTTCTTTGCTGCTAAAACCTCTGCAGCTTGATCCCTTGCCGCGATCCTTGGAAGACTGGAATCCACTTCTTCCAAAATTCCACTGATGCTGACATCTGACCTCCTTCCACGAATCACGCATGTTCATCACGGCATCTAGAAGGGCAAATCCTTTCCAGGGGGATTCAATTCACTCGATTTCCCCAGTGCCACCAGAGGACTCACTCTCCATGCTACCTACAGCCTTACAAATGTATTTCTAAACCATGAGAGTTATGGGCCAGGCACGATGGCTCCTGCCTGTAATCCCAGCACTCTAGGAGGCGGATGAAGGCGGACGCCTGAGGCCAGGAGTTCAAGACCAGCCTGGGAAACCCAGGGAGACCCTATCTTTACAAAAATAAAAACAAAGTTAGCCAGTCACATGGCAGTGCTCACCTGCGGTCCTAGCTACTGAGGAGGCTGAGGTAAGAGGATCACTTGAGCCTGGGAGGCGGAGGCTGCACTGAGCTGTGACTCTGCCATTCCACTGCAGTCTGGGAGACACAAAGAGACTTTGTTTCAAAAATAGTAAGACTTGGCCAGGCACAGTGGCTCAAGTCTGTAGTCCCAGCACTTTGGCAGGCTGAGGCAGGCAGACTGCTTTGAGCTTAGGAGTTCCAGACTGGCCTAAGCAACATGGCGAAACCCCACCTCTAAGAAAAAATGTAAAAATTAGCTGGGCTTGGTGGGACATGCCTGTAGTCCCAGCTACTCAGGAGGCTAAGGCAGGACAACTGCTTCAACCCAGGAGTGCAGCGTCACTACACTCTAGCCTGGGTGACAGAGTGACACCTTTTCATTCATTCACTCATAAATGACATGCCAAGGAGTCATCTTGGCTTCCGAGTCATTCATTCATTCATTCATTCGTCCATTCATTCATTGATCCATGGGCTGCAGAATGCATGCCATGCCACCAAGGACAGAAACACACGTCGTCCGTCTGTCTCCAGCAGGGCTCTGGGGCGACCGGTGCCCTCAATGAGCAGTCATGTTTTAAAAGGAATCTTTTTTTCTGAGCAACAGGTCTCAAAGTGGGCTTCAGATATTCCGTAAACCTGGCGTTAAACAGGTGTGCTGTCATCCAGATCCAGGCCGTTGTTCTATTTCTTTCCTTTTTTTGAGATGGAGTCTCACACTGTCGCCAGGCTAGAGTGCAGTGGTGCGATCTCGGCTCACTTCAACCTCCGTCTCCCGGGTTCAAGCGATTCTCCTGCAACAGCCTCCCGAGCAGCTGGGGTTACAGGTGCACGCCACAACGGCCGGCTAATTTTTGTATTTTCAGTAGAGACAGCGTTTCACCACGTTGGGCAGGCTGGTTTTGACCTCCTGACCTCCTGATCTGCTCCGGCCTCCCCAAGTACTGGGATTACAGGCATGAGGAACCGCGCCCGGCCCTGTTGTCTTATCTAGAGCACAGAGTAGGTCTGGCATCCTTCTCAGGGGCCCTAGGATTTGGGGAATGGTAAAAGCCCTGGCCTCACCTGAAAGTCACCAGCTGCATTAGCCCCTAACAAGAGGGTGGGGGGTGGGGCTTTCCTTTCAAGCCAGGGAAGCACTTCTCCCACTTGGGGAAAGTCCTGGGTGCCATCTTCTTCCAGCAGAAGGCTGCTTCTTCCACGCTGAAAATCCGCTGAGCACAGCCACCTCCATCAATGATCTTGTCTGAATGCTGGCTAACGTATCTCCATCTGCACTTGCTGCTTTTCACCTTGAACTTGAGTTTTTTGGTGTTTTTTTTTTTTTTTTTGAACTCTTTTTTTTTTTTTTTTTTGACACAGGGTCTCACTCTATCACCCACAATCACAGCTTGCTGCAGCCTCAACCCCCTGAGCCCAAGCGATCCTCCCACCTCACCGGTGCTCCAGAATAGCTGGAGCTACAGGCATGCACCACCATGCCCAGCTAATTAAAAACATTTTTTTGCAGAGGCTGGGCATGGTGGCTCCTGCCTGTAATCCCAGCACTTTGGGAGGCTAAGGTGGGCAGATCACTTGAGGTCCAGGAGTTCAAGACCAGCATGGCCAACATGGTGAAACTCCAACTCTACTAAAAATACAAAATTTAAGCCAGGCATGGTGGCTCCTGCCTGTAATCCCAGCACTTCGGGAGGCGGACGCAGGCGGACCGCTTGAGGCCAGGAGTTCAAGATCAGCCGCCTGGCCAACATGGTGAAATCCCCACCTCTACTAAAAAAAAAAAAAAAGTACAAAAATTAGCTGGGCATGGTGGTACGTGCCTATAATCTGAGCTACTCAGGAGGCTGAGGCAGGAGAATCACTTGAACCAGGACCCAGGAGGCGGAGGTTGCAGTGAGCCGAGATCGTGCCACTGCACTAAAGCACGGGCTACAGACGGAGACTCCCGTCTCAAAAAAACAGAACTAGGCAGGCGTGGTGGTGAAGCCTGTAAGCCCAGATAGCCAGGAGGCTGAGGCAGGAGAATCACTTGAACTCGGGAGGCGGAGGCTGCAGAGAGCTCAGATTGTGCCATTGCACTACAGCCTGGCCAAAGAGTGAGACACCATCTCAAAGGAAAAAAATCATCAATGGGCTACAATAAACTCACAACAGAGCACTATATATTTCACTTTCATGAAAAAGTTATAATAAACCACCATGCTACTCCCTATCTCTGTGGATGGGCCTGTCCTGGAGATTCCTTTTCTTTCTTTATTTTGAGACAGAGTTTCACTCTTGCTGCATGGGCTGGAGTGCAATGGCGCGATCTCGGTTCACCACAACCTCCACCTCCCGTTTCAAGCAATTCTCCTGCCTCAGCCTCCCGAGAAGCTGGGTTGACAGGTGCACGCCACCACGCCTGGGTAATTTTATATTTTTAGTAGAGACAACGGTTCTCCACGTTGGTCAGGCCGGTCTCGAACTTCTGACCTCAGGTGATCCACCCGCCTCAGCCTCCCAAAGTGTTGGGATTACAGGAGTGAGCCGCCGCGCCTGGCCTGTCCTGGACATTTCATAGAAATGGGATCGCACACCACAAGTCCCCTGTGTCTGGCGTCTCTCGCTGAGCCTGACGTCCTCAAGGTACGTCCGCGCCATGGCCTGCGTCGGGGCTGGGTCATGTTCAGGTGCGTGAAGGACCACACCACGCCACCTCCTCTGCTGACGTCCATCTGGGCTGTAGCCACCATCTGGCTGCTGGACTCCACAGCTGTATTTTTCACAGGCTTTTGTGTGGCCATGGGTGTCCACTCCTCTTGGGTATGTAGCTGGGAGCGGCCTTGCTGGGTCGGATGGGAGCTCCGTGTACGTCACTGAGGAGCTGCCCGGCCATGTCCACAGCGGCTAGAGCGAGTTATACTCCACCCGCCGTGCCTGAGGGTCTGATTCCTACACACCCAGTCACCGCTTCTGTGAGGTTTGGTTTCTGTTTTTGCTTTGAGACAGGGTCTGGCTCCGTCGCCCAGGCGGGAGCACAGCGGTGCCACCTCAGCTCACTGCAACTTGTCTCCCAGGCTCAAGCAATCCTCTTGCCGCAGGCTCCTGAGTAGCTGACTGCAGGCATGCACCCCCACGCCTGTGTTGCCCAGGCTGGTGTCAAACTCCTGGGCTCAAACAATCCTCCATCCCCAGCCTCCCGAAGTGCTGGGATGACAGGCATGCGCTGGTGGCCCCAGTTCTGTGCTTCTGGGCACATCCATGCTGGGGTGTGCTTTGAATGTGCATTTTTCGGCTGACTCCTGGTTTTAGATGTCAGTTTTCTCCACTGGACTGGGTCAGGGGTGCAGGGGGGGTGCGCTGGTGCTGCAGCTGAGGGAGGGGCCGGAGACACTGATGTGACCGAGTGGCCATGGGTCCAGGAATGACAGCTGGTGGCCTTCACCCAGCTTAGTGGGCAGATTTCTCAAGCTACCGACTCTCCTGACTGTCCAAACATCCAGAAACGCCCACGCATGGCTAACCTAGTTTCTCTAAACCAACTCATATTAAAATTTAACTTCCTTCCTGGGCGTTTTGGGGGGGCAGTCTCCTCATGTGCCCTGGGAAAGGGATCCGTGAGAGGCAGATCCGCCCCCGCCACAGCTCATCTCTCTCCCGTCACAGGGACAGGGCACCCAGGCTCCGCTGTCCTGGTATCCCCCACCAAGGCCTTGCTCCTGGAACCAGCCACCAGCAGGGCCTTCTGGGGAAACGGACAGCACGGCCTGGAGTAGAGGCCGCCGGGCCCGCCTGTGAGGCTCCTTGGCATGGCTGGAAACTCAGGGTGACACGCACACCCTAGCCAAGAGGGACATCCAAGGCACCCCCACCCAATGCCTCTGTGTAGGGAAAGCAGCAGCAGCTCTGATGGCTGAGCCAGGCTCAGGTCCTCCACCCACCACGGCCAGGTTCTGACCACAGGAACCACCACACCGCACCGCTCCCAACCACACCCCTCCACAGCAATGAGAGCCACGGGGAACAGCCCATCAACAGGAAGAATGCCACAACTGTGACAGCCCGGGCTGGGGTCACACTGGGCTGTCCTGGTCACACCCTGCCCATCCATCCATCTGTCCTTCTACTGTAGCTGCCTCCAACCCCACCCAGACAACAGCTAACAAGGTGGACAGGGAGACTTCTGCAGAGGACCGCCATGGGGGGTGACGCATCCATGGGAGAGAAAACTGGAGCCTGGGGCCTCTCCCCTGCCTGTCCCCCGCCGCCTCTCCCCTGCCCAACCCCCTGGCACAGAACACTCACCCTCTGGAAACCCTCTTGGGATCCACAGGAAGAGGCACTGAAACATCCATGCCTGCATTTTTTTTTTTTTTTTTTAGATGCAGTCTTGCTTTGTCACCACGCTAGAGTGCACAATCTTGGCTCACTATAACCTCTGCCTCCCAGGTTCAAGCAATCCTCTGCCTCAGCTTCCCAAGTAGCTGAGATTACAGACACCCACCACCACGCCCAGCTAATTTTTGTATTTTAGTAGAGACAGGGTTTCACACGTTGGCCAGATTGGTCTTGAACTCCTGACCTCAAGGTGATCTGCCCGCCTCAGCCTCCCAAAGTGCTGGAATTACAGGTGTGAGCCACTGTGCCTGACCTCCTTTTTTTAGTTAAAACAAGAGTCTTACTCTGTCATCCAGGCCAGAGAGCAGTAGTGAGATCTTGGCTCACTGCAGCCTCCACCTCCCATGTTCAAGCGATTCTCCTGCCTCTGCCTCTCAAGTAGCTGGGATTAAAAACAACCCCCACCATGCCTGGCTAATTTTTTATTTTTTATTATTTTTATTTTTATTTATTTATTTTTTTTTTTTTGAGACGGAGTTTCACTCATGTTACCCAGGCTGGAGTGCAATGGCGCGATCTCGGCTCACCGCAACCTCCGCCTCCTGGGTTCAGGCAATTCTCCTGCCTCAGCCTCCTGAGTAGCTGGGATTACAGGCACACGCCACCATGCCCAACTAATGTTTTGTATTTTTAGTAGAGACGGGGTTTCACCATGTTGACCAGGATGGTCTCGATCTCTTGACCTTGTGATCCACCCGCCTCGGCCTCCCGAAGTGCTGGGATTACAGGCTTGAGCCACCACGCCCGGCCTAATTTTTTATATTTTTGGTAGAGACAAGGTTTCGCCACGTTGGCCAGGCTGGACTCGAACTCCCGACCTCAAGTGATCCGCCTGCCTCAGCCTCTCAAAGTACTGGATGACAGGTGTGAGCCACCACCTGCTGGAAGCCACCGAGCAGAGCCTCAAGAGCCACCAAAACCCTCGGAGAGGCCAAGCGGCTGGCGGCCACTGAGCAGAGCCTCAAGAGCCAGCAGCACGGACCTCACCTGGAGAACAAATCCATCCCTTCATGCCGGGAGGATGAAGTGTTCTCGGTCAGACAGCACGGACGGAGTCACAGCCTCGAGAAGAGCTACAGGCGCTGAGCTGTGGGAGTTACAGGGTGGCAGGGACAGCCGGAGAGTCACATCTCAATTATTAATACGAAAACCAACTTGCACTCTGGGAGCAAATGGAGATGTGGACTGGGAAGCCGTGTGGGGAGGGGACGCTCAGGACCCAGAGCCAACGCCACACCCACACTCACCACTGGCTGCTGCGGCCCGTGCCTGGCAGAGCCGAGGCCCTCTCCGCCCTCCTGCTCCGAGCACCGACCCCGTGTACCCTCCCCTGCCGAGCCCTGCAGGGCGGCACTGTCGGGCTCCCGTTCCCCCACACATATGTTCGGTCACCCAGAAATGACCGGCAGCTCTTGTTCCCTCCACATATACACCAGGTGCCCAGAAAGGACCGGGCAAGGCCCAGCAGCCTCTGGGGGCCGCCGAGGAGGACGCCGTGCTTGGACAGGCGCTGGGCACAGGCTTTGGCGGGAAAGCTGGGACACCCGATCCCCTCAATTTCAGGCAGGGCAGACAGGGCCCTCAAGGACAGTCCCCCACGAGGCTGCGCTGGCTTCCAGGCCTGCAGACCCGCTCAGGGGGAGCCACCTGCTCGGCCACTGCCGTCCCCCAGGCATCCCATTAGGAAGCGAGCAGGGTGGTCGGTATGCTTCCCGACACCCCACTACGGGACACGACGGGCGTGCGCCTCCAACCTCTCCCTGTGCACTGGGGACACACGAGGTGCCGTGAGGCTGGCTCTGCCGTGCCCGAAGCCCCGGGAAGTAACCATGAATGATGGCCGGGCGTTGTGGCTCATGACTGTAATCAGCCTCGGCCGTGCCACACACACACTGCCCGCCGGGCACCCGCCCTACTGTGTTTCCGGGGAGATCTGGCAGCTGCTTGGAGGCAACCAGACGCCCTCAGAGGCCCCTCTGTGCCCACACCCGCAGCAACCCGGGGTCCCTCGTACCCTCGTCTCTGCCTGTGTGATAAGCCGTGAAAGTGGCCCAGCGTGTGGCGTCTGCCTGGGGCCCTGCAGGGGCAAAGGCATGGTTCGACTCCCTCGGTGAGGACAAACACGAAGCGAAGACAGAGGCCCTGCACTCAGCGTCCCTAACGGCAGACCCCAGGCCCTCCACACACCCGCCACCCAAGCTGCAAGGGGCAGCCCCGTTCTCTTCCAGGCTCAGCACGTGGCTTGCACGAGTGCTTGACACAACCTGGGACACCTCTCCCCCACTCTGCTTCCTCTCTGTGCCGCCTGCGTGACCTCCCTACTTCTTGTCCTTGTGGCCTCCAGGCTGGGCAAGATCCCCTTCCGGCTGCGGGGCCACCCGCTGCTCCCCATCTAGGCTGTTCCTCCTGATGCGGTGGCCCTCAAGCCTGCGGGGCTGCCTGGAGGGAGGTGGGGTCTGCATCCAGGCTGCTTTTCTTCCTAGCTGTCCCTGGCTCACTCTCTCCACAGCTGGGGGACCCCCCGGGCCCAATCCCACCCCCCGGCTCTGGGTGGCACCGTTTAAATGACGCATCAGGGTGAGACCAATGAACGGGGGCACCACCACCAGCCTTGCCCCTGCGGAATCCCCCGCCTGCTCCCTCCTTCTCTCGTCCAGGTGAACTGTTGGCTTGGTCAGATTCTTCCACTGAGTAACCGTGAATGACGGCCAGGCACGGTGGCTCACGCCTGTAATCCCAGCACTCTGAGCGGCCAAGGCGGGCAGATCACCTGAGGTCAGGATTTCGAGACCATCCTGGCCAACATGGTGAAACCCCATCTCTACTAAAAATATAAAAATTAGCCGGACACAGTGGCATGTGCCTGTAGTCCCAGATACTCAGGAGGCTGAGGCAGGAGAATCGCTTGAACCTGGGTGATGAAGACTGCAGTGAGCGGAGATTGGGCCACTGCACTCCAGCATGGTGACAGAGTGAGACTCCGCCTCAAAAAAAACCCAAAGAAACCATCATAAGTGACGTGTGATTAATGGCCCAAGTTAACTCAATCAACCGCCACCCGCTCAGGGTCAGTGAGGCTGAGCCCTAAATTCCGGACGGAGCCTCTTCGGGCTCTCTGGGGCATCCTTCTGGCCCCAAGGCAGAAGCTTCTAGATGGTCGTCTCTTCACAGCCCCCACAGACACAGGCATGGCCTGTGCCCTGCGTCTGCTACTGTCGCGTCCATCACAGCCACCTCCTTCAACACTCCCCCATCCCCAATACTCAGGCCACCAGGTGGGGCTCAGCACGTCCCACCCAGCCACTCTGCGGAGGATCAATGCCAACTCCTGGAAGAGCCCATGCCACAAGGGTGAACACTGTGCCACGGCTGCCGGGTCTGAGGACAAACAGTGGCCTCATGGGCCATGACGCGTGGTCTTGTTTTTTGAGACAGGGTCTAGCTCTGTCGCCCAGGCTGGAGTGCCATGGCGAGACCTCGGCTGGCTGCCTGCAACCTACGCCTCCCGGATTCAAGCGATCTCCCGCCTTGGCCTCCTGAGCAGCTGGGACCACCGGCTCGCGCCCCCACGCTGTCTGGTCTTGACTCAGCTAAGTGCGCTCTGGCTTTTGCAGAGAAAAAGCACCAAATCCCCACCCTGGCTGCAACTGCAGACAAGCCCCAGCCCCCAAAACCACTGAAGTGGGCGCTGCTCTGCTGGGCCCGGGGCCCCACTGCTCCTGGCACCCCCCGGAAGCCTCCCTGTGCCACCCTAGGTTCTCATCCAGGTGGTGACCGTCACCTCTCGGGTCCTGGCACCCCTGCCCTGCGACCTGGAGTCAGGGGGTGAGAAAGGCGCAGGCCCTGCACTCACGGACCCAACCACGTGGAAGCTGGGGTGAAGGCCCGCCCGGGGGTCCTGCTGCTCAGACACAGCCGTCGCAGATGTTGTGGCCCAGGCAGGTCGGGGCTGCCACTTTCTCTCTGGGCCCCTCTGGATGAGCCCTGGCCTCCCTCTCTCCGGCCTCAGAGCCAGGAGTGAACCCCGCTATGCCCTGCAGAGCTGAGCACTGAGGCCGCAAAACACACACACACACACACACACACACACACACACACCCCACCCCGAGCTCCCCAGACGGAGCCCAGGCCGGGCTGCACCACCTCAACAGCTCCATGGATAGCCCTGGGGACAGCGGGGACACAGGGGTCCACTGAGCACTCCTTGCACACCCAGGGCAGGCCGCACTTCCAAGCACCTCACCGCGGCCTCTCTGAGGAGGTCGTGGCCAGCAGCAGAGCGAGGGCCCAGCCACACCCCCACATGAGCCTGACACGGATGGAGAAGCCCCGGCCCTAGGAGTCGCCCCCACCCGAGGAGCCTCACCTGCCACACACCGGACCTGTGGGGCCTCGCCTGGGCACACGCCCATGCTGCGGTACCTCGCCTCAGCCTCAGTGGGGGGCAGCCCAGTGCAAAACGGGAATGCTGCTTGCACAGCTGCTGCCCATGGTAGCCCCCAGCCCGTGTTCCCCACCTGAGGAGGGCCCCGAGAGTCACCGCCTGCGCCCTCAGCGCTCACAGCAGCAGAGGAGCAGTCGGAGGACAGGCTGCCACCCTGTGTTCCACGGGCAGGGATCAGGTGCCAGCTCCCCTACCCATACCAACAAGAACCACCGACCCAAGACTCAGCAGCTTCTGAGGGCGCACACCGTTCAGGGCACTCCCTGGAGGCCACTGCCACTCAGTCAGGACCCAGCACCCGTCCGTCACCAAGGAGGAAGACCCTGGCATCTCCCAGGACGCGCCAACCCCCAGGGGCGGCCCGAGGGAAGCCGGAGAAGGGCGTGGAAGGAAGTGGGGACACGAGGGCCAGACACACGAGGGCCGGGCACCTGCTGTGCCCACGCTGGCCTGCGGGTTGGGAGCCTGTCCTGCTGCACCCAAGGCCCACAGTGAAAAGCAACAATCCTGGGGTGGAAGGAGGGGACGCTGATCCTCACCCAGCTCCCACCCAACCCACACAGCCAGGGACGGCTCCCAGGCACCAAAGAGGGGACGGGAGCCACCCCCACAAGGGGCTGCTCTCACCACGCGGCTCTGCGGCCAGAGCCGCCCCCTTCCCCAGCCCCGGCCTCAGGCCGCTACCTCCCCTGTTCTTCTTGGGGTCCTCCATGTGGTCTGCATCCAGGCCAGGTCCCTGGGGAGGGCCCCAGGAGACCCCTTCTCTGACTTGTCTCCACTGAGTGATGTCACAGACCCTAGCTGACATCACCACACAGCCTCAGCCCAGAGCTGGGGGAAAGCTAAGGGGAGGTACAGAGCGGGGACCTTGCTGGGCTGGGAGGTACAGGCCATCCCCTGCCCAGTGCCCTCACAGGCGCCTAGACTCACATGGACCCAGCCGTGGACCCTTCTAGGCCACTCTATCCAGGAGGGCCATGCCCTCTGACCTGAGGCCACAGGGGCTGTCCGCTATGGGCTCGGTCCCCCACCACCCCGATTCATCTGCACCCCATGGAAAGAGAATGGGGGGGTTGCCGCACCCCAGGACCCATGAGCCCCAACACCAGGGCAGTTTCTGCATACCACCTCTAGTCCCGGGGCCACAGCAGAGCGGGGCCAGGCCCAGTAGCCGGTGTCACAGGGAAGACAGAAGGGCACCCTCCAAAATGGAGGGCTGCAGGAGCTGCCACCGGCTGGGACAATCCAACCTTGGGCTGCCCTAGGCCGGTGGTGGGTTTAACGCATCAGGTGCAAAAGAGAGGCTCCCACAAATCAGGGAAAGGAAGGACACCAAGGCAAGGGCGCCTCTCGTCACCGTAAGAAGGCCCATCCACGGCAGACGCCAACCTCACTTCACCAACCGAGCCAGAGGAGACACACCCAAGAGGAGAGCCAGCCTCCAAGAAGGCGAATGAGCCGTCACAGGTCACCATGGGCAAAGGCAAGGATTGGGGATTGGCCGAGAGCGGTGGCTCCTGCCTGTAATCCAAGCACTTTGGAGGCCAAGGCGGGCGGATCACCTGAGGTTGGGAGTTCAAGACCAGCCTGACCAACATGGTGAAACCCTGTCTTTAAATAAATAAATAAAAGGACTGGGGATAAAGGACACGGGAGAACCGCAGCATGGCGGTTGGGACCGGACCCAGCAGGGGGAGCGGGGGGCGCAGGCGCCCCTGTCCCACAGGAGGTCAGCCTCACCCTGGTGATGGCAGAGACCCACGAGGGCTATGGCAGAGCTGACTTCAGGAAAAAACTGGCACTCACCCGGCGCTGCACACACAGGGCAAACACCACTGGTGGCCTTGGTGGGGGGCGCTGTCCCTGCAATGTCTCCACAGAGGAGAGATTTTCCCAAAACTTAGACTATGCAAACAGAGGCGAGGCTGCCATGGGCTCCAGGGCCTCAAACGCCACCAACAAAATCAAAGCGGAAGTGTTCGCAGCGAATCCATCACACAGACGGCCTTCGAGTGAGGGCACCCCCATCCAGGCTGCCACGGTGCACAGGACCCCACGGGACCCCTGCTCTGCCTCAGCAGCCTTGGCTCCGGTTCCTGCACCCTGGCCCGGGACAGAGCTGACCCGGCCTCCCCAGGGGGCAGGGGTCCGCTGGCCCCAGGTGGTGCCACAGACAGGCAGCGGAAGCACACGGGCACAGTCAGACACCCCACCAGGACAGAGAGCTCCATGGCAGGCCCCAGGGCAGGTGGGACCCCAGGGGGATCCCATCGGAATCCTGCTGCGTCTGGAGGACACTGGCCCTTCCGGAAGCATAACCTCAGACAGGACAGCCGTGAGAAACCTGGGTGGGTGCGTTTCTACGTTTCTTTCTTTTTTTTTTTTTTTGACTAAGTCTCACTCTGTCCCCCAGACTGGAGCGCTTTTTCCCAGCGTCATGTGGGAACCGCCATGCCATGTCCCGCCTCGGCTTCCCTCCACCCAAAGGAAGTCACATGGGTCCCCGACTCCTGCCTCTGTGATGATCCCCACGAGGGCTGCAGCGGGGAGAGCACAGCGGGGTTCAGCTTCATTCCCCGGGGAGCCCCCAGCAAGAGGGCCTGGTCCTGGGGAGCCGCCCAGGTCTTCGCCATCCCCTGGCCTCCATCCAGTCCTGCAAGACTCGGCTCCAGGCCCCGTGCGCCAGGCGACAACTGCTAGACACGTGCCCCTCAGAGTCAGGCCTGTATTCACCTCAACTTTGATCAAGGTCCTTTAGGAATTGAGTTTTTTTAAAATCATCTTCAAGTATATCGTTATTAAAAGGAACACACGCCGGGTGCAGTGGCTCACATCTGTAATCCCAACACTTTGGAAGGCCGAGGCGGGTGGATCATGAGCTCAAGAGATCGAGACCATCCTGGCCAACATAATGAAACCCCGTCTCTACTAAAAATACAAAAATTAGCTGGGTGTGGTGGCGTGCACCTGTAGTCCCAGCTACTCGGGAGGCTGAGGCAGGAGAATCACTTGAACCCAGGAGGTGGAGGTCGCAGTGAGCCAACAGTGAGCCAAGATCTCGCCACCACACTCCAGCCTGATACCTGGCGACAGAGTGAGACTCTGTCTTAAAAAAAAAAAAAAAGACTATACTTTGGGAGTCTGAGGCGGGAGGATCATCTGAGGTAGGAGTTTGAGACCAGCCTGGCCAACATGGTAAAACTCTGTCTTGGGCCGGGTGCAGTGGCTCACGCGTGTAATCCCAGCACTTTCGGAGGCCGAGGCAGGTGGATCACAAGGTCAAGAAATCGAGACCATCCTGGTCAACATGGTGAAACCCCGTCTCTACTAAAAATGCAAAAATTGGCTGGGCATGGTGGCGCGTGCCTGTAATCCCAGCTACTCGGGAGGCTGAGGCAGAGAATTGCCTGAACCCAGGAGGCAGAGATTGCGGTGAGCCGAGATGGTGCCCTTGCACTCCAGCCTGGGTAACAAGAGCGAAACTCTGTCTCAAAAAAAAAAAAAACTGTCTCTACTAAAGATAGAAAAAATTAGCTGGGCGTGGTGGTGGGTGCCTGTAATCTCAGCTACTCAGGAGGCTGAGGCAGGAGAATCACCTGAACCCAGGAGGTGGAGGCTGGAGTGAACCAAGATCATGCCACTGCACTCCAGCCTGGGTGACAGAGCAAGACTCTGTCTCAAGAAACAAAAAAAGTTGAGCTGAACACGAGGCAGCGTCCTGCCTTCCGTCACCTGGGCAGGCGTGGCGCTCACAGCCACAGATGTGGAATGTTTGCTGACACATACATCATCAGCACATTGGCCTCTGCCCACGCTCCTCACCGTCTCCCCGGAGCCCTCGTCCAGCTCTGCACCCACTGCTCACTAAGGGGCCAAGGACGAGAGGAACCCGGTTGCCAGAAGACGAGGGACATGGTTGCCGCTGTGCAGAAATCCGGTCCCCAAACCCAACAGGGGACCCAAACGGTGCAGGTGTTAAGGATAGTGGTTGGCGGCTCCTCAAACGGTCACACCTGGAGTCACCATGTGACCCATGATTCCACTACTAGATGTCCACCCAAGAGAACCACCACCACACGGACATGGAGGAACTGTACACAGAGGCTCACAGCAGCCAACACGTGGACGCCACGCAAACATGCACCACGTAAATAAGCGCGTGGCCACCCACACACGGCAGCGACTCAGCCACGAACAGGAGCGAGGCTGGGACACGGGCGGACGCACCTTGAGGACGTCACACTCAGTGAGAGACGTCAGACACAGAAGGCCACACCCTGTGTGATTCCACCCCAGGAGGTCCCTAGAGCCCTCAGTCTCAGAGACGGAAAAGAAAGTAGGATGGGGGCTAAGGGCTGGGGGGGCCGGGGGGTGAGCATTTCATGGGGACGGCGTTTCAATTCGGGAAGATGGGAAGGTTCTGGAGAGGGCGGTGTGGAGGACTGACCGCAATGGGGACGGGCTCCCTGGGGAGGTGGTGAGAACGCTCTGGAATTAGGGGTGGTGGCTGCACAGAGAACCCTTGACCAAGGCTGGTGTGAACTGACAGGTCCACTCAGATGCAGATTTTCTTCAATAAGGGTTTCCCGAGGGCGCTGGCCTCTCCTGCCTCCCTTCCGCTCTGCCACCCAAGGCAGCGAGACGCACCCACTGCACCTCGGCCCTCCACGTGAACGCGACGAGGACAGAGGCTTCCGTGGGCGTCATGGGCAACGCAGGAAGAGCAAGCAGGCTCCTCACGCTCCTCTCGGCACGTCCGAGGCTCCGGCCTCCTCACTGTGAGAACACAGCGCCCGACACTTCAGGCCCTCCAGGCGCGTGTGCAGGGACCCGTGTCTGCCCGAGGCCTCGGTCGCCGCGCGAGGGTGCTTTGCCGCATGAGGGCTGACGCCCTAACCCATCCCGCTCAAGAGGCAGCTGTGCAAACACCAGTCACGTGCACATGCCGCGGAATTCTCCCGAATATGGCTGTTTCCACTCAGAAAAGTGGTTCGTGCTCTAAGGACAGGCCCAAGTAAGGCTGGTAAGAGAGCAGGGAGCTGGGTCCGTGCAACGGGCTGTTGTTTTTGGAGACGGGTCTCACTCTTCTCTCCCAGGCTGGGGTGCAGCGGCGCCGTCTCAGCTCACTGCAACCTCCACCTCCCAGCAAATCTCCTGCCTCAGCCTCCCAAGTAGCTGAGATTACAGGCGCCCACCACCACGCCCAGCAAAGTTTTTTATTTTTAATAGAAACAAGGTTTCCCCATGTTGACCAGGACGGTCTCAATCTCCTGACCCAGTGATCCGCCCCCCTTGGCCTTCCAAAGCGCTGGGGTTACAGGCGTGAGCCACAGAGCCCAGCCGGGGTCACTAATTTTTTTTTTTTTTTTTTTTT
>NW_016107839.1:200858-215307 GCF_001604975.1 Cebus imitator
TTCTCCTGCCTCAGCCTCCCGAGTAGCTGGGATTACAGGCACGCGCCACCATGCCTAGCTAATTTTTTGTATTTTTAGTAGAGACGGGGTTTCACTGTGTTGACCAGGATGATCTCGATCTCTTGACCTCGTGATCCACCCGCCTCGGCCTCCCAAAGTGCTAGGATTACAGGCTTGAGCCACCACGCCCGGCCGGGGTCACTAATTTTAAGAAAAGCAGCGAGCCCAGCTCTGGCCAGCAACCCGGGGAAGAGGGGGCGGGACAGGGCCGGGGAACGGCTCCCTCATGAGCAGGATCAAGTCTGACTCCAGGGCCGGGTACCTGCCAAAGCCACACCTCCTGCTCACAGGGCCAGTGTTTAACCGGCTCTCCCGAGGCACGGCCCATGAAGCCTTCAGAGGAACCGGAGCTGTGCACCCACAGGATGCAGAAGCCAGCGCCCGGGCACGAGGAGGGCGAGGCCACAAACCCCGGAGGCCCCAGGATGTCACCACACCCATCGCCAGGGTCCCAGCCGAACTCCGAGGGGCAGCGTGGTCCCTGACAATTTCCCCTGGGGCAGCCACGGCCCACCAAGGACTCAGGCATCGAGCCCCACACACATACCACAAGCCCCACACAATGCCCCTCTCCGAGGCTTACAGGCAAGACTGGCGGGATGGCATGGCACGCACACACCTGTGCAGACCCCAGCGTGCACGTACGCATGCACATGCACACACACACACACACACACAAACCCCTGCAGCCACAAACCCTGGCCTGGCCCACCTGCAGCTCCAGGCCCCAACTGGGTCCCCCCACACACTCACACTCAGGAACTCACAGGTACACCCAGCCAGGTGGAGGCAGATGCCGTCCCCTCCCATCCTCACGCTGGCCCCAAGCGCTGCCTCAGGTTCCCATCCCAGTATGTGTCCGCAGGGAGAACCTGGGCATCCGCCCCAGGACCACAGCCGCCGGGACGGGACAGGGTCAGATGGGGAAGGGCAGAGATCACTGCAGGCCACACGAGCATCCAGGGGTCAGCCAGGAAACAAGGCCCCTAAGGAGGCCGGGCCCTACAGGTCACACTGCCCGCAGCACCGCGGCCACGGCAGGAGGCCTGGCCGTCAGCCTCACGGGTGGGGACCCTCCAACGGTCAGACCAGGACTCGGATGCCTCATTCCGGCGGGTGAAGTTTCTGGAAAATTGAGGGATTACCTTTAAGCACAACTTTTTTCAAGGCTCCAAGGACAATTATGCATCAAAGGAAAATCGCTGGCGACAATGAAAAAGCCTCTTGGATTTTCTCCGCCTTTTAAATAGTGACAGGGTCGGGCGCGGTGGTTCCCGCCTGTCTTCCCAGCTACTCGGGAGGCCTGGGCGGTCGCACCACCTCAGGCCGGGGGTTCAATACCAGCTTAGACAACACGGCAAAACCCGGTCTGCACTAAAAATACAAAACCTAGCCGGGCATGGTG
This sequence comes from Cebus imitator, assembly GCF_001604975.1. Classification (NCBI taxonomy): domain Eukaryota; kingdom Metazoa; phylum Chordata; class Mammalia; order Primates; family Cebidae; genus Cebus; species Cebus imitator. Next base: position 202,324 of record NW_016107839.1, read on the forward strand.
GCAGGTACCTGTCATCCCAGCTACTCAGGAGGCCGATGTGGGAGAATTTCGTGAACATGGTGGAGGTTGCAGTCAGCTGAGATCGCGCCACTGCACTCCAGCCTGGGCGACAAACTGAGACTCTACCTAAAAACAATCAATAAACAGCGAGGGGGCTGCCCTGGCCTGGGATCCCAAGCCTCATGCCATCTCTCCTCCTGCTGCCCTCACCTGCCCCACTCCTCTGAGGGGCCTGGGACCCAGAGGCGAGGCAGCTGCCCCCACAAGTGTGGGGTGGGAGCGACCTCCTGGGACAGGCCTAGGGAAGTGCTTCCCACCTCTTCCGGGAGCAGGCGTGTGGCCTCTGCACCTGGATGGAGTCTGCTGTGACAAGAGTCACGCCCCATGGGTCACAACAGTCACACCAGCATCTCTCGTCCCACTCCCCTGGGCTGCCTTTCCCACTCATGACCGACAGCCTCGGTCCTTACCCCACGCCCTCTCCAGGGAGGCCAGGGCTCTACCCCAGTGCAGCCGGAAGTACAGCAGATGTGATTCAAGGGAGAGCTGGCTGTTTTCTGGGTTTTCTGGAGACAAGGTCTTGATATCACCCAGGCTGGAGTGCAGTGGCGCGATCTCGGCTCACTGCAACCTCCTGCCTCCCGGGTTCAAGCGATTCTCCTGCCTCAGCCTCCTGAGTAGCTGGGATTACAGGCGCGCACCACTACACCCAGCCAATCTTTGTATTTTTAGAGAAAGGGTTTCACCACGTTTGCCAGGCTAGTTTTGAACTCCTGACCTCAGGTGATCCACCCGCCTCAGCCTCCCAAAGTGTTGGGATTACAGGCGTGAGCCATCGCGACCAGCCAGAGCTGGCCGTTTTCAGCGTGATGTGACCTGAAACTGTCTCGTGCTTCATGGTGCAGGGAAGCCTCTGGGCCACCCCAGAAACACAGCTGGGGGTGACAGGAGGGGCCCTGGGCAGGGCGGGCAGGGGGCTGCCCCAATTCCCTGTGCAGGAGACACACTGGAGGCTCTGAGCAAGGCTCTGAGCAAGAGACAGCCCCACACCTGAGGCATGTGCCCTGAGCAGTCAGCGCTCTGGGGCCAGGGCTGCCTTAGTTGGTGGGGGGAGGGGCCACTGCGGAGGGCCCCGAGAAGCGGCTCCCTGTGGGCCCAGCATGGAGCTCAGGCTGACCCTGCCGAGAGCGTCCCAGCACCTTACAGGCACAGGCTGGCACAGGGCCCCAAGCAGTGGCGGCGGCCAGGGACTCTGGGCAGGGGGAGAAGGGGCCGTGGAGCCTGGGGGACTCAGAACCCAGCCGGACTTCAGGACAGTGCCTGGGGGACGGCCGGCTCACGCTGGCCACCTGGGGTGTGTCCTGCCTTGTCCTATGCACTTGCTACTGACGTAGGTGGTGACAGGACAAAAAAAGGGTGGCAATACTGGGGTCAGAGGTCCCTGCCCCACCACAGGCAGGCCGGCCCGGGGAAGGAGGCTCACTGGGCCCCACCTGCCAGAGGGGAGCTTGTGAGGCCAGGAGCCAGGCAGGCCCAGCCCCTCGTGCCATCCCTGCCCACTGCAGGGCTGCCCACAGAGCGCTGGATACGCTGTTCTGGTGGTCCCAGCCCCTCGTGCCGTCCCTGCCCACTGTGTGGCTGCCCACAGAGCACTGGATACGCTGTTCTGGTGGCTGGTGGTCCCGGCCCCTGGTGCCGTCCCTGCCTGCTGTATGGCTGCCCACAGAGCGCTGGAGACGCTGTTCTGGTGGTCCCGGCTCCCCACTTTGAGTCCTCGCTGAGGCAGCACAAAGGGGTGCCCCACCCAGCCAGGCCAGTCCAGCTCCCAGACAGACCAACCCAGCAGACAGCTGCACCCACGCACCAGTCACGGGCGGCACGGTCACCTGCACCTAGAGCCGGCACTCAGAGGACAGGAGAACGGTGAGGTGCATCCTCTGGCTGCAGGGCCACCGCCCCTCACTGCCACTGCTCCCACTGGCATGGGCGCGGGAGTTAGCCCTTGGGAGATGCAGCTTCCCTTCTACCCAAGCAGGCCAGGTAGGCCTCGACTTCCTCATCTGTAAAATGGACACTCCACTCACCTCCCGGGAAGCCCCACAGCACAGGTCCCAAGAGAGCTCCCGAATGAGGAAGAGACCTGGAGCCTCCCTACCGCAGGCCTCCTGCCGGAGCGAGCCAAACTCCAGCTGTGCCGGCACCCACAGGTTCTCTCACGTGGCTGCCGGGGGGAACACTCGCAGACGGCGGGATGGAGAGGTGGACCCGGCACGCCTGATGCCAGAGCTCAATCCAGCACAAGCCCTAGCTGGGAACGGGACTCGAGACTGGCCTAGGACGCAGCCCACGGCCGCCCGCAGCCGCCCCCAGCACACTCAACGGGACTCGGGCCAGGACCTCCTTCACATGGGCTCCGTGTCCCCTCTGGGTTCAGGGAAAGATAGCCCTGCGGGCTGGCCTGCCCACCACCACCAAAGGGCCGCAGCCCCTGCCAGGCTGTGCCCAGCACTCAGCCCCAAAAGCACCCACAGTGCTGCCTGCAGTCAATATCTGCCCTCCACCAGGCCTTGTTCAAGGCCTTGATGGACCATGAGCTCCTGGGGGCCTGGGGCAGCTCCATGGAGATGCAGAAGACACAAAGCTAAACCCCCAACAGGATCCCCCTCTCCAGACGCCCCCGGCAACGCCGGCTGTCCCCAAGTTCAGCTTCCAACCCTCCCAGGGGCTCTGCAGATGTGTCTGGTGGGGGGCCTGCCTCTCAGATGTGCATTGACCGCCCCCCCCCCAACTCCCCACAGACACAGTGCCCGCCCCCTGGCTGCCACACCACGGGACTGCCCCAAATCCCCAAATTAATGGCTGGCGTACTAGCTTCCCCTAAACCTGGGATGAGCAACAGGGAGACTTTCAATTAAAAACCCTCACCTACTTCCTTTGTAGCCCAGAGTAATTACCGTATTATTAAAGAAGACGAGAAGAAAAGAAGAAAGCAAAATCAGCAATCCCACGAAATCTGCCTGCACAAAGTGTTGCACCATGGCGGGCCATCCTACAAACGGCATGGCCTCAGACCTGCCCAGAGCCCGGGAAACGAGGCGCTGGTCCTGCAGCTCCCTTAAAGGAACCAGAGAGGAGGAAAATCAGTCAGGAAAGGAAGCCCCTTTACACACAAGAAGGTCCGACTGCACAGCGGGCACAGTCAATTCAGAGGACCACCGGGGTTCCGACTCCCATGGGGGTGGAGGGAGTACAGCCGGCTCCTCCCACATCTCACCCTACCTGCCTGCGGCATGTCCTGCAGGACACCCAGCTGGCCTCTCGGCCCCCGGACCTGGCCCTCCCACTGGGACCCCACCCCAACCCCGGCTACCCGGCATGCAGGCCTCCCATCCCCTCCCATCTGTGAAGGAGCTGCTCTCAGAGCTCACTGCGGGGGGCTGAGCAAAACACTCTGGGCCCTGGAGACGTCAAGGCAAGCGTGCGCGTGCCTGCACACACTCCCGGGGGCTGCCTGCCTGGGAAACTCATCAGTAGGCACGGCCGGGCCCAGCCCAGAGCGTTTTGTTCTGGTGGTGGACACGCAGAGAAAAGAAAAACTTCACCGGTGACAACCGCAAACTTCCCCCTTCCGAACCTGGGGCCCTGGCAAAGTCTGTCCTCTGCCCAGAGGCACCCCAGGTCGGGCTGGGCTGTGCAGGGCAGAGTAGCCCGGGTGCTTCCATCCCCAGCTGCCCCTCCAGCCCCCTCCCGAATCCGAGCGCCGAAGGCCTAACTGGGTTTTTCCCCAAGACGGGAACCTTTGTACCTTCCGGCTCAGCTCCCACACCCAGGAAACAGCAACGATGCTCCTGCATGTCCTGGGGTGTAGAGGCAGACCCTGGAAGGCAGAGCCCCACCAGATGGACAGGTGGACAGCCCTGGGACCCACAGTAGAGAGCAGCGAGGGAGAAGATGCTGGACTCCACCTACACAGACAACCCTCCGGCCGTTTCCTGCAAACAATGCCATCCGGAGCCCACAGGAATAAGAACCAGCTGTCCCAAAGCCATTCTAGCTCAGGACGCAACAGTCCCCGAATGTCCTCTCAGCCCCCACGCCCCCCAACAGGAAAGTCTTCCCCCAAGAAAGTTGGAAGGGAGGAGCCGCGCGGGGATCGGGGATCGGCGTGACCACCGCAGGCCCCGCTCAGACATCTCACCCTCCCTCCCAGATCCGTGCGTTCCCGGAAAACAAAGCCGGTGGCCAGAGCGGAAGGGGGAGGGGGCGGCGAGCCCAGCCGGGAGTTCCCGGGCAGTGCCGCAACAGGTCCCTGCGGATCGGACCCCTTCCTCCCCCCACCACTCCCCTGCTCTCCCCCTCAAGAGCGTCAGGACTACAAAGTGTGGAGGGGGGCGCAGCTGCGTGGGGAGGGGCCAGGCCACGGCAGGAGGTGGCGACGGGGCCAGGTGGGCAGGGGCAACGAGACCAGAACGCGGGAGGTGTGAGGGACAAGGGTGAGTGGGCGGTGGGCTTGAGCACCAGGTAGGGGAAAAAAGCGGAAGGTGCGGTGGGGGGCTAAAGACTCAGCAAAGGGCAGGAGAGTTGGAGCACGGCAGTCACCGGGTGCAGAGTGGGGGGTCACTGGGGCCGCGAGGGCAGGGTCTGGAGTGTGAGGGTCCCTGGGGCGGCGGAGTCGTGAGTGTGGAGATCAGCGTGGAGCTATCTCTGGAGCTCCTGAGCGCGGCGTCGGCGGAGTGGGGGACGCTGGGGTCCCGAGTGCAGGGTCAGAGGGGTGTTGCAGCCGTGGGGCCCTGAGCGTGGGGCTCAGCGTGGAGGGCCGTTAGACGGGGTGGGCGATGGGGTCCGGAACGCAGGGGGCAATGGACCCTGTGTGGGGGCGGGGGCGCCGGGGGCACCGAGGGCCGCGCGCAGGGGGTGTGGGGGCCGGGCCGGGCGCGCGCGTCGTTACCTTGGCTCCGCTGTGGCCGGGCCCGTGGGCAGCGTCTGGGCGGCCGGCCCCGGCTCAGCAGCGCGGCGAGGACCCCCTCTCCGGGCCCCGCGCCCGCTCGCGCTTCGGCTCCGGCGCCCGCTCGGGCCCCCGCTCCGGCTCCCGCGCCGCCTGGACCGGCCTCCGCATGTTCGGGGCGGGAAGCGCCGGGCTCGCCGCGCTCCGCCGCGCCCGCTCCGGGGCCCGCGCGCCTTACGCCGCCAGCGTCGGCCAGCGGGGGGCGGCGGCCATACGCGCCTCACTGCGCAGCCGCGGCCAGGGCGCCGGGGGCGCGCGCCGCCGACGTCACAGCGCGGGGAGGGGCCAACGCCAGGCAGGGCGTCAGTCGCGCCGCTTTGCGACAGTGGGTGGCGCCGCGCGACAGCCACCGCGCTTTGCGGCCGCTCCGGGACCGCCGGACCGCTGCCCGCGGGGAACACCGAAAGCGCGCGGCCGCGGGGACGGACGCCGGCGGGAAAGGCGTCGAGAGGTTTCCACATCCGCCTGGGGGTGGGGTTTCCGCCGCCCGTGCCGCCCCACCCGCTGTTGCCATGGCGACGCGTGGCTGGTCGCCTTGGCACCGCCCCGCCGCGTGTGTGACGTCACGGTCTCGCCACCTGACGTCACGGGCGGGCGGCGCCGCGGGGCGTTGCCTGCGTGGGGCGGTGGCGGGCGAGGCGCGGCGAGACGACGGTCTGCGCGCGCGGGGCTGCGAGGTTTCCGGGGCAGGGGCTGCGAGGTTTCCGGGGCAGGCGCTGCAAGGGGCGGGCGCCCGGCCAGGAAATGAGCTGATTAAGGGCAAGAGGGTTTTCCCTCTGGCTTTCCTGGGCCAGGAGGGGAAAACGGTTCTAGAAGAACTGCTCGGTGTCCAGGAGTACAACAGCGGAGGCGTGGGCGGCCGACAGCGGGTCAAGTGCACTGCGGGGCCCGCCATGCCACGCATGCGGCTCTGCGCGTGGAGCGCACTCCCTGCCCGAGCGCTGCCTGCCTCCCGCCTGCACCGGGCAATACACATGGGGAGGGGACCCACAGGCCCAGGCCCCGCACAGGGAGGCCCCGTTTCGCCCCGTGACAGTGCCCGGAAGGGGACCTGCAGCAGCTAAAGAAATGGTTCCCGGCCTCCCCGCATCCCCCACGCACCTCCCGGTGGGGCTTTTTTAAAGTCCGAGGAGACGCGTTCATTCAAACATGTATTAAGTGCCTGTCAGTGGCTCTGAGAATAGCACAGTGAGCTAGACTCTTGGCATCGTTTCCCAGGGAGTCCTTGGTCCTAGGGGGAGGAGACAGCCCTCTGATGATTTCAGATGATGATATAAGGTAGGACGTAGGGCGGGGACGTTGTAATCCCAGGACTTCGGGACGCTGAGGAAGGAGGACACTCGGTTGAGCCCAGGAGCTCAAGACCAGCCTGAGCAACAGAGTGAGCCCTTATCTCTACAAAAAATACAATTAGGGTGTGGTGGCGCATCCCCGTGGCCCCAGCTACTTGGGAGGCTGAGCCAGGAGGATTGCTTGAGCCCAGGAGGTCGAGGCTGCAGTGGGCTGTGATTGTCCCACTGCACTCTAGCCTGCCTGACAGAGCAAGACTGTCTTAAAATAGTAATATTAAATGAAATCCTGGCCGGGCGCGGTGGCTCACGCCTGTAATCCCAGCACTTTGGGAGGCCGAGGCGGGTGGATCACAAGATCAGGAGTTTGAGACCAGCCTGGCCAAAATGTTGAAACCCCGTCTCTACTAACAAAATACAAAAATTACCTGGGTGCGGTGGCACGCGCCTGTAATCCCAGCTACTCAGGAGGCTGAGGCAGGAGAATCGCTTGAACCCAGGAGGCGGAGGTTGCAGTGAGCCGAGATCGCGCCATTGCACTCCAGCCTAGGTGACGGTGAGACCCTGTCTCAAAAAAAAAAAAAAAAAAAGAAATCCCTGTACTTTGGGAGGCTTTGGCAAGTGGATCACTTCAGCCCAGGAGTTCGAGACCAGCCCAGGCAACATGGCAAAACCCCCGTCTCTACAAAAAAAATACAAAAAAATGGGCATAGTGGCATGCATCTGCAGTCCCAGCTGATTGGGGAGCTGTGGCAGAAGGATTGCTTGAGCCTGGGCAGGTTGAGGCTCTAAGAAGCTGTGATCAAGTCGGGTGCAGTGGCTGACACCTGTAATCCCACTACTTTGGGAGGCTGAGGCAGGCAGATCACCTGAAGTCAGGAATTTGAGATCAGCCTGGCCAACAGGGAGAAACCCTGTCTCTACTAAAATACAAAAATGAACCGGGCTTGGTGGTACACGTCTTTAGTCCCAGCTACTCTGGAGGCTGAGGCAGGAGAATCACCTGAACCTGGGAGGTGGAGGTTACAGTGAGCCATGATGGTGCTATTGCACTCCAGCCTGGCGACAGAGCCAGACTCCATCTCAAAAAAGAAAGAAACCAACGGTGGTATGTGGCACAGTGCCTGAGGGAAAGACACCTTCTCTGGCTGGATGGTGAGGGAAGACCAGACCCTGAAGGCTAAGCTAGATGTGGTAAGATTGGGAGGAAGATTTCATCATCTCCTATGACAGTCCTGCGGTATTCGAGCCAGATAGGAATGCAAAGAAAAATGGAGGAGGATTCTACCGGAGTGGGAAGGCTGAATGGCAGCGTTGTACGGGCTGCACTGAGCTCCGGGAGATGCGTGTTGCAGCTCTTGTCTTGCTGCAATGTGAGAGGCAGGCAGTCCTCCCTGCACCCCTGTGCTCTGACAGCCTCACGTGGAATGCGACTCCTTGGAGAAGCTCTAGCAAGTACCCCTGCTATCCTTTGCCAGTACGTCGGGGTCTCCCCTCTGTCCGGATCCACGCTGTGAAGGAGTGCGTTTATTTCATGTCAGTCTCCTCCAGCTAGGCCTGTAGGACCCAGCAAAAGGGCTGGCACACAGCAGGCACTCAGTCTAAATGGGGCAGCCATATGTGGCGAGCGAATGAATGAATGAATGAATCAACGCCACAGACCTCCCAGAATTCTCAGACCCAGGTTCCCTGGCCTGTCTCCTCTCTCCTCTCCCACTCTTGTGTTTCTGAGACAGGGTCTCACTCTTGCCTGGCTGGAGTTCAGGGGTGCTACAATCATGATTCCCTGCAGCCTCGACCGCCCAGGCTCAAGCGATCCTCCTACCTCAGCCTCCCAAGGAGGTGGTACTACAGGCAAACACCACGACTGCCTAATTTTTAAATTTTTTATAAAGGTGGGGATCTCGCTATGTTGCCTAGGCTGGTCTCGAACTCCTAGCCTCAAGTGATCCTCCCACCTTGGCCTCCCAAAATGTTGGGATTACAGGCATGAGCCACTGCATCCCTTGGCTTCTCTCCCACGCTCAACCTTCAGGGACACCTGCTTTCGAGCACTCATGCCCGGCCTCGGTTTCGGAGCATAGGGACCTCAGGTATGTGTACTTTTTTTTTTTAAGACAGAGTTTCGCTCTTGTTGCCCAGGCTGGAGTGCAATGGCACAATCTCGGCTGACCACAACCTCCGCCTCCTGGGTTCAAGCGATTCTCCTGCCTCAGCCTCCCGAGTAGCTGGGATTACAGGCATGTGCCACCACACCCAGCTAATTTTGGTATTTTCAGTAGAGACAGGGTTTTTCCATGTTTGTCAGGCTGGTCTCCAACTTCTGACCTCGTGATCTGCCCACCTCGGCCTCCCAAAGTGCTGGGATACAGGCATCAGCCTGGCCTGGTACGTGTACCTTAATGGTGAGTTCCGGCTGTGTCCCTGTAAAAGGGTGTAACTGAAAGAATGCACACAGTGAGGCCAGGCTGGGGCTGTGCTAGCCAGAAGCTGTGTGACTGTGGGAAGCTCACTCATCCTCTCTGGCCTTTTCATCTTTGTGTGTAAATTTGGGATGATGGCCCCCACAGGTATGTCATGGGAATTCATGAATGAATGAATGAAAAATTGTCAGCATGGGACTTTCAGCCTCAAATAAATCGATTTCTGTTTAATCATTTGGGATCTTTTTTTTCTTTCTTTTGAGATGAGTGGGATCTCGGCTCACTGAAACCTCTGCCTCCCGGGTTCAAGCAATTCTCCTGACTCAGCCTCCCAAGTAGCTGGGATTACAGGTGCCCGCAACCACACTTGACTAATTTTTGTATTTTAGCAGAGACTGCGTTTCGCCATGTTATCCAGGCTGGCCTCGAACTCCTGACCTCGTGATCCACCCGCCTCAGCCTCCTGAAGTGTTGAGATTACAGGCGTGAGCCACCTCGCCCAGCCTCACTTGGGATCTTCGAAAAAGCAAATGGCCTGTCATGCTTTTTGGCATTTTTCTTTTTTGAGACAGAGTCTCACTCTGTCGCCTGGCTGGAGTGCAGTGGCATGATCTTGGTTCACTGCAACCTCCCTCTCCCAGGTTCAAGAGATTCTCCCGCTGCAGCCTCCTGAGTAGCCGGGATTACAAGCGCACGCCACCACACCTGTCTAATTTTTGTATTTTTAGTAGAGACAGGGTTTCACCATGATGACCAGGCTGGTCTTGAACTCCTGACCTCGGTGATCCACCTGCCTCGGCCTCCCAAAGTGCTGGGATTACAGGCGTGAGCCGCCGTAGCCAACCTTGCTTTCTCATTTTTAACCCACTTCAAATGTGGTCCACATGTTCCCGATTCATTTCACTCATAATCATGAGGACATCATTGGGGACAGCTGGGGGGGTGGGTGACAGCCCCTTTGGGGGTGTTTTTTTGAGACAGGGTCTTTGTCACACAGGCTGGAGTGCAGTGGCACCATCTCGACTCACTGCTGCCTCTACCTCCCTGGGCTCAAGCAGTCTTCTCACCTAAGCCTCCCGGGTAGCTGGGATCTCAGACACGCGCCACCATGCCCGGCTAATTTTTTTTTTTTTTTTTTTTTTTTCAGTAGAGACGGGGTTTCACCATGTTGGCCAGGAGGGTCTCGATCTCCTGACGTCGTGATCTGCCCGCCTTGACCACCCAAAGTGCTGAGATTACAGGCGTGAGCCACCAAGCCCAGCCGGCCCAGCTAATTTTTTGTATTTTTTTATAGAGATAGGGTTTCACTTTGTTGCCCAGGCTGGTCTCAAACTCCGAAGCTCAAGCCGTCCACCTGCCTCAGCCTCCCAAAGTGCTGGGATTACAGGTGTGAGCCAACACACCTGGTACCCTTTGATGTCTTAATCAAATAAGAACACTGGAAGGGGGCCGGGCGCTGTGGCTCAAGCCTGTAATCCCAGCACTTTGGGAGGCCGAGGCGGGTGGATCACGAGGTCAAGAGATCGAGACCATCCTGGTCAACATGGTGAAACCCCGTCTCTACTAAAACTACAAAAAATTAGCTGGGCATGGTGGTGCGTGCCTGTAGCCCCAGCTACTCAGGAGGCTGAGGCAGAAGAATTGCTTGAACCCAGGAGGCGGAGGTTGCGGTGAGCCGAGATTGCACCATTGCACTCCAGCCTGGGTAACAAGAGCGAAACTCTGTCTCAAAAAAAAAAAAAAAAAAAAAAAAAAGAACACTGGAAGGATAACAAGTTGTCCGCTCCTCTAGAGAGAAAAACAACCATCCAGCCTCCCAGAAAATCCCAAACAGCTGTAGGTTTGGGGGAGAGAAGGGAGGAAGCGCCCTTCCTATACTGACGTAAGAGGCGCTCACGCGTGTAATCCTAGCATTTAAGGAGGCCAAGCTGGGAGCCTCCCTTTAGGCCAGGTGTCCGAGATCAGCCTTAGCGAGGCTAAGAACCCAAAATGAGAATTCATCTCTGCAAATAATTTAAAAATTAGCCGGGCGTGGGGACATGCACCTGTAGTCCCAGCCGCTGCACGAGGGCCACTTGAGCCCAGGAGGTTGAAGTGCACCATGAGTGCATCTGCACTCCAGCCTGGGCAACACAGCAAAACCTCACCTCTAGAAAGAAAGGAAGGGGCCGGGTGTGGCGGCCCATGCCTTTCATCACAGCACTGTGGGAGTCCGAGGCGGGCAGATCACGAGATCAGGAGTTCGAGACCAGCCTGGCCAACGAGACCAGCCCGTCTCTACTAAAATACAAAAATTAGCTGGCTGTGGTGGCGGGTGCCTGTAATCCCAGCTACTTGGAAGGCTGAGGCAGGTGATTGCTTGAACCTGGGAGGCGAAGGTGGCAGTGAGACGGGATTGTGCCACTTCACCCCAGCCTCACACACACACACACAAAAACAAGCCCCTCAGCAGACACCAAAGCTGCCCACACCTTGGTCTTGAACCTCTGGCCTCTCCAGAGCTGTGAGAAATAAATTTCTGTTGTGCATAAGCTGCGTCACCAGTGGGATTTTGCTAGAGACGCCACTGGCCCGACACCCCCACACCCTCTGCCAGGAAAGCCCCCCTCCCACTCCAGCCCCATTCATCCTTGAAGGCCCAGCCTCAGGGTCGCCGACTCTGGGGAGCCTTCTGGAAGGTTGTCTCCCCTGGCTTACCTCGTGGTCTTGGCGCGTGTGACAACTGCAGGTGTCCCCACAGTCCTGTGGCTTTCTCGGGGCCACTCACTCACAGGCCAGTCGGCTGGAGGCTCAGGAGGGGGGGCAGGGCTGCAGCAGCAGGACTCGGGCATTGCAGGAAGCAAAGCTGGGTCGGGTCGTCCAGGCGCCTCGGGCTTGTGCTGCCGTCCACCCTGGGCCTCCATTCACCTTCCGACCCCAGGAGGAGAAGCACACAGGGCCCTAGGGGGCCATGGAGCCCAGACGGGGAGGGGACCCTGAGTGCTAAGCTCACCTCATGGACCAGGTCCCACGGAGCTGCCTGGGTTGCCCGCTTGGAGCAAGAAGTAAATGTCCACGGTGCCGGAGCCTCTGAGCCAGGCAGCCGATTCGTCACAGCAGCTGGGCCTCATCACTCACACGCTAATGCACAGGTGCAGCCCGTCACGTGTGCGGCGCTGTGAAACTCACCTGTCGAGCGAGGCCGCCTTCAGGCATGGCTGCATCCAGGGGCCGCCCAGGCTCAGTGCCTGTGGCCTTTCTCCTTCTCCCCATGTCTCTCTCCATCTGTCTCTTTATCTGTCTCTCTGCCTCTTGTTTTTTTTGAGATGGAGTCTTGCTCTCTTGTCCAGGCTGGAGTGCTCGCTATTCTTTCTATGTCTCTGCCTCTTCCTGGCTCTGTCTCTTTGTCTCTTCCTTCCTCTGTCTCTCTATCACTGTGTCTGTCTCTCAAGCTGTCTCTGTCTCTCTATCTCTCAGGCTCTCTGTCTCTCTTTGTGTCTCTCCCTTTCTCTTCCTCTCTCTCTCCCCCTCTCGATCTCTCCCTGTCTCTCTGTGTCTCTCCCTTCCTCTATCTCCACCGTGTCTCATCTCTGTCACCCTCTTTCTCCCTGTATTTCTCTCTGTCTCTGTCTCTCCATCTCTGTCTCTCCATCTCTGTCTCTGTCTCTTCATCTCTCCATCTCTCTGTCTCTATTTCTCCATCTCTGTCTCTCCATCTCTGTCTCTCCATCTCTCTGTCTCTCCATCTCTGTCTCTCCATCTCTCTGTCTCTCCATCTCTGTCTCCCTCCCCACATCTTTCTCTGTCTCTACCTTTCCCTCTCTCTCTCTCTCCCTATCTCTCTTCTCTCTGTCTGTCTCTCCCTCTCCTTGTCTCTCCGTCTCTGTGCCTTGGCTTCATTCTGTCCCTGCAAGCTTCTTCCATCCGTGGCAGAAGGTGTGGCTTAGTTTAGCAACGCTGAACAAAACAGAGCTCCTCTCTCCCAGGATCCTTATAAAATCCTAGGAAAGGGCCAGGCACGGTGGCTCCCGCCTGTCATCCCAGCACTTTGGGAGGCCAAGGCGGGCAGATCCCGAGGTCAGGAGATCGAGGCCAACATGGTGAAACTGTCTCTACTAAAAAATACAAAAATTAGCTGGGTATGGTGGCGTGCGCCTGTAGTCCCAGCTACTCGAGAGGCTGAGGCAGGAGAGTCGCTTGAACACGGGAGGCGGAGGTTGCAGTGAGCCGAGATCGCACCTCTGTACTCCAGCCTGGTGCCTGGCGACAGAGTGAGACTCTATCTTAA
>NW_016107839.1:215729-218049 GCF_001604975.1 Cebus imitator
ATCCTGGGAAAGTCTCCTATTGTCTGGCACAGGCCCCTCTGGATGACTGGCCAGTGCTGGGTTAGGCCACGTCCTGGTGACCACAAGGCCAGGTTCCATGAGGGGCGGCCCCTTGGGAACACAGGAGTCAGGTGTACCAGGCCCCCAACAGCAGGAAGAGCAGGTGCCGGGAAGGGGAAGGAGCGGAGCAGAAGACAGCAGCTGCCTGGGACTCGGGACCAGGCTGCCGCCTCCAGAGCAGCTCCAATTACAAAGGGCTTTCCCGCCTGGAGTGGCTCTGCGCCCGGTCCTGGCCCCGCCAGCCTCGGTGGCCTCCCTGCGAGGGGACAGTCCTGCCATCATCTCCTGGTCTAGCCCTGGACAGCGGGGATCCAGTGACTCATGCCCTGGGCTGAAAATGGACATGACCTTGCGATTTTCCTGAATTTGCTCCAGCAACCAGAGACAATGCTAATTCCCTGGGAGGGGAGGAGGGATCTGCCCTGTGGTTGCCCTTGAGCAGGTCCCCGGCCCTCAGCCTCATCTATAAAAGGACAGAGTCGGCCGGGCGCGGTGGCTCACGCCTGTAATCCCAGCACTGTGGGAGGCCGAGGCGGGTGGATCACCTGAGGTCAGGAGTTCAAGACCAGCCTGGCCATCATGGTAAAACCCCATATTTATAAAAAATAAAAATAAAGAAAAGAAAGAGAAAGAATTACCTGGGTGTGGTAACAGGTGCCTGTAATCTCAGCCACTCAGGAAGGTGAGGCAGAAGAATTGCTTGATCCTGGGAGGCGGAGGTTGCAACGAGCTGAGATGGCACCACTGCACTCCAGCCTGGGCAACAGAGTGAGACTCTATCTCAATAAATAAAAAATAGGCAGGGTGTAGTGGCTCACACCTGTAATCCCAGCACTTTGGGAGACCAAGGTGGGTGGATCATGAGGTCAGGAGTTCAAGAACAGCCTGGCCAACATGGTGAAACCCCGTCTTGGCTAAAATACAAAAAATTAGCTGGGCATAGTGGCAGGTGCCTGTAGTCCCAGCTACTCAGGAGGCTGAGGCAGGATAATCACTTGAATCCACGAGGCGGAGGTTGTAATGAGCCGAGAACGCACCATTGCCCTGGGCAAAAGAGCAAGACGCCATCTAAAAAAAAGAAAAAAGAAAATTATTCGGACAAGGTCGTGCACACCTGTGATCCCAGCTACTTGAAAGGCTGAGGCAAGAGAATGGCTTTAACCTGGGAGGCAGAGGTTTCAGTGAGTCACAATTGTGACACTGCACTCCAGCCTGGGCGACAGAGCGAGACTCCTTCTCAACAACAGCAACAACAAAACAGCTTGGCATTGTGTGTTCGTGCTGGGAAATCTTGAAACATCACAGACGTATCACATTTGCCCTCCTAAATTGCTGTCGGAAGACACCGGCTCCCTTGCTTGGAAGAAAGATTTAGCAGTGGGGTTTGTGGAGGGGTAGGCAGGGTGAGGGGTGCCAATTTGGGATGACACAGTCCTGGGGTTGGCAACAGTGGGGGGCCGCAGGCGGAGGACGGGGTGCAGAGAGCGACCCCATGGACAGGCCATCCTCTAGAGGGAGGAGTGAGGCACCAACGATGATCCTCAGTCTTCCTCCCTCCCTCTCCCTTCCCCCCTCTCCCTCCCTTACTCTCCCAGGCCCCAGCCCCCAGTGCAGGCCCCAGGCCAGACCCCCCTGGGATGCAGCTGAAGCCAGAGGGCTGAGGAAATGTCCCTGCAGCCCTCATGCCTGGCTCCGGCATGGAGCTCAGTGGCAGGGATGGAGAGGGAGCCTGGAAGGCCCGGCCCAATGAAGCCATTGCAGACGGTCACTCTTGTGAATGACACCCACCCCGGGAGCTCCCCACCAGGGGCAGCGGCCATGGGGGCCACAGCCATGCCTCCACTGCCCACCAGGCCCCCTCCAGGCCTGCAATTCTGTCTTCCTTTCCTCATTCCTTCGATCGCCCCTGTGACCCTGAAGGGGACGTGGCCACTCATAGAGGAGCCACATCATGCTGGCTGCACCTTGTCCAGAGGCAGGTGTGGCCCTCCCCATGTTTCCCCCCACCCCACCCCGAGCTTCTTGCCCAGGCTGGAGTGTAGTGGCTCAATCTCCGCTCACTGTAACCTCCACCTCCCGAGTTCAAGTGATTCTCCTGCCTCAGCCTCCTGAGTAGCTGGGATTACAGGCATGCACCACCACGCCCGGCTAATTTTGTATTTTTAGTAGAGAAGGGGTTTCACCATGTTGGCCATGCTGGTCTCAAATTCCTGACCTCAGGTCATCCACCCGCCTTGGGCTCCCAAAGTGCTGGGATTAC
>NW_016107839.1:219190-220582 GCF_001604975.1 Cebus imitator
AAAAAAAAAAGAAACTGAGTTTCACCATGCTGACCAGGCTGGTCTTAAACTCCTGACCTCAGGTGATCCGCCGGCCTCAGTCTCCCAAAGTGCTGGGATCACAGGTGTGAGCCACAGCACCCATCCCGGACACACCGTTTCCATCTAGCCAGGCAGTGACCATGCTTTCCCCTGGGAGGAGCAGAGGCCACAGTAAGACAGACGTGGACGCTGAATCCACACTGGGGGGCGGGGGTGTCCTGCAGAGCCGTTTCTGGGGACAAAATGCAGCACGGAGTCTCAGGGCAGGGACAGTCAGCTTCACGTGAAGTAGCCGGACACAGGGAGGAAAAAGCAGCTTGGTCGGGCAGAACAGAGCTGCTTGGGGAAGGCAGGCATCGAGGAGGGGGTCTCCGGGGATCTCGGAGACGGGGCATCTGGAAGAGAGCACTAGCTGCCCTTGGGCAGGACAGCAGTGGTTCCGAGGCTGACAGATCTGCTGTGCTATTCTGTGAGATCCCAGCAGGGCGATGAATCACCCTGCCTCAGTTTTCCCATCTGCAAAAAGTGGCTGCAGGATGACTTCTGTTGTCATTCATTCCTTCCTTTGCCCAGCTTTTCACCAGGGGCTGGGTGGGCAGACAGAGGGTCTCGAGTCTCCAGGGAGGAATACGGGAACACAGAAATGATTACACAGTGGGGCCGGGCACGGTGGCTCACACCTGTCACCCCAGCACTTTGGGAGGCTGAAGTGGGTGGATCTCATAAAGTCAGGAGTTCAAGACCAGCCTGGCCAAGATGGTGAACCCCGACTCTACAAAAATTAGCCGGGCATGGTGGAAGGTGCCTGTAATCCAAGCTACTGAGGAGGCTGAGGCAGGAGCATCGCTTGAACCTGGGAGGCAGAGGTTACAGTGAGCCGAGATCGCACCAGTGCACTCCAGCCTGAGCAACAGAGCAAGACTGCATCTCAATAAATAAATAAATAGGCCGGGTGTGGTGGCTCACGCCTGTAATCCAAGCACTTTGGAGGCCAAGGTGGGCGGATCACCCAAGGTCGGGAGTTCAAGACCAGCCTGACCAACATGGTCAAACCCCGTCTTTAAAAAAAATAAAAAATAAAAATAAATACATAAATAAATAAGGTATGGTGGCTCTTGCCTGCAATCCCACCACTTTGGGAGGCTGAGGCAGGTAGATCATGATGTCAATAATTCAAGACCAGCCTGGCTAAGATGGTGAAACTCTGTCTCTACTAATTAGCCTGGTGTAGTGGCGCACGCCTCTAGTCCCAGCTACTCTGGAGGCTGAGGCAGGAGAGCCACTTGAACCCGGGAGGCAGAGGTTGCAGTGAGTCGAGATTGCGCCACTTCACTCCAGCCTGGAAGACAGAGCAAGACTCCGTCTCAAAAA
>NW_016107839.1:222342-223461 GCF_001604975.1 Cebus imitator
TCCGACTGGCGCCCTCTGGCGGCCAAGCGGCGGGCGGCGGGGTCGACAACCCCGGGGAAGACAGGGAAGGGACTGGGGCGACAGTTTGCAGAAAGAGGGGCGTGGCATTTAGGATGCGCAGCAGAGGCTGGTGTCCCCCGTCCGTACCCTGCAGCACCTGTCACTCCTGAACATGTAAACGCACACCCGCATGCAAACACGCATCAGCGGCGCAAACATCTGCTCATTCTCTCTCGTTCTGGGGCAGCAAGTCCCAGAGGAAGGTGTGGGCGGGGCTGTGTCCCTCTGAGGCCGAGGGGACTCTGTCCCAGGCCCCTCCTGGTTCCTGGTGGTGGCTGGCGTTCTTGGCTTGCGGAAGCCTCACCACGGTGTGTTCTGTGTGTGTCTGCATCCAAATTTCTTTTTTTTTTTTTTTTTAAGACAGAAGTTTCACCGTTGGTCAGGCTGGTCTTGAACTCCCGACCTTAGGTGATCCGACCTCAGGTGATCCGCCTGCCTTGGCCTCCAAAGTGCTTGGATTACAGGCGTGAGCCACCACGCCTAGCCAAAATTTCCTTTTTTTCCCCTTCCCCTTGAGACAGTCTGGCTCTGTCTGCCAGGCTGGAGTGTAGAGCCATGATCTCGGCTCACTGCAACCTCTGCCTCCTGGGTTCAAGCAATTCTCCTGCCTCAGCCTCCCGAGTAGCTGGGACTACAGGCGCGCGACACCTGCCCAGATAATTTTCGTATTTTTAGTAGAGATGGGGTTTCACCTTGTTGGCCAGGCTGGTCTTGATCTGACCTCAGGTGACCCACCTGCCTCGGCCTCACAAAATGCTGGGATTCCAGGCATGAGCCACTGCGCCCGGCCCCGTGCATCACTTTAAAATCAGTTTTTTGGCCAGGTGCAGTGGCTCAGACCTGTAATCCCAGCGCTTGGGAGGCCAAGGTGGGTGGATCAGGAGGTCAGGAGCTCAAGACCCGCCTGGCCAAGACAGTGAAACTCTGTCTCTATAAAAAAATAAATCCGTTTCTTTTGTTTTTAAAGATGGGGTTTCACCATGATGGCCACGCTGGTCTTGAACTCCTGACCTCAGGTGATCCACCCACCTCGGCCTCCCAAAGTGCTAGGATTACAGG